>NC_088646.1:18187779-18320279 GCF_964019385.1 Sycon ciliatum
AGAGTACTGAGACATTCGACGTCCTGACACCTAACTTCAACACATCTCCGTAGCGCTAACCGACAGCCTTCCAACTTGGAAGGTTCAAGGTTATGGAAAGACCAAAGAGGGGAAGGCAAGCGCAACGAAAACGAGCAAAAGCTACAGTCCCAACGGAACAAAGAATGTCGATTGTTACTGGACGATGACGAGACCAGTACGATATTTGACAAAGCGGTCTAACTACAATTCGAAGCAGCAAAGCAGCACACCACCCAACTTGGGTGGGTCATAAATATCAAAGATAAGTAAAGAAAGGGAAGCTTTGCGAAAACGAATTGTACAAGCCGAAAGCCAAACTCCTACAGTACTCCTCATGCATGACATTGTGATGGACTAGTTGACTACAAAACAAGTTGTTTCACACGACGTACGTTTCGCCGCATGGTTCGTGACGGCTCATCAGGTGTGCAATTTGAAACTCGGATGTTGAGCCATAAATAAATGTAAAAGAGAAAAGGACATATGGATACGAGTTAAGAGTAACTCTCCATCACTGTAACATGATACTATATACAGTCAGAAAGTGCAATAACTAGGCACAAAACTGACAGAGTACTGAGACATTCGACGTCCTGACACCTAACTTCAACACATCTCCGTAGCGCTAACCGACAGCCTTCCAACTTGGAAGGTTCAAGGTTATGGAAAGACCAAAGAGGGGAAGGCAAGCGCAACGAAAACGAGCAAAAGCTACAGTCCCAACGGAACAAAGAATGTCGATTGTTACTGGACGATGACGAGACCAGTACGATATTTGACAAAGCGGTCTAACTACAATTCGAAGCAGCAAAGCAGCACACCACCCAACTTGGGTGGGTCATAAATATCAAAGATAAGTAAAGAAAGGGAAGCTTTGCGAAAACGAATTGTACAAGCCGAAAGCCAAACTCCTACAGTACTCCTCATGCATGACATTGTGATGGACTAGTTGACTACAAAACAAGTTGTTTCACACGACGTACGTTTCGCCGCATGGTTCGTGACGGCTCATCAGGTGTGCAATTTGAAACTCGGATGTTGAGCCATAAATAAATGTAAAAGAGAAAAGGACATATGGATACGAGTTAAGAGTAACTCTCCATCACTGTAACATGATACTATATACAGTCAGAAAGTGCAATAACTAGGCACAAAACTGACAGAGTACTGAGACATTCGACGTCCTGACACCTAACTTCAACACATCTCCGTAGCGCTAACCGACAGCCTTCCAACTTGGAAGGTTCAAGGTGAGCCGTCACGAACCATGCGGCGAAACGTACGTCGTGTGAAACAACTTGTTTTGTAGTCAACTAGTCCATCACAATGTCATGCATGAGGAGTACTGTAGGAGTTTGGCTTTCGGCTTGTACAATTCGTTTTCGCAAAGCTTCCCTTTCTTTACTTATCTTTGATATTTATGACCCACCCAAGTTGGGTGGTGTGCTGCTTTGCTGCTTCGAATTGTAGTTAGACCGCTTTGTCAAATATCGTACTGGTCTCGTCATCGTCCAGTAACAATCGACATTCTTTGTTCCGTTGGGACTGTAGCTTTTGCTCGTTTTCGTTGCGCTTGCCTTCCCCTCTTTGGTCTTTCCATAACCTTGAACCTTCCAAGTTGGAAGGCTGTCGGTTAGCGCTACGGAGATGTGTTGAAGTTAGGTGTCAGGACGTCGAATGTCTCAGTACTCTGTCAGTTTTGTGCCTAGTTATTGCACTTTCTGACTGTATATAGTATCATGTTACAGTGATGGAGAGTTACTCTTAACTCGTATCCATATGTCCTTTTCTCTTTTACAATTATTATTATTATTATTATTATTCTCGTATCCGTTCCCAAGGGGAACTCACGACAATGGAGTGAAAAAAACATAAACAAAAATAAAAACATGGTGATGTGAAGATAATAGTGTTGCATACCTTGAGTACAAAATAATACAGATACAATCAGTGCTTCGGATGCCTGTAGACCCTGATATAGTAGTGAGCACAAGCACCGTCCACAAACGTAAGACAGTCCATATGTTCATGTGATGGCCGAGCAAATGTTGCCCCATCTCATTCGATCGGCCGCAAAGTCCCGAAGCGTGTCTAGGTGTCAATTCGTCTTCAGTGCAACTGCAGTTAGCTTGCAGTCTCGCTGAAGGGTGGTTACCAGGCAGGACCGAGGTGCTCCCTTCCTGTGTTTAGTTGTTTCCTCTGCAGTTAGGTATGCCATCATTGCTTGGTTCCCTGGTGTGCCGATTTGTTGGCGTAGAATGTGCCCGAGTAACCGCCATCTAGCTCGCTTCGCAATTCCAGATATTGCCTCGGTGTTGGTGAGCTTATACAGATCGTTGTTTGTGATGATTTTCGGATAAAGGATGCCAAGCATGTGACGAAGCTGCTTTCGATGGCTCTTGTCGAGGGAGTCTTCCAGTGCCTTTGACAAGCCTGCGCAGCCAATATTGTACGTAAGAATCGGGAGGACGTATGCGTTGTACAGCCTCATCATGGTGTTAGTTGTTAGGTGCTGTCGCCGGAGCCAAATCTCTTTCATGCGCCCAAATGCCGCTGTGGAAAGGCTAATTCACCGCGCTACATCATAGCATGATCCATACAAGGAGCCAAGTGTCTTTACCGTTCTCCAAGGCTCCTGTCCACGAATAACGAACTGGTGTGTTACTGCTGACTGTGCCGTTGGTTCTAGGTATATTCTGATCCATTCTGTTTTTGTAACGTTAACTTTTAAATCCCATGTGTTGAAGGTGCTCTCCGCAAGCAACAGAAGCTGGTCAAGATAGGCTTTGGACGTTGAAATAAAGTCTACGTCATCAGCATAAGCTGTTTCTGCCGGTAGGTGTTCATCTCCAGCTGGTCTCGGTGGCAGGACTGAACGAAGGTCACGCAGGGCGGCTTCGAGGTAAACTGTAAATAGGACCTGCTTAGTCCATTGGAAATTGCTACAACGGCTGTCAGTGCACAACGCTATGTGACTGGGTCTCTACAACTCCCGATTGCAGCGCAGTTTATATAAGGAGGTGTCAGCTTCAACCGACGGATTGCCCAGAGCTGCCAAAAATGTGGGCCAGAAGCTGACGACGAAAATGGTGCGCAAGTTTCCGGATGTTGCATCACCACCGCCAACCTCAACATTCACCTTGGCCTCCGTGCTTGATCCTAGGTTCCGTCAGTTGACTTTTTCTGGACAATGAGAAACCTGCAGCAGCCCAAGAGGTCATCCTTGATAAGCCGAAGGCACAGCAACCACCATCCAATGTCGAGCCTCCTACCAAACGTGCAAAGCCACCAGGCAGCTTGAGCCAGCTGTTCAAGTCTCGGCAGCAGGAAGCCCTGATGAAAATCAACGGTTCACCCTCGCCTGCACAGCTGCGCCAAGAAGTAGACATGTACTTTGAGGAAGCCGAGGTTGACGTGGAGGTAGATCCATTAGTGTGGTGGAAGCTGAAATTGTCACGGTTCTCAAACATCGCTGATCTTGCTCGGAGGTTCCCGTGCATACCTGGCACCTCAGTTCTGAATGGACTGTAGGACTCTGGTAGCCAATGATGCACGAATACATACAGCAAAGTGGAATAGTAAACTGAGCGCTGTCACATACCTGCTCGCCGTCCATCATCTGAATGAAAGAGAAGACGAAATCCGGTCCCATCGTTTGAAGGCCTGCCATATCGACACGAATCAAGATGGACATGAACCAGCATGGCTGTCAGCAAATGAAAATCATTGCTCTCAGGAGCCACTGGCTACAGTACAAGAGTAACTGGATTGAAACCTTACGACAACAACAACAACAACAACAACAACAACAACAACAACAACAACGACAACGACAACGACAACGACAACGACGACGACGACAACAACAACAATAACTCTTATTGGCCACAGGCCATCGTGAGAATAAAGACTTGAAACAATAACAAACACAGAGAACTACAGTATTGGGTTATGACCGTACAAGAGGCTGCAAAACAAATCAAAATCAAGTAGTAGTGCATCCACTGACCCTGTATGTGATTGCTGAGTAAGCCATGGATGATATTGTAGACAGCGGAACGGTCAACGCGAATCAATGCCTGGGGAAAAAAGAGGCAAAGACAAGCACTGTCACATCTGCAGGGGCGTACCCAGGGGGGGGGGGGGGGGGGGGGGATTTGAGGGGTGCGGACGACCCCCCCCCCCCCCCCCCAGATTCTCGTCTCGCACTGCACGTGCATACGCTGTACCAATATCGTGGTATCTACACGCTGCATGGTCACATGCATGCCGATGTAACCCCCCCCCCCCCCCCCCTGCGTACGCCCCTGAATTCTGTGACCCAATCATTCGGACCAAGTTGTTCACAATCCACTCACACGTGCTGCTCCAGGTCGTCGACACCAGGACCAAGGAACACAGCACACTGGCATCAGCACTGCCTAAAAACTCTGAATGACACAGCTATTCTGCATTGATTTTTCTTGGCAGTTTAGTTCAACGAGCTTTTAAACACAGTGTGTGACTAACCTGTACGTGCACTTCCTTGCCGATTGCCTCCACGATCTGCACCGCCTGCGCATCTTTCAGCGGATGAATGCGAACCTTGGGACAACACCAACACCCACAAGCACACATAGCCAGTACCAGTACTGAAGCTGGGACAAACACAAGCAACGTAACGCACAGTATGTGTAGGGAAGTTTCAAAAACTGTCGCCATTCTGCGTGCTTAGTACTGCTTACCAAAGACAGCAGGCCAAAGATGACGTGTGGCACTACAACGTGTTGGTCTTTCAAACGGTCGCAGAAGAAAGTGCAGACGTGGTTGACTGGAGAGCACAAAACGCACACGAACGCAGGCACAAGCCACTGGTGAGTCAAACAGTGCCAGTGAAGAATGAAGCACAACTCAAGAGGCATGACAGCACTACCCCCCCCCCCCCCCCCCCCCCCCCCCAGGGCTCTCCCTAAGAACCATGATTCACTGGATTAGCCATAAGTAAAAGGCACATACCGTAATGGCGCGTATAAAAGCAGGTGCTTACGGCCGTATAAGCCGGGGTTCAAACCATGCTTCTACGTCAACATCATCAGTCTGCCCTGTGCAGAACATACTGCCACGCATGTACGTGCACAATCATGTACTTTGCAAGGAGCGGCTTCTATTCAAACCATGCATCTGTGTCATGAAGCGCTTCAAAAAATCGGCTTCTATTCGAGTCATGCTTCTATACAGGTCATGCTTCTATACAGGTCATGCTTTTATCCATGAAACTACAGTAGATGTAATTCCACACATAAGGGCGCGTTCAGACTACCATGAACCCCGTCGAACCGTGAATGCCGATAAACCGTGAAGGACATTCACACTACCGATAAACTAACGTCACCGGTACGTAAGCTTTGCACCTCTCACCGCGGCGCTGAGAAGGGATTTTCCCTTTTTCACAGCGCGCATGCAGCCTGAGCACTTTTTTACTGCCGGGAAAACTTTACTGCCGCAGCAGCCACGGCAGTAAAACTTTTCCGCCGGTAACGTGCCACTAACGTCACGTGATCAAATCACCTTGGCAGCTTTTCCATTCCGTCACTTTTTATCGGTAGTCTGAACGCGCCCTAACCGGCAAAAAGATGTGCAGTGTTGGTACATGTGCAGGAGTAGGTTGTTGAGTAGCCCCCCAATACGGCCATCAGGGTGTCATGAATCGCATTTGCCTAAAAGTACGGTGACAACACGTGTGGATGGAATTGTGAAACAAAACGGGTGGCACTCCTGGGCTGCCTTTGGGGCAGGGGTGATCATGTAGCCAAGCGTTCGTGCTTGCTCCTCAACGTTGTTGCTGAACCTTGTGTCCATTGGTCTATTCAATGTCTGCCCTACTGTAAGTCAATAAATATTCGGCGCATATTTATTTTCGGCTACTAGTATTTCGGCCTGGTCATGTTAGGCAGAAAATTAGTTGCGGCCGAAATTTTGTTTTTGCAAGGTTCAGTGTGACAGTGTAACAGTTATACAGGCGACAGCAGTACAGGCCGAAAATTTGATGCGGCCGAAATGGGTTTTCATCCCTGGGAGGCCGAAATTTGAATGGGCCGAAAATTGGTCGGCTTACAGTATGCGGAATCTAATACACAGCCAGAGTTTGTTGGACTCGATAGCCCTAAAAGTGACTGCAGTTGATCAGAGGTAGCATACTAAATCCAAGCATAACACGGACACAGCACACTTGCTCACGTTCTGCCTCGTTCAGGTACGTGCCGGGAAGCGCGCGAATCAAATCAGCAATCAGGCGAGTACCACGTGCACGCATCTCTGCATCAGTGTGGATGAGCTCCGGGCTAACAATGACGATGATGATGGCGAAAAATGATTGTGATGACGACGACAACAGCAAAGACAGCGGTAACAACAGCAGCAACAATGGTGGCAGCAATAGCAGCAGCGAAAACGACATCAACCACATGTACAGAAAATTTGAGAAAAACCTTTCAAAACCGGCAGTAGAGAAACCATTCAAATCGCAACTAACAACCATTACGAGTCCATAACCAAGAGTCCATAATCAAGAATGCGTGACTGCGATCCATTTTTTCTACGGGCCAAATGTGCGATGCTGCCTTCATTGTATTGTGTAGCTTCATCCACGCAGTGCGGGAAATTAAATCCGTTGCTAAGGGCTCTGACGCCACGCTGTACAGTCACATCAGCTGTGTTTCCATGCTTGTATCACACTGTACAGCTGTCCCTACCTCAATGCAATACGCTTTCACTAAAACCACCTTGCTCACTTCAACTTTCTGTCCCGGTACCGTAACCTGTGCAATGGCTGGGGGTCAGTGCCAGAGATGCAGCGCATGTACATGTATAATATCGTACATATAGTACTACCACATTGTATGCTGGTATTCATGCATACATGATAGTATATGCACACACAGCATACGCATAGCATGCACACACAGCATACGCATAGCATGCACACACAGCATACGCATAGCATGCACACACACAGCATATGCATAGCATGCACACACAGCATACGCATAGCATGCACACACAGCATACGCATAGCATGCACACACAGCATGCATACATAGTATATGCACACAGCATGCACACAGCATGCAGGGCCTGGTTGCCAAGGCAATCAGTTACCCAATCGGCATACTTACGCCAGTGCGGTGATCACACCCTGGAATGTCATCGACTTGTCCACAAGGCCTACAGAACAGACAAGGAGTGGAGGAGAAACAGTCTCAGAAGCATAAAAGACTTTTAGCTTGGATGCTGCATACAAGACCTAGAGTTAATCTCAACATACATGTACCGCGCGGTTCAGTAGCATGTGTGCAACATGTAGACAGTGGTGATGGGATGGCAGGTCCAGGTGCGACGGGCAGGCAGGATAATGAATGCCCCCCCCCCCCCCCCCGCTCAGTGGCCTGTTGGACCGCTGCACTGACTGGTCTTCACTCAGTGTCATCTTGTTACGGCGCTATGGAACAAGTACAAACAGTCCCATTACTCATCCTGTGTCAGACCAGTCGCTGAACATAGTGGCGGAGGTTTGAAAACTTATTTTGAATTTCTATGGTTTCATACCATGAAAGCCTGTATGAGCGCTCCCATCCAGTATAAACCCACTGCCCGTGTGCACGCCAGGGTGCAGTGTATTAGGCACCGGCGGATAATGCTAGCATAATAACTAGCATAATGACCCATGTGGGGAAGACCGGCACTGCCCTAGCATAAAGCCTCCAAATGTGACCTTGTCTAGCACAATCGATGTGTGAAACTAGCACTACGTCCAGATGAAAGTGTATGCTGGATGCCACCGTTGCCAGAAGTGTGTTTGGCACTGTTTGCTGCGTTTACGGAGTTGTTCAAACTGCACTGACTTGTACTTGGAGCTAAATATAGCATTGTGCACACTTTTTGCAAATTTGATTTCCAAATTTGCAATGCTTGTCTTGAAGTTCAATGTCAATGATACGGCGAGTCTTTTCCAAGTAAGAACGGTAGTTTGTAATTAATTTGGCCTTCAACTTTAGCATGTTGAGTCGTTGTTGACAGTGAAATTAATTATAAAAGTGGTGAGTCCTTCGCTATGTGAGCAAACTAGTTGTACTGTCGTAGCTTGTCGTAATTTGTTGGCCAGATGGCAGCTACGGGAGACGGAGGCTCTGGTTTTGAAACAGAAGATGAGAGCAGTGAGAGTGATGGCTTTGTTAGCGAAGAGGGAAGCTCTGACTTGGAAAAGAACGCGGCAGCCGACAGTCTTCCAGCAGCACAACCAGCTGCTATTGCCCGCAAAAGGTCGTTTGCAAGAAGTGGAAAGTCGAGCGACTCGAGCCAGAATTTCGAAGCAAAGCGCGTGAGAGTGTCAGCTGGGAAATCCACCGCAGCTCCTCGACGCAGCACCCACGATCGGATAGCAGAATTCCCAGGCGAGTACCTCTCAGTTTCTGCGGGGAAACTCTACTGCACAGCTTGTAACTTGACGATCAGTATCAAGCACAGCATTGTGAAAGCGCATGTGAATAGCCAACGACATGTGCAAGGAAAGGAGAGTAAGAAGCGGGCGAAACTTCACCAACAGGCAATAACTATTTCGTGGAAAAAGTTTTCAAGTGAAAGCACGTCTGACCTGGCGGGAAGCGGTCTGTCACAAGCTGTGTCCGAAGATGTTGTTGTTCGGCGGGCCAACGTTGTTGAGGCTTTCCTAAAGGCTGGAATTCCGCTCAGTAAGGTGGATTACCTGCGCCCTCTCCTGGAGAGTGGTTACGGACGTTTAACATAATATATTATAGCACTCACATGGCTCAGCTGATTCCATTCCTGCACTGCAAGGAGGAAGATGAATTAAAGAAGGAGATATCAGGTGCACCGTATGTGGCTGTCATATTTGATGGAACTTCCCGCCTGGGAGAGGCACTTGCAGTGGTTCTGCGGTATGTGGATGCGGATTTCAAGATTCATCAGAGACTTGTTCGCTTCCATGTACTGGCAAAGAGTCTGGCAGGTCTGGAGTTGTCACAGGAGTTGATCACTGTCCTATCTACAAAACTTCAACTGTCTTCTGGGAAAGTGCTCGCTGTGGTCCGTGACGGTGCCGCTGTTAATGGAGTAGCAGTACGGAGTATGCAGGAACTTCTCTACCCACAAGTCATTGATGTCAAATGCGTGTCCCACAGTCTGGACAATGTCGGGAAGCGCTTTGAAGTGCCACTTGTAGACGAGTTTGCTCAGTGGTGGATCAGCCTATTCAGCCACAGTCCTGCAGCACGACTAGCATGGAAACAGCGCACGGGAAGAACTCCGAAGACTTACAGTGCCACTCGTTGGTGGAGCCGTTGGGAGGTTCTCCAGCAAGTTCTTCAGTGTTTCGGTGACATCCAACCATTCGTAGAAGAGCTGACCTGCTCACCATCTGCACGCCAACACCTGCTGGATATACTGATGAGTAACCACCCAGCAGTTCCCAACAGCAGTGATGTGTTCAGGATGGAACTTGCTGCCGTTATCGATGGCGGTCGTCCGTTTGTTACGAACACATACACGTTGGAGGGAGATGGACCACTGGTCCTTAGCGTGTACGA
Organism: Sycon ciliatum; assembly: GCF_964019385.1. NCBI lineage: Eukaryota > Metazoa > Porifera > Calcarea > Leucosolenida > Sycettidae > Sycon > Sycon ciliatum. Next base: position 18,197,382 of record NC_088646.1, read on the forward strand.
CAAGCTGCAGGAGATAGTTGAATCCACTGGTGACATGCACTTCCCAAACACCAAGGCAGTGGCAAAGTCAATTTCTCCAAACAACCAAGCACGCCAACAAGAGCTTATAACCACTGCAAAGCAATGTGTACAGCCCGCCCTCACCTACTTCCGATATTACGATTTTCCCACCAGGATGGTGATCTTCGGTATCTTGTCCAGATGTACAAAGGATTGCGGCTTGGAAACCCCACCTTTGTGCGTGACACCAACCCAGCAGTAGCGCACGTTGATCAACTTCGGGAGCTGCCGTTCCTTGACCATGATGAGACCATTGACGAACTCAAGCTCGAATTACCTGTGTACAAGACAGCCTGTGCCAACTTGCCTCCTGATGACATCGACATGCTTACTTGGTGGCGAAGGCAGCAGCACCTGCTGCACTGGAAGTCGGCTGTTCAGAAGATCCTTCACATTACCCCATCATCTGCTAGTGTGGAGCGTGTCTTCTCCCTCCTGAAAGCCTTGACAACCACCCAGCAGGACAATCTCCTTGAGGATCAACTGGAGCTTGCTCTAATGTTGCAGTACAACAGAGGCCGACTTAGCCATGAAGTATAACTCATGCCATGTGTGCAGCTAACATTACCAGTGCGTGTTATTCAGCAGTCCAGTAGTTTCATTCCCCACTTCTGATGAGTCTGAGTCGATGCTACCTCAGCTGGAGATACAGTTTTAACTTACTGCACTACCCCGTTTTAACTCTCGTTTCCTCTGCTTCTTTGAGCAGAGTGTGCTTAGTAACTGTAACATTGACCGTTCCACCACGCTGAAGAGAATCAGTGAAACTCTTAAACCGCTGTACATGTATTCTCTGATGTTTCTTCAATTTTCTTTGTGTGTTATGTTTCCACCGTGTTTGCCCTGTGATACTGCCATATTCCGAGTGACTGCATAGGGAAGTCATTATTTCCCACCGCATGGATTGACATTTTTGTAGCACTATCGGCACTGCTAGCATTATAACTAGCATAATCGCTCCAAATAACTAGCAGTGCTAGTAGCACAATTTCCTCATATAACTAGCATTATCCGCCGGTGCCTACAGTGTATCAACACTCTTGATCCGTTTTCCAGCCCATGTCTGTGAGAAGAGCTATGGGTGCACAACCGCACAGGCATCCCGCGCTGTTGTTGTTATTGTTGTAACAAGGAATATCAAAAGAATAGAATTGATGAACATTGATCAATCAAGCAAATAATTCTTTATCAGGTCTCCTTTGCGCTGGCCTTAGATTTCCTCATTCCAAACACTCCAACACGGTCTCCTTGCTGCTACCGTCACTTGAAAGGTGAGAAATAAGTGTGATGTATGATGGTATTGTGATAGATTGTGGGAAAAAAAGAAGTAAATTATCGTGTCCGTTCCCAAAGGGAACTCACGACGGCCGCTAACACCCGGTAAACCCTAGACTACTGTAAAAGCCATATATATAACGAAGTGCTAACTCTAACGAGTTAACGAGGAGAAATCTTTCGTTAAAATAGAAATCGTTAGACAGAAATCGATACAATACTGTTGCTATTGAGCGTTGCGAATGAGTGAGAATCGTTACCTTTGGTACACGTAAACCAGTCAATTTTAGGAAATCGTAATAATTATATGCGCCACGTTAGAATTATGGCTTTTACTGTTTTACAGTAACTTAGATTGTGATTTTGAAGAAGGGCTGAGGCTTCCTGCAGCTTCATCTGTGAAAAGAATTCGGGTGGACACATCCATTCCCATAGCGCTGCACATCACATCCGAACCAGTTCCGTTATTTTTACAACGTTTCGGCACTTGGCCATCGTCAGGTAATAACAATGAATACCGTGGAAGCCACACAAGAGCAGTATATACGCAGAGTGTAGCGCCAAAAAAGATGCGAATAATGTCACCTAGTATGCAGAAGGGGGGGGGGGGGGGGGGACAGAGAGAGAGAGAAAAGGCGCAACTAGCACATCACGGAGGAGAAGCAGCAGAAGGTAGCGCGCATTGTGCTCTGTGAATGGCGTTACGCAGAGTGTAGCGCCAAAAAATAAAATGATGCGAGTTATGTCACCTCTATACAGAGGGGGGAGAGAAGCTCTCTGTCCCCCCCCCCCCCCCCTTCTGCATACTAGGTGACATAATTCGCATCTTTTTTGGCGCTACACTCTGCGTATATACTGCTCTTGTGTGGCTTCCACGGTATTCATTGTTATTACCTGACGATGGCCAAGTGCCGAAACGTAAAAATAACGGAACTGGTTCGCATGGCCAGCAATCGAGGACATCTGAGAGTTGTAATTTTTGTACTCCTCCGAGGTGTGATTTTTGGCGTGCTGGGCCAAGCACAAGGAAGCCATCTGCAACAAAACTGCAGAAAATGGTTGTTGTTTGATCCTTTGGTGTAATCTTTGTTTCTAGTCGAAGCTAGTTGCTGTTTGGAGCAGAAACGCTGAAATTGACTATTTTCTGCATGTACTCATGTACTCAGGCATGCAGTCTCACTCGTATTTTAGCTCTTTTTTCTGGAATGGATGCTGCTCTGCGCCCCTTGGTGAACACTTCCTGCGCTCGTGGAGCAGCTGAAAAGGATCACTGGTATGTCTTGTTCCTGGTTCGAAAGTGGAGAGTCGACTTTTGTGCCTTGAAAAGGGAGTAGAGAGCGATAAAGGTACGTCTGTGGCTTATTTCTGAGTGCTCCTCGTACATTTTTGATCGTGATAGAAATTCTCAGACCAAAGTCAGACCAAAGTCAGCGCGATGATGGCCGTACAGTTTTCTTGTGGATTTTTTAGTTGTTTCATCTCGTATCTATGTCAGTATCGTGATGGTGAAGTGGAGAGGGTGATTTTCTTCCTCTAGGCTTCGTTCGGCCGACTTTGCTTCGTCCTCGTTGAAAAGTGATCCTGAAAAAAAGGTCGATTCGCAAAATTATGTTGATTTTCAATGTACGTGATGACATGCGATTGCTGGCTATGGGATGTGATGTGCAGCGCTACGGGAATGGGTGTGTCCACCCGAATTCTTTTCTTAGATTGTGATGTTGCACATAATTGCACAATAATGTTTGTTGTATGTGTGTGCCAACTGGTTGTACCGTACTCGGCAAATATTTGTCCAAAGTGTAGTTCACAATCCTTTTCTATTATTGATTGATTATTGATTGATTGCTACTTCAAAGTATGATTGTATTATAATAATAATTATACTAGTACACAATCACTCATGTAGAATGCAAACGACTTAGGGCACTCACATTTCGATAAAGACGTAATTGCATTCGTACTATTGTCACCCTGAAGGTAATTGTCGATTTGTAGTCTTTCAGCCATCGTAAGTGGTTGTAAGAGTTGGAAGACAATAGTTGGCTCTGCTTTTTCTCCGAATTTCACGAATACAATTTTGGAATGTAGCTTCAAGTTGCAGGTTGGAAACGAAACGGTGGAAACCTATTGTCTCCCTTGAACTGACAACGTGTGCCAGAAATGGCCTTCCATTCCGACTGCACCGATACAATATTACTGAATCAGGAAATTTCCAAAACGGCAAAAGCAGCAACACCCAAAATAAAAGTAGGATCTGCTCAGCGGTATACACTGTCCATGATCTGACACGGATTTTTCAAACTACCTTTGAAATAATTTATTATTTTTTTTCCATCATGCATGCACGTGCTACCCCGTGGATCAGTTACCCCGGCAACAGCAATGCGCGTCCCAGTGGCGTCCTGACCCTCTGCATACATGCATGCATCTGCGCTGCTCGGGGGATCCACCGACCGTGCTTTGGGCAGATACACGACTTTCAACCTGAGTCAGTGAGTGACGATGACGAGGCTGAGGAAGTCAGATGTTCTTGGCACCTAGTCTTGCCCAGCCAACTCAGCACCCACATGGGCAGGCAGCAGACGCCAACGGTAACACAGCTTCACTTGACCCTTCTTTATCGCTCTGGACTCTACCCTAGTCTTGGCCTTTTGCCAGTTTTGGTTGTAGCTGTAGATTTTTAGAGAGCCATACATAATCATTGTTTCCAGCTGCGCTGTCCCATTCGGTGTAAGTAGGTAACGAGGCAACACACTTCCGGAATTTTTGGCAATTTGCTTCCAGAAGTGCTTTTTCATTAATTTTTAGCTTCAAGAGAGGTTCCATTTTAGAGACCTGGAAGCTTTTCTACACCATGGACGCAGAAAAATATCTTCCTCAGCTCCTTGCTGAGAGAGATCGCCTTGATCCAGCACTCGCTCACTGTTTACGTCTTTTGGACAAAGGTAAAGTTCACGCCAGCCCGCATTGCAGTTTCTCGACCTCGTTTCTCTGTTTATTGAGAGAAACACGGTTTGGTCACTCGTACTACATGTATCTGCTTTTTGCGTATTGCCTCTCCTCACAGAAATTGACACAGTGAAGGCTGGTCGGGCAAAAGCTACCGCGGAGCAAGTACATTTATCAGAGAAAGTATTTGTTCCAGCTAAAGATTTTCCCGGGGTAAGTAGTTGTGTGGACTGTAAGATAGATTTGGGACGTACAATGGCACATGACGGCAACAATAAATCACATGTTTTACTTTGGGGGTAGGCGGTGGTGGTTGGGAAAATCAAGTAACCTCCTCGCTCGTGTGTCGCGGTGCACTCACAACTTGTTGCCCGTTCGGCTTGCTCACTCCGGTGTTCAGTTTGAAGCCGGCCGCTGCGCGAGAAAACGTGCCAAAGTTAGGTTGGACAAATCACGGAAACAGAGTAAACCAACTGCTGGTTCGTTTACTACGAGTACATGTACCGGTACTGCATACATGTACACTCGTGGCCATGTGAATGCTGCAACAAGTGGCTTGTGCCAGTAACTACAGTAATCATGACTGTGTTCTGCAGTGTACTCCGTAAAATCTGTGCACGAATTCACCATGTACCTACTTCAGTACTAGTTGGCTACTAAATCGCTACATTTCTTTCCTACTCTACATTTCATGCAGGTGTATGTTGTTCGTCCGAACGGTGTAACAAAGTTTCCCGTGGCATACTATTTCTTTGGGGGCGCGGACGGCCTCACACGAAATCCGAATAATTATATTGGATTGTACACACTTCTAGTTCATTGCAACGCTTCATACAGCGCCATGTCGAATTCGTTTCTGTTCGCGCAACTAGCCTTCTCGAACAACACTCACTCGCTTACTTTTCTTGCGGGATAATTTCTCATTGTTCGGTCCTTTGTTTATTTCTTCCACATCCCACATCATACCGGTAATTAATTTCTTGCTGGTTGTCAAAGGTGTGTAAACGAACCTATAGCAGGGTTCTAGCCAAAGGGGGGTAGGGGGGCGCAGTGCCCCCCTGTGAAAAATTGCCGACCCCCTTCTCATTTTCCGATTTTCGTGTTTTTCATGCATAGATGGTTCGTAAAGGCACATTTGTCTGGGGTGAAGTCAGGGATTCGCCCCATACGTTGCATTTGGCGTGGCAAGACAATATTGGAAAGTGGAAAAATGGGATATACGGTAACTGTTTCCCATGCCCCTTTCCCCCCCCCCCCCCCCCTACTATTTTGACCTGGCTAGGAATGGAGAATGTATCTACAAGAGTGGCACGTGTCACAGGTTTTTTGCACAATTTTTCGTGATACATTTTCCCAAGGTCTTTGCGGCCACTAAGTTCGTGAGGAATTTTGACTCGTGTTGTGATTGGGTACGAGAAGAAATTGTTTTCCTTCTGTGCTGGACGTTTCTGTTTTTGGTCTCCGGTTCTTTCCTCCACCAGTATAATTTTGTAGGGCGCCTGCTTGGACCAAGAGGGCTCTCGCTGAAACGCATGCAGTCTGAAACTGGCTGCCGCCTGACTATCATGGGTCGTGGATCAGTGCGTGATTCTGCAAAGGTAATCCTACTTCTCTGAATGTGATGACTCGTGTGTGACTATTGCTACTCCCCTTTGCTCAAACTTGTTGAAACAGCACCACTGCTTATGCTAGCTTCTGACGTGCTGTCTAGTTGTCAGCTTGGACTCGGTGACCGAATCACGGGCACTTAATTTGCTCAACGTGTCTGTTACCTCTTGTTTGGGAACTCTGTAGGAGGATGAATTGCGTGAATCCGGCGACAGCAAGTACGATCATCTCAACGAGGACCTACATGTGCTGGTGGAGGCCAAGGGAAATGAGAATCTCGCCGCCGCTCGCCTAGCTGCCGGGGTGGCCGAAGTTCGCAAAATGCTTATACCGGGGGTGAGTACTGAGTACACTGTACACTGTAGTTTTGATGTTGTGTCTGTTGTCCCGGAAATCAGCCTGTGCCTGAGTGTGTGTGAATCTGCTCGTGGCTCTTTTTTTGTTTTTGGTGGAGTGTGTGTATTTTTGCCGATACTGGCCAAGGCGCTCAGTAGTTTGCAGGTGCTGCTAACATTTCACCCGATTTGAAAAATCCACACGAAAGCCCTGACATGATGTGGCACTTAGCTAAGACAGGTGGCAATAAAGGACCGGGCCCCAATTCCAGAAAGTGCGATGTATCTTTCATTTTGTGGATATTCCCTGGTCTTGTGAGCTGTGTGTCCTCGTCCTAGAATAGCAATGTGTAACTGTTGTTATGTGTTTGTTGTGTCAGGATGCTAATGATCAAATTCGCAATGAGCAACTGCGCGAGCTGGCACTGCTCAAGGGCATCCAGGAGCAGTCGGAGACGATTGCATCGGTGCGCTCCGATTCGTTTCCCGTTGCCGAGCACGCACCACGGGCACCTGTGCGCAGTCGTGCTGCCGCAGTTCAGCCCAGGCAGCCGGCCATTTATGCTGCAGCGGCGGCGGCAATGGCGGCGGCCGCTGAGCCACACGACTATGCACCGGTCATGATGGTGCCTCGACAGATGGAGCGTCTGCCAGCAGGCCTCGCCTATGCTAAGGTAGGGCTATGCGCAGGGATGCCTCCGTTGTTGATATAATTGCATTCAATGCGTTGGTTGCACTCGTCCCTGGGTACTTGTGGAGACGTAGCGTATCAATACATGTAGTGTGCTTTCCCCGTGCTTGGGAATGGATAATGCTTGTCAAGCCGTTCTACTTCCGTACTTCCTACTGCCGGGTTTGTCAAGCCGTATTCTACTAGTACTGGTAATTGAGTGGTGCAGGAAGCTATATGGTGCACTGCCCAGCTTAAGTACATATACTGGCTATCAAATCTCCAGCCTTGCAAGCTGTTGGAATGCTGTATTCTCAGTGCCAGTGTGGCTTTGTCTAGCATAGCATGCTATACGCTTACATCGCTCATGATGACGTGTGTGTGTGTGCGTGTGTTTCAGGCTCCATCTTTCGAAGATGCTTACCTGGAATCAGCTGGCCGTAGTAGACGGTAAGACACGTTGCCACATTGATGACTTGCTACTCAATGATGGCCTACATTACATGACACATACGGAAATACAATATAAAGTGGCCCGTTCATGTGTGTGTGTGTGTGTGTGTGTGTGTGTGTGTGTGTGTGTGTGTGTGTGTGTGTGTGTGTGTGTGTGTGTGTGTGTTGGGGAGGGAGTGATATCTGCGCATTCTATCCACTCCTCGCTGCACATTCTTTAGCCCCTTTTTCCCTGTGATTATGTGTTGTGTGGCACCAGGTACAGTGAGTATGCAGAGCCAGCCATACAGATGGTTCCTGTGGTGAGACCAACTGGTGGCTTGTCGGGTGAGTTTGCCCTCTTGTCTTGCAGGGTTTGTTTCCATTCTGATGTCGAGGAGATGGGGTATACTGCTGCCCAATCCTGTAATGAATTCTTGATTCTGAACTTGTCTTTCTGCAAGATTAATCAAGAAGCCCCTTTACTTGAAATCAGACCTGGCTAATAATATTATGTGACACAGGCTCTTCACCAAGCATACTTCTTGTAGAACTCCAAATGGTGTGCGAGTGACTCTTGCATGATGGACTGTCACATAGAACCTAAGTGTGCTATCAAAGAGACCAGAAATGGAGAACATCTGTTGTGCTATTGTAGCAACTGAGAAGTTGAGGGGGTGTTGTTTCTGCAAGAGTCCTTACTTACACCACAGTTACATCTGAGGTTTTTGTTTTGCTTTTTTCCGCCCCCAGCAGCACACTCTCTTCCCAGGACCATGACGGCGCCCAGGACTCGTAAACGCTTTGAGCCCTATCAAGGTGTCCGTAACTCGACGCCTGGCCATTACTGATCTTCGTGAGTTTTACACGCACACACAGCACACCACCACCAGATGCTTGCGCACAGCGCCGGCAATCGCCTTCCCAGCACACGGCGCCACTTTCTTTTCCTACGCTCAGAGTTTTTAGTTGTCATGCCATCAACGTCCATGCCAAGTGTCATCGGCACACGTGATGAAAAGCTAACCTCGCTAACTGCTGATTTTCTAACTCGCACTCCATTTTGGACTTTAACGATTTCTGCTAATCCTCGCACTTAACAAGCTAATGTTCTAATGACGTCATGTTACCTTAACTGCTCGAAATATTTTCCTGACGCTTTTTCAGCTGAATGCGGTTTGAATAACTCTCTATCTCTCTCTCTCTCTCTCTCTCTCTCTCTCTGTCCGTTTGTCGGTCTGTCTTTCCTTCCTTGTTTTGTCTCATCCGAGCGATCGATTTTGATCAGCATACAATTAATGTTTTGAGAACTTTGCTGAGTGACCGATGCAGAATATATGCACGGCTTTTCGCCATTTTTTTAGTTTGAAACTTCTAAGTATACTTTTTCTGTAGAACTCTGTTGATCTGCATGCGGTCAATTTCCTCGTGGGTAACGTCACTAGGTATAATTATGCTGACTGGTATGACTGATCTCTCTCGTTTTATTAATTGGAGAGGAAAGAGTCCTAAGGAATGACTATTTTTAAAATGACCAGATTTCACGGCTCGCGTGTGACTCAGTCAGACTGATTTTCCCGCATCCACATCAAGACCAGATACTGTAGAGAGCAAATATGATTATCTTAGTGAGAACCAGAGTGTTTGAACATTCCTGGTCTCTACAAGTAGTTCGAAGTATAGTTTTGAACGGTCCCCAAAAATAGCAGCCGCCAAACTACTGCAAACGTTTGGTTCACTTGTCGCCGTTTCATACTGGGTACTCTGGCCTCATTAGTGTGCACTCCGGGAACAGGTGAACCCAACCATATTAAGCACTTTAAAAAGAAAGATCAAGAATGCTGTTGCTATATGATAAGAAAATAAGTCGTGCAAAGTGTCGAGACACAGGCTTTTTTTTACCAGCCATCACTGATGTCTGTGCTGGATGAGAAAAAAAGACACCAATTATAGCTCATCAGAGCTGTGAATATTTAACCATCCTTGTGTCAGAATTTTGGAGTGGAGTTTGGTGATCGCAATTTTCCTCGTTTAGAAATGTGGGGATGACCTTGTAGAGGTGTGTCATCTGAAAACTTATCTAATTTTAAAATTAAAGAAGCTGAAGTATAATACAGTGTTGATGTTAGCTTTGGCCTGGATGATAGAAATTTCTTGATAGCTAAAATAGATAATCAAGAGCCACATTTGCTCGTGTTGACTTTGTATGGGGCTAAGCCGTTTACTGACTTTGAATGTTGATCTGAAGCCATGGCAGGGAGAATAAAGTTTAAGCAGAAGACAAAGCTGATCATGAAGTAAAGCTGTGCTAAAACAGGGCAGGCATGATGTGTCTAATGTCTGACCGCCACACATGCGTATGATGCTGCAGGTGCGAACGAGAGCGAGGCCTGAACGAGCAGGGCTTCACGCCCCGTGTGATACTAGTAGCTGACTGTTGGTGTTTGTCACCGTCACCGGACGCTGTGTTGTTCTGCCTCCCTGTTGTGCCTGCCTGCCCTGACTTACTTGTGCATCCGTTAATGTGACTCTCTCCTGGCCAACATGTATATGTTACATGTTACATTCTTCCATGACGATGCTCGATTTTATCGCCCTTTAGTCATCTGACTCGCTAATGTGCCTTCCAGTCAGCCTAACATAAGCCACTGATGAAAGACCAGAAAAAAAGGAATAATTAACTGCCATGAATTGTCTGCCGCCATTCTGCCTTCGTCTAGTTTTCCATTGAAAGTCGTGTCTATTTTTGCATTCGCTTTTTTGTCATGTTGTCATGTTGGCGATGCTTGGTTTGTCTCAGGACTATGTCTTTTATGATCCACTATTTTTGAATGATCACTGGTTCCTCCAAAGATTTGAAAAAAAGACATATTTTACCCTTTCTTTATTGATACTGTTTTGTTGACACAATGCAGAGATTTCTTTATATCATTTTATCACCTTTTCCCCAGTCTTGTTTGGGATGATCTCTTTCCACCTACCCCTATTTTATCCTTCTCACCATTACTAGGATTTTTCATGGTGTACTGTCTTTTATCCCTATCAGCGAAGATCCACGCTATTTTCTCCCAAGAATATCTATCGCCCTTCGTTTTTCCGCGTGGTCGCATGGTACTCGTTCCGTCATCAAAGCACCCGCTCTCTTGTGTTGGGACTTGGTGTATGTATGAGTGTGCCCTGGATCCCACTTTCGTGTTAAAGGGGAAGTTAAGGCAAAAATTAAAATTTCACCAGTTGTAGTCTTCGGGGTGCTGAGTCGAATGGTCTTGGTCCGAGAAAGCTGAGACGCTCCCTTCCTACTTGAATCCCAATCGAACTCGCGCACTTCCACCGAAACTGGGTGACTGCGCCCTACTAGATGGGGATTTGTATGCAAAATGTCACTAAAAGCGCCATTTCGTTCTTATAAAAGCACGGATGACCGCGATTGGCCCATATGTTGTAGTCTTTTGGACGCTGAGTCGACTGGTTTCGGTCCGAAAAGACTGCGATGCAGCGTTCCTCCTTTATTCCCAATCGAACATGGTTGAAGAAGCGGTCACGTGCAACTGGGTGCCCAAATCACCTGGTCACCACGCCAGCAGGCGACAACTTTCACACCAAGGTTCAACTCGAGTGACAGGACTGTACCCAAAAAAGGTCAAACAGGCTAGTAAGTTGTACCCTGCAGGCACGGTGACCAGGTGACTGGTGTACGCAGGAGCACGTGACCGCTTGTTCGACCATGTTCGATTGGGAATAAAGGAGGAACGCTGCATCGCAGCCTTTTCGGACCAAAACCAGTCGACTCAGCGTCCAAAAGACTACAACATATGGGCCAATCGCGGTCATCCGTGCTTTTATAAGAACGCAATGGCGCTTTTAGTGAGATTTTGCATACAAATCCCCATCTCACCCAGTTTCGGTGGAAGTGCGCGAGTTCGATTGGGATTCAAGTAGGAAGGGAGCGTCTCAGCTTCCTCGGACCACGACCATTTGACTCAGCACCCCGAAGACTACAACTGGTTAAATTTTAATTTTTGCCTTAACTTCCCCTTTAAAGGGAAAATACTGAGTATATGCCACTTACAGTGTATGGCTTTAGAGATACATATTAAACTGAGCTAACATTTGAAATATGATTTGTAGAATTAATCGATAAGTACTTCGATCTCTAGCCCAGCAGAAAGGGCAAAAAGCGGTTTAGATAGACTTTTTGTGTGGACTCTTGTGTATAACATGGCGTAGTAAGTGGGTCATTTCTAAAATAGCTAGGAAAGCAGCAGTGTTTCGATTCTGTTGAATATAAGGCCATGACTTTGAAAGTGCAGACACATGGTATATTTTCTCACTGCAAAATATGCACTCTTCTAAAGCCATACATTGTAAGTGGTATATTTCTCTTGTTGTGTACTCTTGCTATCGGCAAACAGAAAGTCGTATGCGACACCGTATGTACCGATGTCCGCACCAGGGAGTTTATAACTGAGATAACATTTGAAATATGATTTGTAGAATTGATCAATAAGTACTACAATCTCTAGCCCAGCCATGGCTTTATAATCGAATATACTGCTGTGGGTGTGTAGGTGCGAACCAGGGAGTCGTAACATATTTTACGACTCCCTGGTGCGGACATACGGTACATACTATGTCGCATACGACTTTCTGTTTGCCGATAGCAAGAGTGCACAACCAAGTGTGTGCAGCTGCTGTGTTGAGTGCGATGGGGTTGCCCGCGTCATTTTTGACACAGTATGATCAAGTGTGCATGCTTTTCCGCGCTTGTCTTGAGATCCTAGTCAGGGAGTCGTAAAATACCGTTTTTACGACTCCCTGATCCTAGTACTGTGTCAGTTCATTGGGTTCGGGATGCATGGATCTCCCCGTGTTCTGCTTCGGCTACCGTAGCTGCGATTTACAGCTTCCTTGTGGTCTCTGGTTACGTGCGACAGCATCAGTGAGTCAAATGGCGGTCAAAGACTGATGTTAAAAAATCCTGCTTGGGCCGAAGGCCCGTCATCGAGTTGCACACTCTTGTAGTCTTGGTACTGTGCAGCTCCTACAAGGGCTCAGCTGTGGGTGAGTGTGATCCTGCACAAATCACTGGTGACTGCACAGTGACCTCTCAGAGTATGCACTATTATGTTACCACAGCATTCATGGGCATGTGCCCCAACCTACTCCAGTGCGAAACAGTACTGATTTGGCTTGGATTTGTCCTGGCCTAGATCTGGACTAATCTGCATTCTGGCGCTGCATGACCGTATTTGGATCCATGTTTAACATACCAATGGCCCGTGTGCCAGGAAATGGCGGTTGCCACATGCTGTCTGTCTTTACAGGTTCTCACGGTGGCCTTGTGTTATCAACCCTGGCTCCACATTACAGTGTATCAGCTAACCATGCAGCTGTGATGTACTCTTATCTCACACCACCAGGCATGATTACCAATACTTATTTATCAGGTAGAATCAGGGAGTCGTACCCAAACCTGGTTAGGGTACGACTCCCTGTGTAGAATGCACTCTGTGCTGAATGAATACAGATGGTGCACAGCAAGGCACCATATTTTAAATATTATCATCCATTCACTACATCTGGGCGAAAGAGCAGGTGATGCGGGCAATGGTGAAGAGCAGTCTTCCACTTTAGGTATAGTACAATGTACTTCGTGGAAAGGGATACACTCATGCAGATTCCACCCACCTGGTTGACCAACGCCTGCATGCCTATCACCCACAATATTATTATTAGACACCAGAACTGATAGACCATAAAGAAGTGTGAAAAAAAGTGTCGATATTTTCGCACTACCCCTTGGCAAATTAAACGCCCCGAGATACTGAAAATTGCCACCACTGGGGGTCAGGCGGTCATTCTTACACTGCCCTTGTCCCTTGACCCCTTGTATTTAGGTATCAGCAAGAGTACATAACCCCCCTGGGGTTATGTACTCTTGGTATCAGGTTACACACTAGCCGGATCTGGACAAGTCGAGGGAGCCCTACACAATACACACCTGTATGTTGCTCATTTTGCCATGGGAAACATGGCTGATCACTATTTCACTATACCATCATGCATAAAAACATCAAAAGAACATGAAATAATTATGCGCTGCAAGTCAGTTTAGTCCGTGTATAGAGCTGTGCACGCTCAGAGTTTACCATTAGTGCATTACACTGTATCGGCACCAGTTCTGCCAATACTATGGTTGAATCTGCCAATGGTGGTTACTAGTAGCACCCTTGAGATCGCAGGTAAACAGAGCAGGCAAATTTCCGTACAGTGCAGCCATACGGCTTCATACGTGTAGTCTAATTATTTCCCTTCCACAGATGTTATGAAACCGAAGACGGCGGCCAGCTGGGAAGCAGCATCACAAGCACAGCAAAGAGTACAGACTTGGCATCATCAAAACAGACATGCAACATTGAATTACCTCAGAAAAGTAGACAAAGACAGATCTGTTTGGCGGAAATGGGGGAAAAACGTCTCAGGCGACAATTTCAAGGAACTAAATAAACAGGTTGAAAACCAGACTAGGAGAATACACACCTCCACAGATGTCACAGTGAAAAATCGGTTTAAAATGACAGTTCGGACTTCAGTACAGCAATGGCGTTCTTCAGCCGGCGGGCTCTAACAAGCACAATCAAACATGACACTAAAACGGTATTGCCGGCGGAATGCATCACGCATCCAGCCCACAGTCGGCCATCGTCGCCATGCTGTACAGTCCACTGCCAGACACTACAAGGTGCGCATGTGCTGGCAACGTGTTGCCCAGCGGCACACACGCACGCACGCTTAGATAAAAAAATGAAAGAAAGACAGAAACTTACGCCAGTGGTGCAGTGCAGCTCTGCCCGCTGCCCGGGGATCTTCAAATTTGTGAACAGTTTCGGTATGAGAGAGGTGTGGCGTCAGTGATTGAAGCTTGGTAAACAGTGACCAGGCGGTGACTTCATCACATGAGAGAGCATTACAGAGGCAAGCTACGAAGTATGGCTGCAAATTTTAGGAACGTCTACTAGTATTATGAGTTATGAGCATTCAGGTAAGTTTACGTGAAGCGAGTAAGGCAAAGTCACTGGTCAGGGCAGTTGGTGATTATCATCATCAGCCCAGGTTTATCAGGGTGGTCATGCGTCGTCGCTGGTGTCATTGGATTCCGTGTTGGTGCCACTGCTCTCCTCTTCATCCTCGGAGCTGGACGACGACAGCTTGGAGTCTCCGCTGATCACCGACGGGCATGTGGAAATATCAGGCGACAGCGTTACGCCAATCTCCTGAATAGTGGACGGGTTCATCGAGTCACTCTCCACCTCCGGCGAGAAGAGAGCGTGAAGCCGGAACTTGTTGGCCACGTGCTTGTGGTCCTTGCAGGCGCGATCCAGGTCCTTCTTGGGCAACGAGATCACAGTCATCTGCTGCGAGCCGTCGTTGTTCATGTACGTAGGTGCATGGTCCAGCGTGCCGCGCCGAGACAGGTCAATCGGATTGTGCTGCTCCGCCGGTATGGCGTACGGCACCAGCTGCAGGTCGGACGCCAGCTGCGACGTGCGCATCGAGTACAGCCCATCGTCGCCGTGCTGCATGGCCGCGTGAATGAAGTACGTGTTGAGCCAGCAGTGGAACGCCTTCTGCTTCTTGCCCAGACGTGCGAAAAAGAACTCGGTCTTGATATCTTCAGTTACGGCGACCGGCGAATCCAGTTCCATGAACGTTTGGCCGTCCTTGCGCCGGATATCCACCTCGTAGAACCTTGAGACCAGTGTCCTCTTTTTACCTTGACTAATTTTGTAGAAAATGGAGTAGTTGCCCATATTTGAGTACGCTGGCACACCGTCAAAGATGAAACCGTACAGGAGAAGCTTGACGGGACGAATAGTCAGCTGCTTGATTTTCCGATATCCATAATACTCAACGTAGCGTCTTTGGCTGGGAATGGTGACACCTTTTCCATTCTGCGTCCGCTTCAGGTCGTAGAACATGAGTGCCTCTGGAACAGCCTTGAAGATGTTTTCATGAATAAAAAACGCACAAATCATCACGCCCGTGCGGCCTTTGCCTGCTTTGCAATGTACCGCCGCCACATTCCTGCTGTCGGCGTTCAGATAACTAGACACATCACTGCAGAAAGCGTCAAATAATGGGAACGGAGGAGCGTTGTGATCCTCGAACGGATAGCAAGCCACTCTTCCATGGAACTTTGAAGCATCGTACGTTCTTTCCGCACATAGATTGTAAACCTTGTAATTGTCTCCATGATAAGAGTCCAGAAAACGCACTACTTCATCCAAGTTATTCCGGTAGATTCCTTCTATGCTTTCGGATGGGAAGCCCATAGCCAGGATGTTGGGTCGAATATAGGTGAGGTCCAAATCGTATCCATTTTCGGTAAAGCGCCTTTTCTTCTTCGACACCAATCGCTTGAGCTGCTTAGCCATGGCATTTCATCTCGGTCACAGAAATCCGGGTCAGCTCCAATTTTTTTACACGAGAAGAAGATGAGTCCGGTGAAAGAGCATAGAGGTGTTCGTCTAAAGGATAGGATTCACGCCCGGACTCCGTGTTCCTCAGCTCCTCAAGAACTTCTGCTCCTTTCACTTTCCGTCGAAAAACGCCCAACGGTGTTTTTCTGTGGTCACACCAACCTGCCCAGCTCCACGGCCAGTGCCACACTCTGCAGCAACCAGCAAATTTGCCGAGCCTGCTGCGTAGTCCGTAGTGTGTATTGTCGTACAGCGCTGGTTGTACGGAGTCTGTACTCACCAGCAACACCGCCGCAGCGGGATCGATCGGGGATCCGGGAGCGCTGCGCTGAGCTGCGCGCTGAACAGTGAACACACAGTGCTGGAGCGATCACTTCAGAGTTCAATATTTCAAAACAAAAACGCATGCGCGCTGTACTGGGGTTTGCACCGCTCCCCACCGGTGCACCCCGCTCGGATCGACCGCCTGCAAAGACCAGCGCGCGCGCGCACGTCTGGTACGCTCGTGCTCTGAGTCTGATGTTGACTACGTCACGTGTGTCTGTGGCGTTGACAGATCTGCAGAGTGGTGTTTTTTTATCCTGACTTGCTGCAAGTAATTACAATAGTTATACCGTTCAGCGTTCTCACTGTTGCAGCCCCGGCTGACCAGCTCTCTTTCTCTCTCAGTTGGAGTCCCCGCTCCGGCGATCCCGGATCCCATCTGCAGTAGCTTTAGCATTCACCATTATCGGCATTAATTTTGTTACAGTACTTCCCATACATCTTCATCCACACAGCAATCACGATGCTTTGAATCATCGGAAATGGCAGCTGTGCACGTGCATGCAGTGGAGGAAAGCTAGCCTGTAAGTGTAAGTGTAAACGTGCAGTTCTGAACAAATGGTTTTCATCTGCCGCTTGAGCAGGACATTCCTCATCGATATATCCTGGACATCGGGAAAACACCCGAATCTCACAATACACGATGCCCCTCCGTCACGAGTCGTAAGCTGTCCAAGTTAGTTACCAGGTTACTGGTGAGACAGTCACACTGTACTAGTATTAGTCTGAATCAGAGTAGAGTCACCGCATGAGAGATCAGCTTACTACTAGATTTTAGCCGTTCAAGGTCAACTACAAAACTGGCTTTCTATTCATTTTCGTGCTGTCACTGTACTGTGTCAGTGCAGTGTGACTGGGAATGTCTGTCAGCCACAGTCGGATTGCCGCCGTGAGACCGTGTTGCGTGTTACTTTATTACTTTTGGTTGGTTTTGGTCCGAAAAGGCTGCGATGCAGCGTTCGGCCCTTATTCCCAATCGAACGCGGGTGAGTAAACGGTCACGTGCTCATGCGTACACCAGTCACCTGGTCACCGGTGCACCGTGCCCGCAGGCTACAACTTTTACAGCGTTCCTGTCACTCGAGTTGAACCTTTGAAGTTTGAACCATTGAGTTGAATCTTGGTGTGAGTTATGGCCTGCGGGCACGGTGACCAGGCGACTGGTGTACGCACGAGCACGTGACAGCTTATTCAACCGGGTTCGATTGGGAATAAGGGCCGAACGCTGCATCGCATAAGAAGGAAACGGCGCTTTTAGTGACTTGTTTGCATTCAAATCCCCATCTAGTAGGGCTCAGTCACCCAGTTTCGGTGGAAGTGCACGAGTTCAATTGGGAATAAAGGAGGAAGGGAGCGTCTCAGCTTCCTCGGACCAAAACCATTCGTCCCAGCACCCCGAGACTACAACTGGTGAAAAATTGTTTTTATTGTATACTTCCCCTTTAACTTTTGAGATACTACTGCTTTCCATGCTGACCTTTTCAGCGGACATCATCACCATTGCATGCCCTCCACTTTTTATTGTTCACCGTGATCATTTTGATAACAAACGCACCTGCCACCAACACACCAGTGTAAACCAAGGAACATGACAAGGGAAGGGAATCTTTGGTCGATTGCACTGTAAATGTGAACAGGAGTCTGCAAGTGAACAGGAGTCTGCAAGTCCACGAAGCCAGCAGCATGGGAGCAGTAACTGGCATTACAGACTGTGTATACTACTCCCCGATTAAAAGAATAATCATTAGGGGTGAAACGAGTATATCGAATACTCGAGTACTCGCTCGAAAATTTCAAACGAGCGAATGCTCGTTTCGCAAAATACTCGAAGTATCCTATTTACAGTGTATTGTATACATGTACATCAAGCATTTCTGTTACTCTGACTGGTACTGATGGTCCATGCAAGCACAAAATTAATGCTTGTCCCTACTTACCAGCGAAAGACAGCAGTTCAGACTATTTCCTGCACTAGGCTGCATGCAAGACTACATGTGTATCGGGTGTACTACGTTCGGTGGTGCGAGAGTGTGTGCAGTGCATTGTTTTATGTTGTCAGTTAAATACTCGTACTCGCTCGAATACTCGCTCGTTTTTTCAAAGAGTACTCGAGTCCCCAATTTCGGCACTCGTTTCACCCCTAATAATCATGGCAGTGGTCACATGCTCTTTTACAACTTGTTACTTGCAGCATTAATCCGAAGTGCTGGGCGGTTTCCGATTTGAAAAACAAACATGGGTGTTTGCAGCTACAGTGGTGTAGAGGTGCCACGCGCAGTCTGGAATTATGTACTAATATTTATAGTAAGTTGTTCAAGTAGACTGCATGTAGATCTACATACATGTACCTGTCAATGATACATGCGTGCACTGTATTTTTTGGCCATTCAATTCTTTCGTTTTCACCCTGGTGACGGGCAGCGTCCAAGATATTAACCAAGAACTCAGCGTGGGGATTGAACAGGAAGGTGTAGTTACTACCCGAGGTACTTCTTCTGATCTGAACACACCTCAATATGGAGCAATACACTCGTGACCTAGACGATGTTCATAAACAAAGCAAGTGTGTGTCCGAGGCTTACTAGAGACTGAGTACAGTACTGTAGGGCGCCGAAGAACAACCAGCCCAGAATTTCACCAAGCACAGTACAGTCAGACCTCACATAACCGCACACATCTGAGAAAATATCTGGATAGGCGAGGGAACCGGATAATCGAACACACATACTGTATATGTGCATGGCATGTGCTGTAAATCGGTGACCAACGATTTTCTTCCGGATGGCGAGGGATCCGGATAAAAGAGGATCGGATAAGCGAGGTCTGAATGTATACCAATGTATACACCCCCACACGATGAGTCGTCAACTGTGCATAGACTGCTATACTGTACATGGAAATAAGAACGGTCTAGGCTAGGAAGCTGACACCCTAGTTCAGTCTTCGTCGACCGACAGTACTGCACGCACTAGATGAGTTCCACTGTATGTGGGCATTGTCACTTTGTGTCTGAGATGACTGCTGATACAGAATAGCCCAACAGATCATGGTAAATACTAATGCATTATCCACTACATGTATGCATTACACGACTGGGCACAGTCAAGTCCCCGGCAGAGGAACCAGTGAGTCCGACTTGAAAGCGCAAAGGTGGTGACATCATTGTGGCATGCGAACTCGTGCCTGTGGCATGAAAGCTGAGCAATCATGCCGGTGCTGAAAGTCCTTATCACCTCTGTTTGTCTCCTTGTGTTGTCAAACATTGCCATCAGATTCTTGCGTTTTTTTTTCACCTAGCCCAGCACTCAGTGCATGCACTTTCTTGTTTGTGCTCACCAGGGAGTCGTAAAATGGTATTATACGACTCCCTGGTGCTCACTTCATACCTTCGTCAGGAAGTGCGATAACTAAGCACAAAGCTGACAGGGGTACTGTTACATTTCGGGGGCTTGGTGGTCATCTAAATATTCCGGATCTTCCTCCAAACAGACGGTGAACACCATACTGCTGCAATGTAAAGGTGGAATTTTTGACAGTCCCCAACCATGGACAGTGTGCCCCCCCCCCACACCTTGTGACATGCTGTCATCATCATCATCATCATACTGTACAGCCTTCCTCCTCTAATGCACCTTTGCACAACGGCTGAGGTCTTCTCTTGCCTCTGCGTGTCCTCAAATGGATTTCGCTCCGCAATGGCACTGAGTAGACCTCAATTTATACTCCACGTTATGCGCTGAGAACACAGCGCATGCCCATTGCGGCGGAAAAGATGACTTCTGCGCACCATCACGTGTAGTGAAGTATAAATCTGGCTTCAGCTGATCAGTACTACCGCTACTGCTCTCACAGTCACAACAGTGTACAGACTACACAGATCTGCCACGTGCACTCCCACAGCTGGAACTGTCAGAATATTTAGTAACCGTACTAACGTCTCCTCGGAACAGCATGATGATTCACAGGGTGGGTTTGCTGACTACTGCTGGCAGAGCCAGGCATAGTATCGACACCATCGAGGGACGTAAATCAGAACAGTTGAGGCGATCAGAAAAATGCAGAATTGAAACCATGGCACACAAACTGTTAGTATTATTACAATAGCGAGAATCAGTCCCAGACAGTATTATTACCGTATGTACACCTGTGCTGGGAGACGCGTGTGATGTTTTTAAAAGCATTAGAGGCAGTAACTTCGGCCCTGCTGTCACAATCATGCATGCAGCACAGGAGGAGGCCGAAGAGCAGCAGCATAAGTCGGGATTTTGACCAGAACTATCAAGCAGTGGAGGTATGAGGCGGATGGATGAGAGCAGCGTATCACTGTAGTGGCAGCAGGGATCAGCAGTTTGATTCGAATATTAGATAATAGAGGACAACCCAATCTGGTACACGACTTGCACATGAATCAATGAAGCCCGGAGCCACGCTGGGTTCACAAAACAGTTTAAACGGATTAAAAAAGGAGGTAAAAGTGGATAATCGAGCACACGCAAGTTCAAAAACACAGTATTACTGGAACTACTGACTTTTAGGTCAGCGGATATGGCTATCTTGCAAAACGACGTGTCCAGTCGCGTGCCATGCGATCGTGCCCGCTTCGATCACCAGTGAACTGGCGAGCAATGTTGGCAACGAGCGGGTCACTCGGATTGCAGTCAGCAAGCAGAGACGTGATGGACAGCAAGACTTTGCTGACAGTCATGGCCGGACTCCAGTTGTCCTTCAGGATATCCAAGCAAATCTCACCCTGTGCATGTGTAAGTAGCAAGTAGAGCACAGTGGAAGTTAGAATTACGGCAGGTACTCATGTAGCACGCATGCAGGATTCACATGAATCTCAGATGTACATTCTCTCTCCCTACAAATTATAACATGCTGCGGAACGAACAAGAAAGTAGCCTAAAAAATTTAAAAAAAGAAGTGCTGTCCGAGTAGGTGTCTACTGTCTATCATCCAGATCTCCAGCTCTCTCTTGCTGGCATTGCTGGTCTCTGCAATGTAGCATGAGATCATGAAATCAATACACCCACCACATCACACACACATGCCAAAACAAAACAAAGGAGATAATCTTCATTCCTGTGATGTCCTGACCGTACCTGGCTGTTAATGTTGCAGTGGTATATCCGCGTCTTGAATGTCACCTGGCGTACAAAGCAGCGAACAAAAAAACAGAAGGAGCTCAGCAATCATGAATCAAAACTGGCTGGACAGCCGTTGCACTGGACATCTGCGCACTGGAGCTGTGATTGTCTTGCACCGCTAACCTACAGCTGTCTCAAGTCAAACTAACTGACCAGTATCACAAGAACATGCAGCAGACTGAGAATCATACGCATTCATTCCTCCATAATGGGACACTATGAAAGAGGCTTCAACAATCATAACGGGACATTCACATGCCATGTTTCTTGAAATATGCCCTGTGAGACTTAATACTAAGGCTGTGTTTACATGAAGCGTTTCAACCCGGGTTGAGTTTGACCCGGGTCAGATTTCAACCCGCCATGTGCACAAAGTGAATGGCGCGTTTACATGACGCATTGCGCTTGACCCGGGTTGAAATTTCGCCCCGGGTTGTGGGGGGAGGGTTGAAATCAACCCGGGTCAAGAAAATCGTACAAACGTACTTCTGTGCGTATCTCGCGCCAGGTTTGAACAGCACTGCAGATGCAAATTTCGCGCGAACGGATTCACGTGACCATACAGGACTGTAGAAGTGGACTTTTGGTGGCATATCAGTATTTGACCCGGGTCAACTGTCTTCATGTAAACGCTCACCTCTTTGTCTGTCGTACAGACTTTCAACCCGGGCTGAACTCGACCCGGGTTGAAATTTCTCATGTAAACACAGCCTAATAGATGATATGCCAAATAACGTTCAGCTAGACCTGGGAGGGCATTGCAGAGTAGTTGCACACAAAGTTCAAAGTTGTACGGTTACCTGTGACTTGTGCTCCTGCAGATCATGAGCATATCAGCAGAGCTCAGGGCCTACTGTGTACACATTGTAGTATACTTATGCAACTGGTGTGCAATGTCTTCCAAGGCCAGTTGCACGTTATTTGGCATATCATCTATTTCTTGAAGATTATTCAAGACGAGGGAGGAGGAGGGGTGAAAGGGTTAAAGGGGAAGTTAAGGCAAAACCAAAATTTCACCAGCTGTAGTCTTCGGGGTGCTGAGTCGAATGGTCTTGGTCCGAGAAAGCTGAGACGCTCCCTTCCTACTTGAATCCCAATCGAACTCGCGCACTTCCACCGAAACTGGGTGACTGCGCCCTACTAGATGGGGATTTGTATGCAAAATGTCACTAAAAGCGCCGTTTCGTTCTTATAAAAGCACGGATGACCGCGATTGGCCCATATGTTGTAGTCTTTTAGACGCTGAGTCGACTGGTTTTGGTCCGAAAAGGCTGCGATGCAGCGTTCCTCCTTTATTCCCAATCGAACATGGTTGAACAAGCGGGCACGTGGTCCTGGGTGCCCAAATCACCTGGTCACCACGCCAGCAGGCGACAACTTTCACACCAAGGTTCAACTCGAGTGACAGGACTGTACCCAAAAAAGGTCAAACAGGCTAGTAAGTTGTACCCTGCAGGCACGGTGACCAGGTGACTGGTGTACGCAGGAGCACGTGACCGCTTGTTCAACCATGTTCGATTGGGAATAAAGGAGGAACGCTGCATCGCAGCCTTTTCGGACCAAAACCAGTCGACTCAGCGTCCAAAAGACTACAACATATGGGCCAATGGCGGTCATCCGTGGTTTTATTAGAACGAAATGGCGCCTTTAGTGACATTTTGCATACAAATCCCCATCTAGTAGGGCGCAGTCACCCAGTTTCGGTGGAAGTGCGCGAGTTCGATTGGGATTCAAGTAGGAAGGGAGCGTCTCAGCTTCCTCGGACCACGACCATTCGACTCAGCTCCCCGAAGACTACAACTGGTGAAATTTTGATTTTTGCCTTAACTTCCCCTTTAATACAGACTGGGGCTTATTTTAAGGGGATTACAATTTTCATGTCCATCATACCACCTCGCAAACTTTTTAACTTTCAATATTGGAAGTTCGCCTTCTTTTTTAGTTTTTACCATAATGCAGTGTACAGCACATGATTGCAGTTGACAGCTGTCATCACATCAATGATACTGTCATACAATACGCGTCACTGATCACAGTCAGCCTTTCGAATAATGGCAATTGGCTGGGCTCCGCGAATTAAGTGGGCTTTTTAAACAGATGAAATTTGGACCCGCAAAAGGCATAACATTTTTTCAGAGTATGATCAAAAGTGAAAGCGGGAACAAAAGAAATTAGAGAAGACATTCACCAAGAAACATTTTCCAAATTTCACTCCCATCTTGCCAATAACCTCAACACAGTCGATATGGCCCCTAAAAGGTGGTACCACCCAGCCACTTAAAGTGCACGTAGTGACCATATTATATTGGAAAAATGAAGTGTCTACTTGATTGTGCGGATTTGCGTCTTTGCATGCGAAGGTGTAGTTTGCGAAACATACTTGAAAGGAGAATATTATTTCAGGACTTCGAAGACTTCAAAAAGAAGTGATTCAACTTTGGTCATAGATTTCACTTTGTATACCAGTATCGATCTCCAGGAAGCGTGGGCATATTCTATTGAAAAGGCGATATAATATTGCAGGCCCGTCGCACCAACTTTGGAGGTGGGGCGGCCATGGGGTCCTCCCCCGGAAAAAAATTTCAAAAATTGAAGCCAATTGCAAGCATTTCCGGGTATTTGGTGCCATTTCAGTGTATGGTAACTACAATGAAAGTCTTTTTGATTCTGCAACAAACGAAGAAGACGCTACGATCGGGGACAAACGTTACCCTCCCCCGGGGAAAAAAATTCAAAAATTGAAGCCAATTGCAAGCATTTCCAGGCATTTGGTGCCATTTCAGTGTAACTTCAATGAAAGACTTTTTGCAACAAACCACGATCGGGGACAAGGATTTGTCACGTTTGCGCTAAGCTGCGCGTGCGATCATTGTGCTTTGTTGTAATGTGTTCCAAAAAAAAAAAAAAAAAACGGTCGAAAAAGTGGGGCGGCTGAGGCCCCGGCTGTGACGGCCTTGTATTGTGTTGGAAACACCCACAGCCCAGGTTAAACTGCTATCACTCATACCTTTGGTGGCTCAAATGGATAGTTGCTCGGGAACAGGATGTTGAGAAAGAAGACGCCGCCTTCGTACACAGACCCAGGCGGTCCCATGATCGTGGCCAGCCAATGATCCACCCTCTCACTAAACAAGGATGCACTGCAATCAAAACAAGTGTATGCAGTCAAACATGGCGCAGCATGAGTTTTCTGCCACACTGGAGTGGAGAAAGAGACAGTGCTAGCTGTAGTACAATACAAAGTGATGACACTAGGTTACATTATTAGGGATTACCACCAGTCACTTGACTGCAGAAATGTAGACGGTGACACAAAATGTCTTCGAGAACATATAATATTCTCTGCGGGTTCAGTATTCTCGGCATTATCATACGTTAATCCCCTTGTCGAGCATGCACACACTCTAAACACCATCATCGCACATGTGATAAATGCATTGGTACGATAAGCTCAGTGACCGTGCCAATATCGAATACTTACACATTTGCACATCACACCCACAGCAAAATGGTCACAAGTGGACATGAGTACAGGGGCACGGCCAGGACCATGATCAAGGGGTAGGGGAGGGAGTGGGGGGGGGGGGGGGGGGGATACATTATTTCCCACAAAATCTCATGTCTTGGGCCCTTTCTTCATTGCTATCTCCAGTATCCAGTATAATTGTTTTACCCCTAGTTATTATTAGAGTCACAACGCTCTGCAATTTCCAATGCCTATTGTTTTAAAATCACGCTTCCACACAAACCTTATGATACAATGTATACCGTCGCAGCATCCTCCTGGACAGTAAAACTGCAAATTTACTTTAGAATTATTTTGCGTTAATTTCACAAGGCGAGCAGAGAGATCGACTGTATATTCTAAACTGAAGTTTGATCAGGGCTACTACTTTCCGAATTTTCAGTCCCTGGCTTTAAAATTAACGAAAACAAGTCCTTTAGCGAAAGGCCGAACGTTTTCACCAACAAAAATTGTACAGTAAGATCTGTAACTAAAGACCACCGTGACTAGCGACCTGCCTGGCACTACAGACCACTTCGCCAGGCACGGACGGTCTCACATTCATACATGGTTGTGCGGTGCAAACCTCTAACTAAGGACCACCTGCCACTAAAGACCACTTTATCTGGCCCCAAGGGGTGGTCGTTAGTCACAGGTTTTACTGTCCTTGTACTGTATTTCTAGGTAAAGGGCTGCTTGATTCTATGTACCTACTCATCTACAAGGTACTACTTGTATGTATACTGTATAGTCAGTAATGTTTCTGTCCTCACCAAATACATCAGTGTATTGGCATCACTGTGTAGTGCGTATGTATTGTTGTAACTGGACTCAGCACTGTACTACAGTGAACTTCGAGAATAACAGAATTTCCATACCCAGAGCAAAGTCACATCTAAGTTGATGATCTAACTGTAATACAAAAAAAGAGACTTCGGGTGTAAGGACACTTCGCGAATAAGGACACTTTCTGATGCCCCGCCGAGTGTCGTTGTACGCAAAGTTGACTGTACTCGGCCACAACCCACATGTTCGGTCCTCCACCTTCTTCCATCATACGATTAGTAATATTACTACATGTATTAATAGGTCGCGACACTGAGTTATGTCTTGTCTCATGTCACCATCTGTGCATACGCGGTTCGGGCACACGCGCGTGCTCGCGGCTCGCGCGAACTGAACCATGTGAACCGTGAGCAGTACTTTCATCCATATTTGCATGCAACCTGCCCTTATTCATACATGTAGTATGATGTACTGATAGTGTAGCCAGTGCTGTTGTTAGTTTATGTTTCGCAAGTGGAGACAAGTTGTAGTTTGTTTTCCTCTGCTCGAATGATGTGTTTGTTCTTGCAATAAGTCCTTCCGAATAATACCTTTCTCCTTGTCTGAGTCCTGTTCCATCGTGTCTGTTGTGAGAGTCAAGTGACTTTATTAGTGAGGGTTGTGATAGCCCGGACAGCACGAGATTACGAGTCCAGTGATCCGACATTCTGGTCCTTCGAGCCGGATCCTGTTGCGATTCGTCAGGTATGGACACATCGGAACATCAGACATCAGAAGTGGACGACGGAGCGAGCGTTGCTTCTCCTCGTGAGGAAGCTGCTGCTGCCGCCGCCGCTGAGGACACGCTCGGAGAGTCAAGACATTCGAGTGATGTTTCGGTTCTCGAGAAGCTCGTGAGAGATCGAAGCAAATTGAAGAGCAGTTTCACCAGAGTGGCTGGCGAGTTGCAGCGGGAGTTTGCTAAAAGAGCACCAAGTCTGCGGTACCTAGCTAGAGATTTACAAGAAGCTGAGCAACTAGATCAAGAGATTCGGGAGCTGGTTACCAGACACAGGGAAATCTTGGAGTCAAGAGATGACGACCGGGAACTGCTCAAACTAGATGGTTGGGACAGGGCGTACAGGACGCAGCGATCCTTCCTCTCCGATGTAAGCTCATACGTAGAGCGTGAGGAAAGGATGCAGGCTTCAACACGTAGTCCCTCCGTTGGTGTTGGCAGAAGCAGTTCCAGGTCAAACTCGAGAGGCACCCTGGACTTGGATGCCATGGAACAAATGTTGATGGTAGCAGAACGTGCGCCGAATTCTGATATCCCTGGTGCCATTGGTCACACTTCGTTGCAGATGAGCAACAAGAGTCCTGTCACTGCAAGTGCTGCTGAAGTCCATGAAAGCAGTCTGGATGGCGTGCCTGCTGGCAATGCTGGTCATTCATCAAGTGGTGCTGGGCACCCAGCCATGCAGACTGTAAGTTCTAGTCTTGCTATTATGAGTGGCAGAAGATCAATGCCTGTGCTTGGTAGGACAACCCCTTCTTTGTCACCTCTACAAGTCAATAGGCCAGGTAGTGTATTGGGTACACTCACTGCATCCAGTAAGTTGGCTGGTACTACTACTAGTAGAAGTCAAGCAAGTGTGACCACCAGGTCAAGGGCACCTCAACTGGCTCTGGGTGTGGGTACACAAAGTGTGAGTGCTGTGCAAGTTGCTCAACAGCATCAAGTATTAGTTTCTGCTGTGAACAGTGGCAGTGTACCGTCAGTACCTGTGCCAGTGGCAGCTCCCTGTGCTCCACCAGTGCTAATGTCCGCACCCACAGCCACCATGCAGCTACCAACAGTGCATCAATCGGTAGCCACAGTTAGCAACACTGTGCCTTTTCCAAGTTATTGGTCAGGCCAGCAAGCATGCACCCAGGCGATGCCACCACTGCAGCCCGCGCTGCTGCAGCAGCCACAGCCGCAGACAGTTGCACCTATTGTTTCAAAACTGCCAATTTTCAATCCAGCAGCTGGACAGCTCAATCCATCGGCCTCATCGTTCAAGCCCATAAGTAGGCCAGCAGTGACCCTGCCTGTAACAGCACCAGTAACTGTTCAGTCGACACAGCTTCCACCATCCTACAAGCCGCCCACCATGCCGGTAGTAATAGAGCAAACTGTGAAGCCCATGGAACTGCCTAAGTTCAGCGGACTGGACCAGGACTACATTCCGTGGCGCCAAAGGTTCATCCGCGTCATCCATGAAAATCCCCGGTACACGAGCGATCACAAACTCGCGAGGCTGCGTGAGGCAGTGGATGGAGGCCGTGCTGCGGAGATTGTGAGAGGGATTCTGGATGGCCCGGACGCCTACAGCCATGTATGGACCGAGCTCGATGCTTGGTACGGTGGTAGCGACAGGCTAATAGAGCACCAGATTCGGGATGTAGTGAGTCAAGCACGTATTACCAGTGACGCAGACTTGAGTGGGCTGCAACGGTACGCCATCAAGCTCCGTACCACTGTCGCCAACCTCCGAGCAAGTGGTGTGAGTCCTGGAGTAGAGCTGTACATAATGGCGTCCGAGAAGGTACCCAAGCGTCTCTTGGTAAAGTATTTCGAGAGGCATGGCCAGGTCAATGACGTCTTCACGTTCTCTGCATGGCTGGTGGAGCACGTCCGCACTCTGAAGCGGGCAGCCGACAGGATTCCCACTGAACGCCCCAAAGACATCAGCAGTCAGGCTACCAGGGAACGATCCACGGCCACACACCGTACGTTTGTTGGGACTCATGACGCCGTCAGCAGCGGTGCCAAGGCATCTTGCAAGAAGTGCAGTGGGCAGCACACCCTAGCCGAATGCAGCAGCTTCAAGGCATTGCCAACTAGCAAGCGTTGGGATTTGGTGAGGTTGCTCGAGCTGTGTGCGTGTTGCCTGTCATCTGGGCACTGGGCCGCTAGCTGCAGCAAAGACACCTGCAGTAAGTGCAACAAGCGGCATCATGGTTTGCTGCATGCTGAGATGAAGGGCCAGACAGGTGCGAGGCGCGGGCGACCCTCGCCAGCTCAGAGGTCTGTCACCAACCATTCTTCCTCGTCCACAGCCAGCCGTACTGGAGCTGGCTCCATTGGCAACTCTGCTGCGGTGAACGAGAACAGCCTCAGTACGCATGGATGTGGTACCACTGCCGCATTCATGGTGTTGCAGGCCGACGTCATCGGCGAACATGGCAAGAAGATGAAGGCCACTGTGCTGCTTGACTCCGGATCGTCTTGCAGCTACATAACAGAGGATGCAGCTCACAAGCTGGAACTTGAAGGCCCGAAGTCACAAGTGGAAACGGCAGTCATCGGCGGCGGCAAGGTGACTGGGCTGAGACAACAGGTCAGCGTCAGCGTGTGCCGCACTGATGGTGACACTCCGAGCGTCACTGTGCTTGATGCCTGGGTACTGCCAGCAGTCACGGTCAACCTGCCACCAGTCGACTGGAATGCAGAGAAGAAGCACTGGTCCCACCTCCAGGACATACAGTTCCCCGACTCAGCTGGTCAGAGCATCGACCTACTGATCGGATTGAACGCTGCCAGCCTTCACACTGCGTATGAGGAGCGGAGTGGCAGTGAGGGAGGTCCGATTGCTCGGCTTACACCGCTGGGGTGGATCTGCTTTGGCCCGACGCCAATCGACGCTACTGCACCGCAGGCGTTCACACTGCATGGCGCCTCCGTATCCAGTACAGCTCAACTCGACCAAATGGTGGAGAAGTTCTGGAGCCTAGAGGCTGTTGGTATGCAGCCTACAACCACGGAGTACCTGAGCCCTGCGGAGAAGCAAGCCGAGGCCGTCACATCCCGCAGCTTGAGTTACAGCGACTGCCGATTCCAGGTTGCCATTCCGTGGAAGGGTGGCACCAAGCCGAGTGTCCAGTCCAACAAACATCTCGCTTTGCACCGTCTGGAGTCTCTGCAAAGGGCACTTGACAAGCGGCCGTCAATCAAGCTGCAGTATACGAAAGTGCTGCAGGCGTACCTGGAAAAAGGATACATTCGACGCGTCTCCGAAGCGGCTGATCTTTCCATCCCTGACCAGTGGCACCTTCCCCACTTCCCTGTGGTACGGGATGACAAGACGACAACCAAAGTTCGAGTTGTTTTCGATGCAGCTGCCAAGTGCAACGGATATTCGATCAATGACCTGATGCATGCAGGGCCTAATCTGATGAACAACCTTGTTCATGTCCTGCTGCGCTTCTGTCTGGAGCCCATTGCGATCGCCGGTGACATTACAGAGATGTTCCTTCAGGTTCAACTCGCTCCTGAAGACCGCAAGTATCATCGATTCTTGTGGCAGTCGTCACCGGGCACCATCGACACCTTTGAGTTCCTGCGGCTGGTATTTGGCATCAAAGCCTCGCCATACCTGGCTGGCAGGGCGCTCAAACAAGTGGCAGAGGAGTGCTGTTCGACGGCGGTGCCTGCTGCTAAGGAAGCTATCGACCACAGCTTCTACGTCGATGATCTGCTCAACTCCCAACCAACTGAGCAACTGGCAATCTCTGTGCGAGCTGATCTGCAGCACACTTTGGCACGAGGAGGGTTCCATATTCGGAAATGGATCACCAACTCCCCCGCAGTGCTGCAGTCCATTCCTGTTGAACACCGCGCTGTGACAGATACCCGTGACATTGTCTCTCACGAGCAGCCACCTGCGTCTCCGAAGACTCTGGGGGTCACATGGGTTGCGGCGCAAGACCAGTTCACGTTCCGCTACCCAGAGCCGGTCGACGTAGAGTACACCCGGCGAGGTGTGCTCAGCTCCATGGCGCAGCTGTTTGATCCAGGTGGCTCAAGGAAGTTGTGCCGAAGCTGAATGTGCGCTCCAAATGGCACCGCGGCGAGCAGAATGTCAAAGTAGGTGATGTCATGATTGTGCTTGAGGAGCACACACCACGAGCCCGCTGGCCACTCGGGAGAGTGCAAGCTACGTACCCCGGTGAAGATGGTGTAGTGCGCGTCGTGGACATCAAGATCAACGGCAAGATCTACCGTCGTTCAGTTGGCCGCCTTGTGCCGCTGGAGGTACCCGACGCTTCACCCGCAAACGCCATTCGCAGCGTCAACACCGGCATGACCATTGGTGACATCACCGAGTGATCAGTAATGTGTGTTCCGCTCATACTTTGCTTTCATCTTCTCACATAAATCTGTGTGTGTAATAGATTCTCACTCATAGAAGTTTCTTTTCGTTCGAGAGGGAGGTATGTTCGGTCCTCCACCTTCTTCCATCATACGATTAGTAATATTACTACATGTATTAATAGGTCGCGACACTGAGTTATGTCTTGTCTCATGTCACCATCTGTGCATACGCGGTTCGGGCACACGCGCGTGCTCGCGGCTCGCGCGAACTGAACCA
Source organism: Sycon ciliatum (assembly GCF_964019385.1). Taxonomy (NCBI): domain Eukaryota; kingdom Metazoa; phylum Porifera; class Calcarea; order Leucosolenida; family Sycettidae; genus Sycon; species Sycon ciliatum. The sequence goes on from NC_088646.1 coordinate 18,228,349, forward strand.
TGTGAACCGTGAGCAGTACTTTCATCCATATTTGCATGCAACCTGCCCTTATTCATACATGTAGTATGATGTACTGATAGTGTAGCCAGTGCTGTTGTTAGTTTATGTTTCGCAAGTGGAGACAAGTTGTAGTTTGTTTTCCTCTGCTCGAATGATGTGTTTGTTCTTGCAATAAGTCCTTCCGAATAATACCTTTCTCCTTGTCTGAGTCCTGTTCCATCGTGTCTGTTGTGAGAGTCAAGTGACTTTATTAGTGAGGGTTGTGATAGCCCGGACAGCACGAGATTACGAATCCAATCGACCTACCTGCAATTCGGCGGTGGATCCGTCAGCATGTCCGCCAACTCCTTGCGCAGCCTGAAGTATGTCAGAAATTTCAGGCCAGAACGATATCACTTCCATATACTAGTACAATGAAACTTGCTTAGTTAACACGAACAGGTCACTGGTGTAACATGAAATAGTAGTAGTAGTAGTAGTAGTAGTAGTAGTAGTAGTAGTAGTAGTAGTAGTAGTAGTAGTAGTAGTAGTAGTAGTAGTAGTAGTAGTAGTAGTAGTAGTAGTAGTAGTAGTAGTAGTAGTAGTAGTAGTAGTAGTAGTAGTAGTAGTAGTAGTAGTAGTAGTAGTAGTAGTAGTAGTAGTAGTAGTAGTAGTAGTAGTAGTAGTAGTAGTAGTAGTAGTAGTAGTAGTAGTAGTAGTAGTAGTAGTAGTAGTAGTAGTAGTAGTAGTAGTAGTAGTAGTAGTAGTAGTAGTAGTAGTAGTAGTAGTAGTAGTAGTAGTAGTAGTAGTAGTAGTAGTAGTAGTAGTAGTAGTAGTAGTAGTAGTAGTAGTAGTAGTAGTAGTAGTAGTAGTAGTAGTAGTAGTAGTAGTAGTAGTAGTAGTAGTAGTAGTAGTAGTAGTAGTAGTAGTAGTAGTAGTAGTAGTAGTAGTAGTAGTAGTAGTAGTAGTAGTAGTAGTAGTAGTAGTAGTAGTAGTAGTAGTAGTAGTAGTAGTAGTAGTAGTAGTAGTAGTAGTAGTAGTAGTAGTAGTAGTAGTAGTAGTAGTAGTAGTAGTAGTAGTAGTAGTAGTAGTAGTAGTAGTAGTAGTAGTAGTAGTAGTAGTAGTAGTAGTAGTAGTAGTAGTAGTAGTAGTAGTAGTAGTAGTAGTAGTAGTAGTAGTAGTAGTAGTAGTAGTAGTAGTAGTAGTAGTAGTAGTAGTAGTAGTAGTAGTAGTAGTAGTAGTAGTAGTAGTAGTAGTAGTAGTAGTAGTAGTAGTAGTAGTAGTAGTAGTAGTAGTAGTAGTAGTAGTAGTAGTAGTAGTAGTAGTAGTAGTAGTAGTAGTAGTAGTAGTAGTAGTAGTAGTAGTAGTAGTAGTAGTAGTAGTAGTAGTAGTAGTAGTAGTAGTAGTAGTAGTAGTAGTAGTAGTAGTAGTAGTAGTAGTAGTAGTAGTAGTAGTAGTAGTAGTAGTAGTAGTAGTAGTAGTAGTAGTAGTAGTAGTAGTAGTAGTAGTAGTAGTAGTAGTAGTAGTAGTAGTAGTAGTAGTAGTAGTAGTAGTAGTAGTAGTAGTAGTAGTAGTAGTAGTAGTAGTAGTAGTAGTAGTAGTAGTAGTAGTAGTAGTAGTAGTAGTAGTAGTAGTAGTAGTAGTAGTAGTAGTAGTAGTAGTAGTAGTAGTAGTAGTAGTAGTAGTAGTAGTAGTAGTAGTAGTAGTAGTAGTAGTAGTAGTAGTAGTAGTAGTAGTAGTAGTAGTAGTAGTAGTAGTAGTAGTAGTAGTAGTAGTAGTAGTAGTAGTAGTAGTAGTAGTAGTAGTAGTAGTAGTAGTAGTAGTAGTAGTAGTAGTAGTAGTAGTAGTAGTAGTAGTAGTAGTAGTAGTAGTAGTAGTAGTAGTAGTAGTAGTAGTAGTAGTAGTAGTAGTAGTAGTAGTAGTAGTAGTAGTAGTAGTAGTAGTAGTAGTAGTAGTAGTAGTAGTAGTAGTAGTAGTAGTAGTAGTAGTAGTAGTAGTAGTAGTAGTAGTAGTAGTAGTAGTAGTAGTAGTAGTAGTAGTAGTAGTAGTAGTAGTAGTAGTAGTAGTAGTAGTAGTAGTAGTAGTAGTAGTAGTAGTAGTAGTAGTAGTAGTAGTAGTAGTAGTAGTAGTAGTAGTAGTAGTAGTAGTAGTAGTAGTAGTAGTAGTAGTAGTAGTAGTAGTAGTAGTAGTAGTAGTAGTAGTAGTAGTAGTAGTAGTAGTAGTAGTAGTAGTAGTAGTAGTAGTAGTAGTAGTAGTAGTAGTAGTAGTAGTAGTAGTAGTAGTAGTAGTAGTAGTAGTAGTAGTAGTAGTAGTAGTAGTAGTAGTAGTAGTAGTAGTAGTAGTAGTAGTAGTAGTAGTAGTAGTAGTAGTAGTAGTAGTAGTAGTAGTAGTAGTAGTAGTAGTAGTAGTAGTAGTAGTAGTAGTAGTAGTAGTAGTAGTAGTAGTAGTAGTAGTAGTAGTAGTAGTAGTAGTAGTAGTAGTAGTAGTAGTAGTAGTAGTAGTAGTAGTAGTAGTAGTAGTAGTAGTAGTAGTAGTAGTAGTAGTAGTAGTAGTAGTAGTAGTAGTAGTAGTAGTAGTAGTAGTAGTAGTAGTAGTAGTAGTAGTAGTAGTAGTAGTAGTAGTAGTAGTAGTAGTAGTAGTAGTAGTAGTAGTAGTAGTAGTAGTAGTAGTAGTAGTAGTAGTAGTAGTAGTAGTAGTAGTAGTAGTAGTAGTAGTAGTAGTAGTAGTAGTAGTAGTAGTAGTAGTAGTAGTAGTAGTAGTAGTAGTAGTAGTAGTAGTAGTAGTAGTAGTAGTAGTAGTAGTAGTAGTAGTAGTAGTAGTAGTAGTAGTAGTAGTAGTAGTAGTAGTAGTAGTAGTAGTAGTAGTAGTAGTAGTAGTAGTAGTAGTAGTAGTAGTAGTAGTAGTAGTAGTAGTAGTAGTAGTAGTAGTAGTAGTAGTAGTAGTAGTAGTAGTAGTAGTAGTAGTAGTAGTAGTAGTAGTAGTAGTAGTAGTAGTAGTAGTAGTAGTAGTAGTAGTAGTAGTAGTAGTAGTAGTAGTAGTAGTAGTAGTAGTAGTAGTAGTAGTAGTAGTAGTAGTAGTAGTAGTAGTAGTAGTAGTAGTAGTAGTAGTAGTAGTAGTAGTAGTAGTAGTAGTAGTAGTAGTAGTAGTAGTAGTAGTAGTAGTAGTAGTAGTAGTAGTAGTAGTAGTAGTAGTAGTAGTAGTAGTAGTAGTAGTAGTAGTAGTAGTAGTAGTAGTAGTAGTAGTAGTAGTAGTAGTAGTAGTAGTAGTAGTAGTAGTAGTAGTAGTAGTAGTAGTAGTAGTAGTAGTAGTAGTAGTAGTAGTAGTAGTAGTAGTAGTAGTAGTAGTAGTAGTAGTAGTAGTAGTAGTAGTAGTAGTAGTAGTAGTAGTAGTAGTAGTAGTAGTAGTAGTAGTAGTAGTAGTAGTAGTAGTAGTAGTAGTAGTAGTAGTAGTAGTAGTAGTAGTAGTAGTAGTAGTAGTAGTAGTAGTAGTAGTAGTAGTAGTAGTAGTAGTAGTAGTAGTAGTAGTAGTAGTAGTAGTAGTAGTAGTAGTAGTAGTAGTAGTAGTAGTAGTAGTAGTAGTAGTAGTAGTAGTAGTAGTAGTAGTAGTAGTAGTAGTAGTAGTAGTAGTAGTAGTAGTAGTAGTAGTAGTAGTAGTAGTAGTAGTAGTAGTAGTAGTAGTAGTAGTAGTAGTAGTAGTAGTAGTAGTAGTAGTAGTAGTAGTAGTAGTAGTAGTAGTAGTAGTAGTAGTAGTAGTAGTAGTAGTAGTAGTAGTAGTAGTAGTAGTAGTAGTAGTAGTAGTAGTAGTAGTAGTAGTAGTAGTAGTAGTAGTAGTAGTAGTAGTAGTAGTAGTAGTAGTAGTAGTAGTAGTAGTAGTAGTAGTAGTAGTAGTAGTAGTAGTAGTAGTAGTAGTAGTAGTAGTAGTAGTAGTAGTAGTAGTAGTAGTAGTAGTAGTAGTAGTAGTAGTAGTAGTAGTAGTAGTAGTAGTAGTAGTAGTAGTAGTAGTAGTAGTAGTAGTAGTAGTAGTAGTAGTAGTAGTAGTAGTAGTAGTAGTAGTAGTAGTAGTAGTAGTAGTAGTAGTAGTAGTAGTAGTAGTAGTAGTAGTAGTAGTAGTAGTAGTAGTAGTAGTAGTAGTAGTAGTAGTAGTAGTAGTAGTAGTAGTAGTAGTAGTAGTAGTAGTAGTAGTAGTAGTAGTAGTAGTAGTAGTAGTAGTAGTAGTAGTAGTAGTAGTAGTAGTAGTAGTAGTAGTAGTAGTAGTAGTAGTAGTAGTAGTAGTAGTAGTAGTAGTAGTAGTAGTAGTAGTAGTAGTAGTAGTAGTAGTAGTAGTAGTAGTAGTAGTAGTAGTAGTAGTAGTAGTAGTAGTAGTAGTAGTAGTAGTAGTAGTAGTAGTAGTAGTAGTAGTAGTAGTAGTAGTAGTAGTAGTAGTAGTAGTAGTAGTAGTAGTAGTAGTAGTAGTAGTAGTAGTAGTAGTAGTAGTAGTAGTAGTAGTAGTAGTAGTAGTAGTAGTAGTAGTAGTAGTAGTAGTAGTAGTAGTAGTAGTAGTAGTAGTAGTAGTAGTAGTAGTAGTAGTAGTAGTAGTAGTAGTAGTAGTAGTAGTAGTAGTAGTAGTAGTAGTAGTAGTAGTAGTAGTAGTAGTAGTAGTAGTAGTAGTAGTAGTAGTAGTAGTAGTAGTAGTAGTAGTAGTAGTAGTAGTAGTAGTAGTAGTAGTAGTAGTAGTAGTAGTAGTAGTAGTAGTAGTAGTAGTAGTAGTAGTAGTAGTAGTAGTAGTAGTAGTAGTAGTAGTAGTAGTAGTAGTAGTAGTAGTAGTAGTAGTAGTAGTAGTAGTAGTAGTAGTAGTAGTAGTAGTAGTAGTAGTAGTAGTAGTAGTAGTAGTAGTAGTAGTAGTAGTAGTAGTAGTAGTAGTAGTAGTAGTAGTAGTAGTAGTAGTAGTAGTAGTAGTAGTAGTAGTAGTAGTAGTAGTAGTAGTAGTAGTAGTAGTAGTAGTAGTAGTAGTAGTAGTAGTAGTAGTAGTAGTAGTAGTAGTAGTAGTAGTAGTAGTAGTAGTAGTAGTAGTAGTAGTAGTAGTAGTAGTAGTAGTAGTAGTAGTAGTAGTAGTAGTAGTAGTAGTAGTAGTAGTAGTAGTAGTAGTAGTAGTAGTAGTAGTAGTAGTAGTAGTAGTAGTAGTAGTAGTAGTAGTAGTAGTAGTAGTAGTAGTAGTAGTAGTAGTAGTAGTAGTAGTAGTAGTAGTAGTAGTAGTAGTAGTAGTAGTAGTAGTAGTAGTAGTAGTAGTAGTAGTAGTAGTAGTAGTAGTAGTAGTAGTAGTAGTAGTAGTAGTAGTAGTAGTAGTAGTAGTAGTAGTAGTAGTAGTAGTAGTAGTAGTAGTAGTAGTAGTAGTAGTAGTAGTAGTAGTAGTAGTAGTAGTAGTAGTAGTAGTAGTAGTAGTAGTAGTAGTAGTAGTAGTAGTAGTAGTAGTAGTAGTAGTAGTAGTAGTAGTAGTAGTAGTAGTAGTAGTAGTAGTAGTAGTAGTAGTAGTAGTAGTAGTAGTAGTAGTAGTAGTAGTAGTAGTAGTAGTAGTAGTAGTAGTAGTAGTAGTAGTAGTAGTAGTAGTAGTAGTAGTAGTAGTAGTAGTAGTAGTAGTAGTAGTAGTAGTAGTAGTAGTAGTAGTAGTAGTAGTAGTAGTAGTAGTAGTAGTAGTAGTAGTAGTAGTAGTAGTAGTAGTAGTAGTAGTAGTAGTAGTAGTAGTAGTAGTAGTAGTAGTAGTAGTAGTAGTAGTAGTAGTAGTAGTAGTAGTAGTAGTAGTAGTAGTAGTAGTAGTAGTAGTAGTAGTAGTAGTAGTAGTAGTAGTAGTAGTAGTAGTAGTAGTAGTAGTAGTAGTAGTAGTAGTAGTAGTAGTAGTAGTAGTAGTAGTAGTAGTAGTAGTAGTAGTAGTAGTAGTAGTAGTAGTAGTAGTAGTAGTAGTAGTAGTAGTAGTAGTAGTAGTAGTAGTAGTAGTAGTAGTAGTAGTAGTAGTAGTAGTAGTAGTAGTAGTAGTAGTAGTAGTAGTAGTAGTAGTAGTAGTAGTAGTAGTAGTAGTAGTAGTAGTAGTAGTAGTAGTAGTAGTAGTAGTAGTAGTAGTAGTAGTAGTAGTAGTAGTAGTAGTAGTAGTAGTAGTAGTAGTAGTAGTAGTAGTAGTAGTAGTAGTAGTAGTAGTAGTAGTAGTAGTAGTAGTAGTAGTAGTAGTAGTAGTAGTAGTAGTAGTAGTAGTAGTAGTAGTAGTAGTAGTAGTAGTAGTAGTAGTAGTAGTAGTAGTAGTAGTAGTAGTAGTAGTAGTAGTAGTAGTAGTAGTAGTAGTAGTAGTAGTAGTAGTAGTAGTAGTAGTAGTAGTAGTAGTAGTAGTAGTAGTAGTAGTAGTAGTAGTAGTAGTAGTAGTAGTAGTAGTAGTAGTAGTAGTAGTAGTAGTAGTAGTAGTAGTAGTAGTAGTAGTAGTAGTAGTAGTAGTAGTAGTAGTAGTAGTAGTAGTAGTAGTAGTAGTAGTAGTAGTAGTAGTAGTAGTAGTAGTAGTAGTAGTAGTAGTAGTAGTAGTAGTAGTAGTAGTAGTAGTAGTAGTAGTAGTAGTAGTAGTAGTAGTAGTAGTAGTAGTAGTAGTAGTAGTAGTAGTAGTAGTAGTAGTAGTAGTAGTAGTAGTAGTAGTAGTAGTAGTAGTAGTAGTAGTAGTAGTAGTAGTAGTAGTAGTAGTAGTAGTAGTAGTAGTAGTAGTAGTAGTAGTAGTAGTAGTAGTAGTAGTAGTAGTAGTAGTAGTAGTAGTAGTAGTAGTAGTAGTAGTAGTAGTAGTAGTAGTAGTAGTAGTAGTAGTAGTAGTAGTAGTAGTAGTAGTAGTAGTAGTAGTAGTAGTAGTAGTAGTAGTAGTAGTAGTAGTAGTAGTAGTAGTAGTAGTAGTAGTAGTAGTAGTAGTAGTAGTAGTAGTAGTAGTAGTAGTAGTAGTAGTAGTAGTAGTAGTAGTAGTAGTAGTAGTAGTAGTAGTAGTAGTAGTAGTAGTAGTAGTAGTAGTAGTAGTAGTAGTAGTAGTAGTAGTAGTAGTAGTAGTAGTAGTAGTAGTAGTAGTAGTAGTAGTAGTAGTAGTAGTAGTAGTAGTAGTAGTAGTAGTAGTAGTAGTAGTAGTAGTAGTAGTAGTAGTAGTAGTAGTAGTAGTAGTAGTAGTAGTAGTAGTAGTAGTAGTAGTAGTAGTAGTAGTAGTAGTAGTAGTAGTAGTAGTAGTAGTAGTAGTAGTAGTAGTAGTAGTAGTAGTAGTAGTAGTAGTAGTAGTAGTAGTAGTAGTAGTAGTAGTAGTAGTAGTAGTAGTAGTAGTAGTAGTAGTAGTAGTAGTAGTAGTAGTAGTAGTAGTAGTAGTAGTAGTAGTAGTAGTAGTAGTAGTAGTAGTAGTAGTAGTAGTAGTAGTAGTAGTAGTAGTAGTAGTAGTAGTAGTAGTAGTAGTAGTAGTAGTAGTAGTAGTAGTAGTAGTAGTAGTAGTAGTAGTAGTAGTAGTAGTAGTAGTAGTAGTAGTAGTAGTAGTAGTAGTAGTAGTAGTAGTAGTAGTAGTAGTAGTAGTAGTAGTAGTAGTAGTAGTAGTAGTAGTAGTAGTAGTAGTAGTAGTAGTAGTAGTAGTAGTAGTAGTAGTAGTAGTAGTAGTAGTAGTAGTAGTAGTAGTAGTAGTAGTAGTAGTAGTAGTAGTAGTAGTAGTAGTAGTAGTAGTAGTAGTAGTAGTAGTAGTAGTAGTAGTAGTAGTAGTAGTAGTAGTAGTAGTAGTAGTAGTAGTAGTAGTAGTAGTAGTAGTAGTAGTAGTAGTAGTAGTAGTAGTAGTAGTAGTAGTAGTAGTAGTAGTAGTAGTAGTAGTAGTAGTAGTAGTAGTAGTAGTAGTAGTAGTAGTAGTAGTAGTAGTAGTAGTAGTAGTAGTAGTAGTAGTAGTAGTAGTAGTAGTAGTAGTAGTAGTAGTAGTAGTAGTAGTAGTAGTAGTAGTAGTAGTAGTAGTAGTAGTAGTAGTAGTAGTAGTAGTAGTAGTAGTAGTAGTAGTAGTAGTAGTAGTAGTAGTAGTAGTAGTAGTAGTAGTAGTAGTAGTAGTAGTAGTAGTAGTAGTAGTAGTAGTAGTAGTAGTAGTAGTAGTAGTAGTAGTAGTAGTAGTAGTAGTAGTAGTAGTAGTAGTAGTAGTAGTAGTAGTAGTAGTAGTAGTAGTAGTAGTAGTAGTAGTAGTAGTAGTAGTAGTAGTAGTAGTAGTAGTAGTAGTAGTAGTAGTAGTAGTAGTAGTAGTAGTAGTAGTAGTAGTAGTAGTAGTAGTAGTAGTAGTAGTAGTAGTAGTAGTAGTAGTAGTAGTAGTAGTAGTAGTAGTAGTAGTAGTAGTAGTAGTAGTAGTAGTAGTAGTAGTAGTAGTAGTAGTAGTAGTAGTAGTAGTAGTAGTAGTAGTAGTAGTAGTAGTAGTAGTAGTAGTAGTAGTAGTAGTAGTAGTAGTAGTAGTAGTAGTAGTAGTAGTAGTAGTAGTAGTAGTAGTAGTAGTAGTAGTAGTAGTAGTAGTAGTAGTAGTAGTAGTAGTAGTAGTAGTAGTAGTAGTAGTAGTAGTAGTAGTAGTAGTAGTAGTAGTAGTAGTAGTAGTAGTAGTAGTAGTAGTAGTAGTAGTAGTAGTAGTAGTAGTAGTAGTAGTAGTAGTAGTAGTAGTAGTAGTAGTAGTAGTAGTAGTAGTAGTAGTAGTAGTAGTAGTAGTAGTAGTAGTAGTAGTAGTAGTAGTAGTAGTAGTAGTAGTAGTAGTAGTAGTAGTAGTAGTAGTAGTAGTAGTAGTAGTAGTAGTAGTAGTAGTAGTAGTAGTAGTAGTAGTAGTAGTAGTAGTAGTAGTAGTAGTAGTAGTAGTAGTAGTAGTAGTAGTAGTAGTAGTAGTAGTAGTAGTAGTAGTAGTAGTAGTAGTAGTAGTAGTAGTAGTAGTAGTAGTAGTAGTAGTAGTAGTAGTAGTAGTAGTAGTAGTAGTAGTAGTAGTAGTAGTAGTAGTAGTAGTAGTAGTAGTAGTAGTAGTAGTAGTAGTAGTAGTAGTAGTAGTAGTAGTAGTAGTAGTAGTAGTAGTAGTAGTAGTAGTAGTAGTAGTAGTAGTAGTAGTAGTAGTAGTAGTAGTAGTAGTAGTAGTAGTAGTAGTAGTAGTAGTAGTAGTAGTAGTAGTAAAACAATTTGTCCTCCGCGCTTGCTGCCTCCGCGCGCGTCCTTTGCACTGAGGATATAGACCCTTCGTGCACCGAGGCTCTTACCGCGGCTCGCCTAGTCCCTTTGGACAAATCCCCAGGGGTGAGACCTACAGCCGTTGGGGAGGTTTTCAGGCGCATTTTGGTCGCGCGATCATGAAAATTATCGAGAGCGACGTTAGGTACACCACTGCACCACGACAGCTTTGCGTTGGCGTTCTCTCTGCTTGCGAGGCCTCGGTGCATGCCATGGATAGTCTGTTCAATCTTGACAGCACTGACGCCATATTGCTTGTTGATGCATCCAATGCATTTAACTCATTAAACAGAGCAGCAGCACTGCATAACGTCCCCATTCTTTGCCCTGCTCTAGGCCAAGTCTTCAAGAACACGTACAAAAGTCCCTCCCGCCTGTTTGTCACAGGTGGCGGCGAGATTCTTTCACGCGAGGGAACATGCCAAGGGGACCCTTTAGCAATGGCGATCTATGCGGTAGCGATCATGCCTCTCATTAATTCTCTATCCACTCAATGTCCCAACACAACACAGGTCTGGTATGCGGACGATGATTCGGCTGCTGGTACTGTGAGCAATGTATTCGACTATTGGTCCACACTTAGTGAAATCGGCCCAGAATATGGATACTACCCCAATGCATCAAAGACCGTCCTTCTTGTAAAGGAGGCACGTGCGGATGAGGCCCGCCGCATCTTTTCTGGCACGGGAATTAGCATCATGACAGAGGGCTGCAGATATCTTGGGGGCGCGCTGGGATCGGATGAATTCCGCGAATCATTCATCCGGGAGAGGGTTGACAAGTGGGTTGCAGAGGTCGATCGCCTTGCGGAGCTTGCTGTCACCCAGCCCCATGCGGCATATACTGTACTCGTGCGCAGCATAATTTCTCGTTGGCGATACTGTCTAAGGGCGGTCAGCTGTGAGGCTACACAGTTTGCGAAACTGGATCAGGCCATTCGGGAAAAATTGTTGCCCGCAGTCTCCGACATGATTTTGCAAGATGATGACCCGCTGCGATGTTTAATTTCACTGCCTTGTCGAATGGGTGGGTTAGGTATCCCCAAGATCTCAGATTCTTGCGGGGTCGCGCACATAGAGTGCGAGCACACGGTGCGTCCCATTGTCGAATTGTGTGTGCCTCAATTACAGGAACAGCCTGCAGCATCATCTAGGTCTCAAAGCCTAGATGGGTCTCAAAGCCTTGATGTTGCATCGCCTCCTGCCGAATTGTCGGCGGCTTCTCCCAACACGCAATCATACGGTGTTGGAGAGGATGCAGGTGAGGAGGATGGTGATGATTGGCCGCCGCCACGACCTCCTGTGACAGCTTCATCTCACGGAGCTCGCAGCCTCATCAGCAATGCAGTCATGGAGTGTCGCAGGCGCCTGCAGAATACCCGCAAGAACAGAGTTCGTCAAGAACAACAGGCTCTCAACAGCATCAAGGACAGTTTGTCTGAAAGCCAACGGTTTCTGGTAAACATTTGCAGTGGTGCCAGCAAAGGAGTCTCATCCTGGCTCACGTCATCGCCAGGAGTTGCCAATGGTACGGTATTGAATCGCTCGGATTTCAGAGACGCTATCGCCATTCGTTACGGCTTGCAGCTGGATGGCCTATCCCCAAATTGTGTGTGTGGCAAGGCAATGACGGTGGACCATGCGATGACCTGCCCTTGCGGAGGGTATCCATCCGCCAGACACAATGAGGTCCGGGATCTCCTAGCAGATGTAATGCGTGGAGTTATTCAAGACGTGGAGGTCGAGCCGAAGCTCCTTCCATATCAGGAGGAGCAGCTCCAGGGGGTGACGGCGAATCGCTCCGTTGAGGCTCGTGTTAATATACGGGCTCGTGGTTTTTGGACGCGGCAGCAGGAGGCCTTCTTCGATATCCGGGTGACGCACCCTAGGGCCAGCCTGCTGTCGTGTTCCAAAAGTCACGAGTCAATTGGAGCGTAACGAAGGAGAGAAGAGGCGGCAGTATGGCGAGAGGATCAATACAGTTGATAGAGGAAGTTTCACTCCGCTGGTGTTCGCGCCAAATGGCATGGCTGGGAAGGAATGCACCATATTTTTGAAATATCTGGTTAGCCTGATTCTCGAGAAGAATATCGATCTATCGTACTCTGTTGTGATGAGTCATTTGCGCTGCCGTTTATCGTTTTGTCTCCTTCGTTGGTGCATCACTTGTTTGCGTGGCTGCAGAGCATCCTATCGTACTAAGCGCTCTGCAAATTTTGTTCATGAATGTCGTGTACTGTCGCGTGTTTAAATGTCTTGCTCAGTTTGCAAAAGATCTCCAGGTATGGTTCTTTTTTTCTTCTTTTTTTTTGTTTTTTTTTGTTTTTCTATTACGAATGCCCTCTTCAGTGTAATCCCTGTTTCGTGCCTTGGAGTTACATTTGTGTTCTTTTCTTGTTTTCTCGCTAGCTTCTCTGATTATTGATTTTGAATTGCCTTCATCATTGTTTTGCTTTGAATCTCTTTTTCGTTTTTGTTCCTTTTCCATATTTATAACTTTGGGTTCTTTCAAATAAAGATTTTGAGTAGTAGTAGTAGTGGTAGTAGTAGTAGTAGTAGTAGTAGTAGTAGTAGTAGTAGTAGTAGTAGTAGTAGTAGTAGTAGTAGTAGTAGTAGTAGTAGTAGTAGTAGTAGTGGTAGTAGTAGTAGTAGTAGTAGTAGTAGTAGTAGTAGTAGTAGTAGTAGTAGTAGTAGTAGTAGTAGTAGTAGTAGTAGTAGTAGTAGTAGTAGTAGTAGTAGTAGTAGTAGTAGTAGTAGTAGTAGTAGTAGTAGTAGTAGTAGTAGTTTTTTCTTTTGTATGAATCTCAATTCTATGGTTTCATTTCTGGCGGTGTTCAAGCAGTTCTGGTTTGGATGTTTTTCTTTCCTTTTCCTTCCCCTTTTTCATGTATAAACATTGCTGTTGCCATTAATATTTGTTATCTTTCTATTTTGTTACAATTTTGCTGTTCACCTTTTGAATTCATTGCCCTCCTTGCATTCACATCTTCATTGCTTTGTGCTTTCAATAAAAACACATTTCAGTAGTAGTAGTAGTAGTAGTAGTAGTAGTATAATTTATTATTTTGATAGGGAAGGCCCTACAGACGTTGCCGTCTTGTTACAGAAATATGGGCGAATACAAATCCAGATTTTTAAGTTGTTATTTTGGGTCTGATTCAGTCTTTTCCATGTGACTATAGAGATATATTCGTTAGGCCACACCGTTTTTTTCTATGTTTCGCGTCACCTTATTCGATGAAATCAATGAGGGAGGGCGAAAAAAATAAAAAAGCCATCCAAAAAAAAACAGTGTACGTGCATTGCATTTGTGTACAGTGAAGCGAAGTGGCACTGTTCATGTACATTGGCATGTACATGAATACATGAGTGTATCCCCTCTGCCATGCTTGTGGTCCAAACACAGGCGGCATGGTGATTGTGTGACTTGTGGCCCAGCTTATTGCACACACATGTACAATGTCATGTACATGTGTGTGAGCTGAGTTACATTTTCCGGTTTAATTTCTGGGTTTGCATTAAATTTGTATTGCATTTTCGAAAAGAAAAAAATTTTGTTCCGTTTTTTTGTTTTTGAACTCCGGCTGTGAAATACATGCGCTGGGGACGCGAAACATAGATAAAAAATGGTGTGGCCTTAAGTGCCTACACACAAGCTCGGGTAGAATCATGGTTCCATTGCCAAACGATTCGAGGACAGGCACTATGATGAAACCAGAGCATCCGACCCGTTTGCCTATGTAGCCGAGGTCTAGGGCTATTACAGTATTAGGATCCCAGTGCGGGGTTGGGTGCAAAAAGAAAGTCGTAGGACACTTGGCATGCACGCTAGCTCGTGGCTGACCACAGTTAGAAAATAAGGAACGCAAACCGACCCATCGCAGCTGAGTGAAGGCAAAACAACAAAATAATTCTGGACAGCTTTTAACATGGAAGCAGGATAAGCAAAACAAATCTCAGATCCTCAAAACGCTCATCTTAAAGTTAAAGGGATCAAGGAGCCATAGATGGATTGCGGTGAAAGCCATGTGTGCAAATCTACCAATATAAGGGTGTTTCCCCTCAAGAAGCCTGCCATATACTTCAGTATGACTTGTATGGAGTTTGCCATCCAGCAGTCTTCCAAATATAGGAAATTACCATCACCCATATATGGGATCAGACATCCAGCCAAGTCACCTGATGCAATGATGTAATCGAAATCCACCTTTTATAATTACCGTAAAGTCGCGGATAAAAGCCGGGTTTGCATACAAGCACATCGCAGATAGGAGCCTGAAAATCAAACGGGTCAAATGCATATAAGCCTGTCGCGCGTAGAAGCCTGGCTTCTATGCAAGCGCGGATCGGGTAGGTCAAGAGTGCATGCGCTATGCACGGTGCATAGTAAAACTGGTGCCATACCGGTAGTCAGTGGTAGATCTACGCGTGTCACGCGTAGAAGCCTGGCATACAAGCCTGGCAAAAATATCAGCGGTGCATATAAGCATGGTTTGCATACAAGCCTGATGCAGAAAGCGGCTTATATGCTTATAAGCCGGGCTTTTATCTGCGACTTTACGGTATACAGGAGTGGCAGGACAAGGGACAAGACTGGTGACATCAAACAACATATCAGACTATGCATGGATGTGAGCACATTGTGGACGGGGCAGAGGTACTGTCGTGGACATGGAAATCCGTTCGATCGCACGTGCAGTGGCCCCAGGGCGCTGGCCATGCAGTCGTCAGTACGCATACCGTACATACACATTCGTTTATGCGCTGCAGCGCGCTGGTCGCATCGGATCAACATGTGCACTGCATGCAACGTTCTGTACGTACTGAAGGCGCCGGGCCTCGTCATTCAACCGGATGTCCATGTTCACGACAGTACCATGCAATGATATCAATACAATACATGTACTCACCTGCGATTTGTGGGGTTGTTCGATGAGGTTGCAGCTCTCGACGAACGACCGCTTGTTTGTTTGGGCGCCGGTCGGCCCAAGGGTGCGCTTGGCGGGGCTTCTGGCTGCAGTCTGGGGGTTGTGCTTGGCGAAGACGTGCTTGCCTCAACTTCCGCGTCGGCACTGGAAGCTGTGCTAGGTTGAGCTTCCGGTTCTGTGGTGGTGGCAGCCGTTCTCACTGGGGCAGGTTGTGCCTGAGACCGTCTAGTTTCTTCTACGCTGGTGCTACTCATTGCTACTGCCTGTACTGGTGTGTCTGACATACTGACGATGCTGCTGCTGCTGCTGCCAGTGCTGGTGACGGGACACTACTGATTGAAGCTGCAGGAAAAAAACATGACAGACATCAGCCGTAGTCGGATATGTAGATCTTTTTTATTCTCTGAACTGCACACGAAGCCAGCGATACTTTTATGGACCGACCAAGAAAGAAATGCATCGCTTATAAGCGGGATTTGCCATATTTGTAATTTGTTGAAGGTTGGCCACATGTGCTTGTATTACCAGTATGGAATGTGAAGATTGCACAGAAAAACGGCAAACATTGTATTTTGATGGCGTCAGGGTGTTGCGGGTTCACTTATAAGTCCATGCGCTTACTACATTCTAGTGTATTTGAGGGTGCGCTTATGCCCGGATATAGGCACACATGCTTTTATTCGCGTCACGACGGGATGCATGTAATTAACACCCACCCACATTCATGCACGCGGCCAGGATGCAGACATCAAGCTGGTATACACAGTCCGCGAATAGTGATCGACTGTTGCGACTTGAGCCCATCGGCTCCAGCCGTATTCACTGCAGGCCTAGTTTACACCGGAGTCTTCATCACTCTGATGATGGTCAATTATATTCAATGGCCAAGTCGGGATCTGTCATAACCACGGCCGTATTGCGTAAATACGGAAAGAAAATTGATGTGTGACTTGATGTGCGAGGGAAAGGATACAGTCATACATGTACACAGTGACATGATGATGCAACCTGAACATGAAGGAAAAGGGTACAAAGGTCAAATGATGGCTGGCTGGCTGGATGGACCATGATGGGCTGGGTGTTCGCAGCATGTCATGCCTACAGAAGCTGGTGCACTGGACCATGCGGCTATAACTAAAGGTAAATGCAGCCCGCCACTCGTCCACTTCAGGTGCCCGCGAGAGGTTGGTGGTGAGACACTACACGCAGACCTCGCGGCTTTATCATCGTACCCAGCGGATAGTCGGGTGGCCAGGCGAAGCCAAGGGCTCAAATCCGGCTAACTCTACTATTTTTCCATATCTCCCAGTGTGTTTGCTTCCATGCAGTCAATACAAAGACTGTCCGCCATGCCTACTGCCCTGTTGGTTGTAGAAAGAACAAGAGTCTGCAACGTTCACATACTAATATCTAACGCACGTATTAAAACACGATGGCACTAGCAAGTAAGCAGTTATCATGGTTACACGCGGGTACCGCGTAGGCTGTACCCTCCAAGTGCAAAATGAGACGGCGACGTGCGACAAGAAGTGCAACTCCTGCCAATGACAATTACGCCAATGGTCCGATTGTGATTACGCTAGCCGACCAAGTACAGAGAGGAAGGGCGGACGCGACAGCAGCCTGCTCCGATCCAAAACAAGCCCATCAACACGGCATAGGTCCACCACCCCGGCACGTCCCATGACGCGGAGGCACGGGCAGGCCGGGTGACGGACCCGGCGTGACTCAGTTGCACGGACGCTGAAACTTCTCCGAACTGGGCTAGGCTCGACAGAGTCAAAAAGAAAGTACTGCACCCGCCTACAGCCAAATACTGGACGAGGTACCGCTCAAACCTGCAGCTTATCAAGCAAATCAGCTACACGCGGATAATGAGAGAAAAAACGTGACAATAGCCTGAGTACAGCTAAGCAAAGTCATGAGAAGATGTAGCAGTCCTTTGTCGTCCCCTAGACATCCTGTGACTCACCACAGCCAACAGACGGATCACAGAGGAATAGCCATGAAGTAACTCACGTTCCTCAACGCTCCCTCCGGGACTGGAGTGATCCACAAAACGGCTACACCCTCCTCAGTGCGTGTCGACAGTTTCTCTTCTCCCAGTGTACCGTATGACAAGGACCTCAAGAAGG
Source organism: Sycon ciliatum (assembly GCF_964019385.1). Lineage (NCBI taxonomy): Eukaryota > Metazoa > Porifera > Calcarea > Leucosolenida > Sycettidae > Sycon > Sycon ciliatum. Next base: position 18,244,572 of record NC_088646.1, read on the forward strand.
CTGAAGTCGACCAAAGGGCAAATCAAGTCTGCACACGTCCACACGCAAGGACACAACGCACAGACAAGCCGGTGAGTGAGACCAACATTCAAAAGGCTATCCCAACCATCAATGCACCAATACTTACCCTCGTACCAACGTTGCTTCTCCTGGAATGAGCAAAGCAAGGGTGCAGCCACAACTCACTTCTGACTCGTCACCCAAGCCACGTCTGGGTGATGAAAAGGGTCGACGGTTTTCATCCTTGATATGACCGGTCTGACTCTGTGCTGCGCCGTGGCTGCATTTGCCTGATCAGAGCGCGATATAATGTGCATGCATTTACTGGTGACTCGACTGGTCATGATATGCATGACCGGTGTACAAAAAAAGAGGACCTCAACAACAAAAAGTTTAATGGATGAGCAGTATATAATGCAGTACAAGTGCAGTGCGGAACCGCGGCGCTCGAGCGCCCACGTCACGCCGCTCAGATTCAGAAGAGCTATTAAAACACGTGATCTAGATAAATTATGCGCATGCGTCCCGATGCCGTTCTGGATTTTGATCTTGAATCTTGATGACGTTCTGCTCTTGTACGTGACAGCAAGACAGTCGTGATATCGCTAGCTTTCGTCCGTATGAAGAAGTCTACCATGCATCATACCAAGATCTTAAGAGTACATAACTATTAGTTACTAATTACATACTACAACATAGGCTACCTGCGTCCACATGACTGAATACCAAAGCAGGCCAGTGTAGACTAGTGCAGCCCAGTGTCCAAGGACCTTTTTTTAGTGTTTTACTCCTACTCCTTAGGCCTAACGTTACTTACTTGTACTTGGGGACGTGGAGACTCACGTAGACCAGTGGAGTACTAGTACATGTACGGTAGTACATGTACTATCATGATGACTGTTACTTGTTAGTTTTAGCAAAGTCGGATCGGAGGTGTCCTGATTGAGCCTCAAGCAAGTTCCACAATATGTAGCATAGTAGCCATGTAGGTAGTGTTGATAGGATTAGACTAGAGACGAGTACAAGCGTTCTTTGCTTTCTACTACACCCTGCTGCATGCTATCATGTTAGGCTATTTCCTACAATATCTTTATTCACGGTTTCCATTCGTTTCCATGTACCGCCCGTGCACGTGTGGTTCTGCGAATTCAAATAAAAATGTACCTTACCTACCTACAACTAGTACAAACACATGACGCTTTTACATTAGTCCTTGATAGGATCCAGCGCCGACACACGTAGACCTACAGTGTAGATGATCTGTCTGAGATGGTCATCATGTGACTTCGAAGTACATAGCAGTGTTACACGTGTGTACACAGCTAGCAGGACTCGACTGACAGACCTGTCAACAGCTATAAAATTAAAATAATTACTTGGCCACATATTGACATACCGTGGTAATAGTGGCTTGAAAAGAACGAGCCGCTATATTTTGACGGTGATATAAAAATAGAATATAGATCAGACTCGAATGGAGAGCTTGAAACTAAAAACTAAAAAGAGAGGATCAAGAGGATCAAAAGTTGAAGCCTGTTATCCGCTGTTTGTCCAACACTAACAAATAAGCAGGATACTGGTGAGCCAGAACGTGCAGCACAACACTGAATGATGTGATGCTGCAACTCAACGACCTGATGCTTAGCTGCATCACGTCTGCAATATGAGGGGAAACCAACAGCCTTCCAACTCAGAAGGTTCTAAGTTTAGTTATGAAATAACGAAAGAAAGGGGAAGCTGAGTGTACTCAAGACAACAACAAGCTAAACATCACAGCGAACTAAGAAAGTAACTAAAAAAAAGTTAGTTAGCCGTGACAAGACGATGACGAAGAACCACGGCTCGCTTCGAGAACGAAACAATGACCACACAACTACTTGACGCTCACCTAACGTTATGGAAGATAAGCCAAAAGAGGGGAAGTAACGCGAAAACGAAGTGAGACAAGTAATAATATTAGTTGGAATGCTGTGTACATGTGGTTTGCGCAACATTGACTGATGTGATGCTGCCATTGAACTACCTGATGCTACATCACGTCTTGATTGCGCAAACAACATGTCCACAGCATTCCAACTAGCTAATACTTGTAAAGAAGGATATTGAGGCCGCACATGCAATCGTCGCAGGCCGAGATACCACCGGTCACGTACCGGTGCATCCGACGAAGAAGCAGGACCAGACAAGACCATTAACATGATTAAAGGGGAAGTTAAGGCAAAAATTAAAACTTCACCAGTTGTAGTCTTCGGGGTGCTGAGTCGAATGGTCTTGGTCCGAGAAAGCTGAGACGCTCCCTTCCTACTTGAATCCCAATCGAACTCGCGCACTTCCACCGAAACTGGGTGACTGCGCCCTACTAGATGGGGATTTGTATGCAAAATGTCACTAAAAGCGCCATTTCGTTCTTACAAAAGCACGGATAACCGCGATTGCCCCATATGTTGTAGTCTTTTGGACGCTGAGTCGACTGGTTTTGGTCCAAAAAGGCTGCGATGCAGCGTTCCTCCTTTATTCCCAATCGAACATGGTTGACCTTTTTTGGGTGCAGTCCTGTCAATCGAGTTGAACCTTGGTGTGAAAGTTGTCGCCTGCTGGCGTGGTGACCAGGTGATTTGGGCAGGGCCCCTGGCCTGGGTAGACTAGGCCTAGTCTAACCAGGGGCGTGAGCCCGCGTTCCGGCACCGCGCACCGGGAGTTGAAACTCGTTCGACTCGACTCAGTCTACTGCGAGTGAAGAGAACCCACACCTTGATCTGGTGAGCTGCGTCGTGGGGATTTTGCAGTCAGGTGTGCAAGACCATTATGCCTCGCTGAACGGCCAAACCGACGACTAGAATCTCGTGTTTCTCGTACAGGGAGAAGCTGGCGTGGGCTGGTGTTGGCCCCACACGTGTGAAGAAAGAGGTGTGTGGCATTGTGCGTTCGTCTTACCCTGTCCGGCGACTAAATGACTTGTATCGCTAGCGTCAGTCTAGACCCTCTTCCCCGGAAACTCATTTGGCTTTGGTATGCACCAGGCCGGGTAGATCAAGACTAAAAAGAACCGGGTCTTACCTGTGTAGTACTCCCTAAGTCCTACCAGGATGTGCTGTGCGTAGAGATCTACTGACAGAGTCTGTACAGCCTTGTTCCCGGCCGGTAAATGCAAGCTACAATAATAATGATATTATTGTAGTATTAGTAATGACAGCATCCCCCAAGGCGGAGGACACACTTTCTGGAAAACAGTGTTCCTGACTGCAACCATAACCCGGTTGGTAGAGTCCCGGTATTGCGACCATAATTATGAACCGTATGGTGCCGTGCCCCGGCCCGGTTCAGCCCCTCTACCAACCGGTTTCTGGTTGCAGCCAGGAACACTGTTGACTGTTGTCCATACAGTGTGTCCTCCCCTCCACCTTGTGAAATGCTGTCATCGTCAAACAGCCTTGCTCCTCTAATGCACCTTTGCACAATGGCTGAGGTCTTCACTTGCCCCTGCATGACCTAAAATGGATTTTGCTCCGTGAGGGCACTGAGTAAACCTCAATTTATACTTCGCCGTTTGTGCACTGAAAACAAGACGCACTCCCATTGTCGCGGAAAAGATGACTTCTTCGCACCATCACGCTACCGTCATGTGCGGTGAAGTAAAAATCTAGCTTCGCCTGATCAGTACCCAGATTACTCTCACACAGTCACAACAGTGTACAGACTACACAGATCTGCCACGTGCACTCCCACAGCTAGAACTGTCAGAATATTTAGTAACCGTACTAACGTCTCCTCGGAACAGCATGATGATTCACAGCGGGGGTTTGCTGACCACTGCTGGCAGAGCCAGGCATAGTATCAAGGGACGTAAATCAGAACAGATGAGGCGATAAAAAAAAATGCAGAATTGAAACCATGGCACACATATCGTTAGTATTATTACAATAGCGAGAATCAGACCGCGACAGTATTATTACCGTATGTACTGCAAAAGTACACCTGGGCTGGGAGAAACATGACTGTGATGTTTTTAAAAGCATAAGAGGAAGTAACTTCGGCCCTGCTGTCACAATCATGCATGCAGCACAGGAGGAGACCGAAGAGCAGCAGCATAAGTCGGAGTTTTAAACAGAACTATCAAGCAGTGGAGGTACGAGGCGGATGGATGGATGAGAGCAGCGTATCACTGTAGCGACGACGGGGATCAGCAGTTTGATTTGAATGTATTAGATAATAGAGCACAACCCAATCTGGTACACAACTTGCACATGGATCAATAAAGCCCGGGACCATGCTGGGTTCACAAAACAGTTTAAACGGATATAAAAAAGAAGAAGGTAAAAGTGGAATATGGAGCACACTCAAGTTCAAGGACACAGTATTACTGGTACTACATGTACTGACTTCTTGGTCAGCGGATACGGCTATCTTGCAAAACGACGAGTCCAGTCGCGTGCCATGCGATCGTGCCCGCTTCGATCACCAGTGAACTGGCGAGCAATGTTGGCAACGAGCGGGTCACTCGGATTGCAGTCAGCAAGCAGAGACGTGATGGACAGCAAGACTTTGCTGACAGTCATGGCCGGACTCCAGTTGTCCTTCAGGATATCCAAGCAAATCTCACCCTGTGCATGTGTAAGTAGCAAGTAGAGCACAGTGGAAGTTAGAATTACGGCAGGCACTCATGTAACACGCATGCAAGATTCACATAAATCTCAGATGTACATTCTCTCTCCCTACAATATAACATGCTGCGGAACGAACAAGAAAGAAGCCTAAAAAATAATAATTTGAAGAAGTGCTGTAGATGTGTGTCCCATATGGTGCGGTGGTATGTGCAGCGATTTCCAATCGATAGGTTGCGGGTTCGATTCCCGACGATTATGGTCACACACGTCTTTCTTCTCTTTCTCAGACTCTTCCTGACTTTTCTTTCATTCTCCTGGGTGGTTACCAACAGCCAGTGCATGCCGGAGTATGTGGTGTGGTGTGGTGTGTGTGTGCGGGAAAAAAAGAAAAAGAAAAAAAGACCAAAAAGTAGGGATTCACTGGCCAGAAAAAGCCACTTCATAGCTGTGTGGTGTAGACCAGGCTGAATAGTGGCGGTCAATTCTTCAGCCTTGCAAGCTGTTGAATGGTGCAATCCCAGCACAAGCTGCTATGGCTTCTCCTGTAGCATCGCTATCATCGCCTCCGGCGATGGATATCCAATGGTCCAATGGTCTACTGTCTATCATCCAGATCTCCAGCTCATACTGGTATTGCTGGTCTCTGCAATGTAGCATGAGATCATGAAATGAATGCAAGTATAGTGTACAGCCACCGTGTCACACACACACATGCCAAAACAAAACGAAGGAGATAGTCTTCATTCCTGTGATGTCCTGACCGTACCTGGCTGTTAATGTTGCAGTGGTATATCCGCGTCTTGAATGTCACCTGACGTACAAAGCAGTGAACAAAAAACAGAAGGAGCTCAACAGTCATGAATCAAAACTGGCTGGACAGCCGTTGCACTGGACATCTGCGCACTGGAGCTGTGATTGTCTTGCACCGCTAACCTACAGCTGTCTCAAGTCAAACTAACTGACCGTTAGCACAAGAGCATGCAGCAGACTGAGAATCATATGCATTCCTCTAATCGATGATATGCCAAATAACGTGCAACTAGACGTGGAAGGGTATTGCAGAGCAGTTGCATACAAAGTTCAAAGTTGTACGGTTACCTGTGACTTGTGCTCCTGCAGAGCTCAGAGCCTACCGTGTACACATTGTAGTATAATTTGTATGCAACTTCCCAAAAAGTCGGTCTACATGGAACGTCCAAAACCGGGGAGAAAAAGTTTCGATGTATGATTTTGTACAGGGAGTCGCCCAGAGTGCAGGATTTGCCGTCTAAATTCCAAAGTTTTCTGGGGGAGGGCCCCCACATCCCCCTTAAAGATGGCCCTTCGGCCGCACCACTCCGCGGAACCTGCCTCCGGCCCTGGCAACTGGTGTGCAATGCAATCCAAGTCCACAGTTGCATGTTATTTGGCATATCATCTATTTCTTGAAGATTATTCAAGAGGGGAGGAGGAGGGGTGAGAGTGTTTTAATACAGACTGGGGCTTATTTCAAGGGGATTACAATTTTCAGCACCATCATACCACCTCGCAAACTTTCAATATCGGAAGTTCGCCTTCTTTTTCAGTTTTGGCCATAATGCAGTGCACAGCACATGATTGCAGTTGACAGCTGTCATCACATCAATGATACTGTCATACAATACGCGTCACTGATCACAGTTAGCCTTGCGAATAATGGCAATCGGCTGGGCTCCGCGAATTAAGTGACATTTTAAACAGAGTTGAAATTTGGACCCGCACTAGGCCACATTTTTCAGCGCATGATCAAAAGTGAAAGTGAGAACAAAAGAAACATTTTCCAAATTTCACTCCCATCTTGCCAATGACCTCAACACAGTCATTATAATGGCCCCTAAAAGGTTGCACCACCATGATGTGCACATAAAAGAAGCATAAAGGACTTCAAAGACTTCAAGAAGAAGTGATTCAACTCTGGTCATAGCCTTCACTTTGTATACTACCGTACTGGCAATATATGTTGCCGCGTAACGCAGGGGGGTGCGGCGTAACGCGCGACCAGGCTAGTGCGACAAATTTTCGTTGAGTTCGTAACGCGCGTCCGGCGGGGTGCGGCGATCTTTTCATTGCAGTTTGCACTGCAAAAAAAGGCTGAAAACTGTGAAAGCACGTGTACCGCGTGGTGAAAAGTTCAAAACTGGACGCAGCAGGAAGTCCTGACACTCGAAGGCGCATCATTCAGTGGTTGGCGATCTCAATGTGTGAGTGACAGTAGTTTTTGGAGGAAGCGCTCTTCCCCTATGTCACTTTCCTTTTGATGATCTTTTTGTGAACAGATCACTCTGATAGTTAAAATATACAGTCTTCTATTGATATCGTTGTCGCCCTTTGCCGTCGGGTTTGTAACAGTTGGATAGCAACTGAATTTCTGTGCCTTCAATGTGGATGAAAAGAAAAAAATGATGCGGCAAAAGCAAAAAAATGATGCGGCAATAGCAAAAAAGTGATGCGGCAATAGCAAAAAAAGGACTGCGGCAATATAGAAACCTGTGTAACGGCTAATGTGCGACTTTGCATGTAACGCCCTGCGTGCGGCAAACATGTGCCAATGTAACGCTTCATGGCCTCACTGAGGCAACATATATTGCCAGTACGGAAGTATCTATCTCCAGGAAGCGTGGACATATTCTTCGAGTTAGTTTCTATTGAAAAGGCGAATATTGTGTTGGAAACACCCACAGCCCAGGTTAAACTACTATCACTCGTACCTTGGGTGGCTCGAATGGATAGTTGCTCGGGAACAGGATGTTCAAGAAGAAGACGCCGCCTTCATACACAGACCCAGGCGGTCCCATGATCGTGGCCAGCCAATGATCCACCCTCTCACCAAACAAGGATGCACTGCAGTCAAGCAAATGTATGCAGTCAAACATGGCGCAGCACGAGTTTTACGCCACACTGGAGAAAGAGACAGTGCTAGCTGTAGTAAAATACAAAATGATTTCATGATACTTGGCTACCTTACTAGGGATTACCAACTGTCACCTGACTGCAGCCATGTACATGTAGACACTCGACTAGACAGTGACCCAAAAAGCCTGGGAGAACATACAGTATTCTCTCCGGGTTCAGTATTCTCGGCATTATCATACGTTATTCCCATTGTCGAGCATGCACACACTCTAAACACCATCATCGCACATGTGATAAATGCATTGGTACGATAAGCTCAGTGACCGTGCCAATATCGAATACATACACACTTAAACATCACACCCACAGCAAAATGGTCACAGGTGGACATGAGTACAGGGGCACGGCCAGGACCATGATCAAGGGGTAGGGGAGGGGGGGGGGGGGGGAGGATACATTATTTCCCACAAAAGCTCACGTCTTTGGCCCTTTCTTCATTGCTATCTCCAGTATCCAGTATAATTGTTTTACCCCTAGTTATTACAGGGCCGGAGGAACGAGCTTGCGAGTGGTCCGGCCGAAGTCCAAGGGGGGTCCGGGGGATGTCCCCCGGGAAATTTTTTGAGAATTTAAGTGAAAATGAGCCAATTTGGGCATCTCGTGAGAGAGATGGGCAGATGTGACGGATGGAACTATATACAATTAGTAACAATTAGGCATCAGAATTGGGAAATTATTCGGAAAATTTACGTAAATATGAGCCAATTTGGCATCTCGTGAGAGAGACAGACAGATGTGACGGATGAAACTATAAGGAATCAGGATTGTTCTGGAAAGATGTCTATTGAAACTTTCCAAAGATGTTTAACCGATGCTCATTGGCGGCAACGAAATCATCACCACACTGCCGCAAGCTGAGCAAATCTGCTTTGTCCTTGTGGACATGCAGCAGAAGCAAAGCATTAAGGCGAGCCTGGGCCATTGTGGTGCGGAGATAGGTTTTCAGTCGTCGAAGAGCTGAAAATGACCTCTCGCTGGTGGCATTGCTTGCAGGCATGACGAGGATAAGCTTCATGATGGCAAATATCTCCGACAGTAGTTCCCTACCTCTACCAAGGTTGAGGAGGGCTGTCTTGATCATGCCAATTGAGATGTTTCCACCTCCTGTGCACAAGGACTTGAGCAGCGGCAGTTGTGTTTGCAACAGTGGAACATTGATGTCCGTGGCGTACATGTCCTCAACCCGTGCCAGCTCAGCACTGTAATCATCTCCATTGGCAGCCTTCAGGACAACTCCCTCCAGGCAGCTGTACACTTTGTACCCTGGCTGATCAAATCGCTCTTTGATGCATGCCATAACAGTATCAATGGCGGCAAAGTAGATGGGCTTGTAATGGTCAGCAGGGCTTTCAGGATAGTGACCCTGGCCGGTGCCGACAGCAAAGCGAGCTGGTGTCTTCCGCTTCCTCGCTAGAACCGGCTCATCCACGTCATTGGCTGACTGCACTTTGACAACGTCCGCCCAAAACGTGTCAAAGGATGTATCGTTCCGAAGGCTTGTCAGGGATCGCAGAGTGACGGTTGCTGCTGCTTGACCTTCCGCAGCAGAAATATCCTTCTTCTGCAACGTCTTGCTCAGGTTCTCGGCAAGGCCAAGAATTTTGCGTCCCAGCATAACTCCAAATAGGAAACTGAACAGCGAGAACTGGTGTGCAATTCCACTGACACGAGCTGACATCTCGGCATCATACGTAGCCATTGACTCAAACTCGGTAAGGCTGGCTTGCAGGACGGAGTAGTTGCTAACAATGCTAGCGAGGGAGGCTGAGCGAGTGGTCCATCTTGTGGGGCATAGCGTTCGAAATCCTGCTTGGTCAGGAGCCATGTCATCCTTGAGCCTTTGATATGTGGCATTGCGCTTCGCGGAATATTTCAGAAGTTTTGACAACTCAAACACGGTGTTAAGACAATCCTTGATACACTTGATGTCTCGAACCATATCCTGGCAAGCTAAATTTAAGGCATGCCCGTAGCAATGAGTGTATAACGCTCTGGGGTTTATCTGTAGTAGCTGTGCTGCGACTCCATTTCGATGCCCTCTCATGACAGATGCCCCGTCATAACATTGTCCACGGCAGAACTCTAATGGTAGGTTAAGTCTTGTGCACACGTCCTTGATCATGCCAAAAATCGTGGCTGCATCGGCTTTCTCCAGCGCATACATGCCAATAAATTCCTCGTGTGGTTCCAGCTGGTCATCCACCCAACGAAATACGGCAGTCATCTGCTCAATAGTGCTAGAGTCGGTAGTTTCGTCCACCATGACTGTGAAGAACTGACCCTGCATTTCCTCGATAATTCCACGCAGGATCCTGTGAGCCATGACCTGCAGGATCTCATTTTGCATATCATGGCCAGTGTATTTGCTGCTTTTGCGTTGCAACCACTCTGCAAAAGCTGGGTCACTGGAGCTGGTGAGCTTTAGAAGCTGACTGAAATTGCCATCTTCTTCCTGCGGACCATCACCACGCATGGGAAGTCCTTGTCTAGCGAGGAATCGAAGAGCAGACAGAATCTTCAGGAAGGACTCCCGGGCAGCCCTTTTGTCCTCCGCAAGTTTGGACGACAAGAGTTCACCCACGTCTTTCGTGGTGGCAGGTACTGTTAGCAATCGTTCTACAGCTTCGCGGTGGCACTCGGACGACTCGTGCCTCCTGAAGCTTGTTGTCGCATCCTTCCAGTTCTGGAACCCCTTCGTCAGAAACGCACCATCAGCACAGCTAGCGATCAAAAGTTTCTTCGAAACAGCCAAGCAGCAGGTATGGCAAAACGCACGCTCGCTCTTTGAATCCCAATGTAGCCATTCCCAAGAGGAGAACCAACTCGGCTGAAAGGAGCGGCACACAACATTCTTCACACCAAATGCGACAAGAGGGAACGTAAGGTCACGCGGTTGAAAGGGTTTGTCCTCCACAACTAGAACCCGCTCCAACTGAGCACTCAAGCTCGGTCCGGCATGTTTTGACAACGCCATAACGCCATCAGGACAACGGAACACGAACTGTAATTGCAACTACTCGCACTCGTAGTGCTGGAACGACTGGAGTCAGATGTATCGTGCAAGTGTCATGACATGATTGCAGTCCTAGATCCTGTAGACCGTATACGCGTAGATCAACTAAAGTCTACAGGAAGTAAGTAGTTAGTTGCCCACGCGGCTGTAAACTACTCCTACAATACAAGAAGTAACGTTTCCGTTGCCCTCAGCAGGCCTGTGTACACGCCACACGTGCCAACGGCCAGTCTTCCGGCCCAAACACGATCCCAAGTATCCCAAAGTAGTTGACCACGGATCACGAAGGCAAGCCAAATCTGGGGTCAAGACGTGCATCGTTTTGGTGGTGCGTAGAATCTACTACTACTAGTACAGTACTACACTAGTACTAGATCTACATGTAGATCTACATGTAGATCTACATGGTATGACCTCACATCGACTTCCATCCTGTCCTCATTGACTCCTCAACCGACTCCCGGGACCCCGATTAGATCGTGAGCTCAGTGTACGTAGATCTACGTGTATGCTACGCTTGACGGCCTGATACGGCCAGGGCTAGGGTGTACCGGTATGTAGATATCTCTAACATGCATGCATGCAGTGTAGACATCTACGTGTGCGCACATTTTGTCGAAAGACCAATCATTTTTTTCGGCTTCCTCGTACAGCATTCACGTAGATGTCTCTCGACGCGACCCGGATCGACGCTCGATCTCGTGCTTTTCGCTCGTTTCCGACTCGCGTATGTATTTTTCGATAGGATGGAGGAGAGACCGATGCTGCAGTGCTTTGGTGGAAGGTGAGGTCGTGCATTGAACGATCCTTGTCACAAGTCCAAGTCCTGACCCTCTAAAATTTTTTACACCGGTTTTGCATGAATCAGGTGGACCACCCAGCTGGGAAAAGTGGTCCGGCCATGGCCGGACCAGCCGGACCGGTTCCGGCGGCCCTGTATTATTAGAGTCACAACGCTCTGCAATTTCCAATGCCTGTTGTTTTTAAATCACGCTTCCACACAAACCTTATGATACAATGTATACGGCATGCCCCTGGGCAGTAACACTGCAAATTTACTTTAGAATCATTTTGCGTTAATTTCACAAGGCGAGCAGAGAGATAGACAGTATATTCCAAATTGAAGTTTGATCAGGGCTACTACTTTCCGAATTTTCAGTCCCTGGCTTTAAAAATTAACGAAAACACGTCCTTTAACGAAAGTCCGAAAGTTTTCACCAGCAAAAATTGTCCTTGTACTGTATTTGTAGGTAAATGGCTGCTTGATTCTATGTACCTACTCATCTACAATGTACTACTTGTATGTATAGGCAGTAATGTTTCTGTCCTCAGCAAATACATCAGTGTATTGACATCGCTGTGTAGTGCGTATGTATTGTTGTAACTGGACTCAATACTGTACTACTCAGACACAACCCGCAGATCCAATTGACCTACCTGCAATTTGGCGGTGGATCCGTCAGCATGTCCGCCAACTCTGTGCGAAGCCTGAACGCGGCATGTCAGAAATATCAGGCCAGAAGGACATCACTTCCATATACAATGGAACCCGCTTAGTTAACACGAACAGGTGTAACATGAAATATGGGTGAATACAAAAGACAAATACCCGCTTTGAACAGAATAAACATCCGCTAGGCTATCCAGAATTTTATGTTGTCACAGTACTCAATCTGCGGACAGCATGCTGTTTCGTTCTTTTTGAACTCATCAGCGCAGCACAGAGGAAATGAGGCCGAACCTGATAGCAATGGAAATAAAAATTTCCAATCAGGCCCGAACGTACCTTGCCAGAGTGCTCAAACTGACAAGTCAGTGAGCTCTGCATGTTGTCACAGTATTTTGTCTGATTCGGTCTCACGTTTCCATGTGACTATAGAGAGCGTCAAGTGCCTACACACATGCTAGGGTAGAATCATGGTTCCATTGCTTCGCGATTCGAGGCCGGGCAGGCACTATGATGGAACCAGAGTATTCGACTTCTTATGAAGCCGAGGTCTAGGGCTACTGTAGAACGGGTAATTCTAGCGACTATTCATTTTAGCGTTTTCCCATTGTCAACCGGTTGGCGACGTTTTATTTTAGTGATTTGCATTTTTCTGCATTGTACACATTTTGATACAGGTCGTCCCTCGTTAATACATAATCTCTGGGACTTGACAAATGTTATGTATTAACGGGGTTTATGTACTAAACGAAAGTGTACATAACTTGCTTGTGTACCGGAATTTTTCACTTTTTTCTACTTTTCTGAGTGTTTCTAGGCAGCGAGATATCCTTGATTCCCTCGATATAAACATAAAAATTATGTTATAACGGTCACAGTTAGAGAAGATTCTACAGTTTACATGATACATGCCCAGCCGCGCCTGTACAGTCACTCGAAAAAAAAACAGAGCTTTGTCGGTTTGTGATGTGCGCTCTGGTTTCTGAGTTAATTGCGTCCACAAGTAGAATCTAGAACACGATGTGCCTCCACTGGAAGGCCAAAAGACCAACAAATTATGTACTATTGAGGTAGATGACATGCGGGTACGGAGAAATGTTATGTACTAACGGGGTTTATGTACTAACGAATTATGTACTAACCGACAAAATTTGTATGGAAGTGACCGCGTTTCGTCCGGGACTTGAGATTTCTTATGTACTAACGGGGTTTATGTACTAACCGGACTCGTATTAACGGGGGACGACCTGTACTGCATTCTACTACTGTATGTACAAATCATCACTACCGTGTACTATGAGTGTGTAGTACGAGAGAACATCATAAAACATGTGCTATTGAATATAGTAATAATTGCCTTACTAGTACTACTACTACATGTACTATGATGTAGTACTGCATTGTACTCACGGATCACCAGTGCACTACTAATGTCTTAACGGATTAGCGACTTGAAACTTTAGCGAAAATGAGTCGATCGCTAAATTCGCTAGGGTTTTTTACGTCGCAAAAATTACCCGTTCTACAGTATTAGGATCCTAGTGCGGGGTTGGCTGCAAGAAGAAAGTCGTATGACACTTGGCATGCACACTAGCGCATGGCTGACCACAGTTAGAAAATAAGGAACGCAATCCGACCTATGCAATTGCAGCTGAGTGAAGGCAAAACAACGAAATAATTCTGGGCGGCTTTTAACATGGTTTCCTGATATGCAAAACAATTCACGGATCCTCAAAACGCTCATCTTAAAGGGATCATATCCAGGACCTATAGATGGGGATTGTGGTGAATGCCATGTGTGCAAATCTACCCATATAAGGGTGTTTCCCTTCAAGAAGTCTGCCATATACTTCAGTATGACTTGTATGGAGTTTGCCATCCAGCAGTCTTCCAAATACAGGAAATTGCCGTCACCCATATATGGGATCAGACATCCAGCCAAGTCACCTGATGAAATGATGTAATCAAAATTCATATTTTGTTATCACACAGTACAAGGGACAAGACTGGTGTCATCAAACAATATAAGAGTATGCATTGATGTAATAAAAAAAATAATATCTTTATTAGGATGACCCAGAGGCTTGTCGCCTATCAAGGGGTTCACCGCTTGATAGGCGACAAGTGAGCACAGTGTGGATGGGGCAGAGGTACTGTCGCGGACATGAAAATCCGGTCGCACGTCTAGTGGCCCCAGGGCGCTGGCCATGCAGCCGTGAGTACGCATGCCATACACACACACATTCATTTATGCGCTGCAGCGCGCTGGTCGCATCGGATCAACATGTGCACTGCATGCAACGTTCTGTACGCACTGAGGGCGCCGGGCCGGCCCCCGTCATTCGACCGGTTTTCCATGTCCACGGCAGTACCATGTACCATGCAATGATGTACATGTGCATGTAATAAATGTACTCACCTGCGATTTGTGGGGTTGTTCGATGAGGCTGCAGCTCTCGACGAGCGACCGCCTGTTTGTTTGGGCCTCGGGCGGCCCAAGGGTGCTCTTGGCGGGGCTTCTGGCTGCAGTCTGGGGGTTGTGCTTGGCGACGACGTGCTTGCCTCAACTTCCGCGTCGGCACTGGAAGCTGTACTAGGTTGAGCTTCCGGTTCTGTTGTGATCGCTGGCGTGCTCACTGGGGCAGGTTGCGCCTGAGACCGTCTAGTTTCTTCTACGCTGGTGCTACTCATTGCTACTGACTCTACTGGTATGTCTGACATACTGGTGATGCTGGTGATACTGCTGCTGCTGGTGACGGGACACTAATGATTGAAGCTGCAGGGAAACAACACGACAGACATAAGCCGTAGTCGGAAATGTCGACCTTTTTTTTCTTTTCTGAACTGCACACGAAACCAGCGATACGTTTACGGACTGTCCAAGAAAGAAATTCATCGCTTGTAAGCGAGCTTTGCCATATTTGTAATTTGTTGAAGGTTGGCCGCATGCACTTGTGTACCAGTATGGAATGTGAAGATTGCACAGAAAAAACGGCAAAATTGTATTTTGATGGCGTCAGGGTGTTGCGGGTTCACTTATAAGTCCATGCGCTTACTACATTGTAGTGTATTTGAGGGTGCACTTATGCCCAGATATAGGCACACATGCTTTTATTCGCGTCACTACGGGATGCATGCACTTAAAACCCACCCACACTCATGCACGCGGCCAGGATGCAGACATCAAGCTGGTATACACAGTCCGCGAATAGTGATCGACTGTTGCGACTTGAGCCCATCGGCTCCAGCCGTATTCACTGCAGGCCTAGTTTACACCGGTGTCTTGCCTTCATCACTCTTCCTCCTCCTCCCCCCCCCCCCCCCCCCCATCCAGCAGTGTGAATATCTGCGACGAGAAACATGGAAGTAATTTGAACAACACCACCACCTTCTGCTGCACTACAGGGACGTACATCAACTGGCTTTACCAGGCACACTGTAATACCACCGCGACCTGATAGCAGGCATGTGGGGCCAGATCACAGTTGGGGACCGGGTTTTCGAAATTCACTCTAGTCTACCTACTGCGCATGTAGCCCGGGCAGACCAACGTATCTTGCAGTTGCACATACCACCACCACCACCACCACCATAACTGTGGCGACTCGGAGGACATGTCCAGGGGAAAAAACTGTGCCGCCGAGGGTGGAGTAATCACGTATATCGGTATGGTGGTTTGTTTAAAGACATGTTGGTTGGCGGAGAGCAAACTGTGGTGGTGATGATGATGGTCAATTATATTCAATGGCCAAGTCCGGATCTGTCATAACCACGACCATATTGCGTAAATACGGATAGAAAATTGATGTGTGACTTGATGTGTGAGGGAAAGGAGACAGTCATACATGTACACAGTGACATAATGATGCGACTTGAACATTAAGGGAAAGGCCGGGTGCAAAGGTCACATGATGGCTGGCTGGATGAACCATGATGGACTGGGTGTTCGCAGCATGTCATGCCTGCAGAAGCTGCTGGACTGGACCATGCGGCTATAATGTACATGTAGCTGCTCGCCACTCATCCATTTCAGGTGCCCGCGAGAGGTTGGTGGTGAGACACCATACGCACGCAGACCTCGCGGCTTCATCAGTGTACACAGCGGATAGTCTGGTGGGCAGGCGAAACCAAGGACTCAAAACCGGCTAACTTTACTATTTTTCCGTATCTCCTAGTTTGTTTGCTTCCATGCAGTCAATATAGACAGTCCGCCATGCCTACTGCACTGTTGGTTGTAGAGAGAACGAGAGTCTGCAACGTTCACATACTAGTATCTAACGGACGTATTAAAACACGATGGCACTAGCCAGTAAGCAGTTATGTAGAACGGACATGCATGTATGCGCACAGCGTACAGCGGCGATCGTCCCAGAAGAATCGCCAAGTAGTTCGCAGAAAATAGCTCCAAAAGTATTAGTTACACGCGGGTACCGCGTAAGCTGTACCCTCCAAGTGCAAAATGAGACGACGTGCGACAACAACAAGCAGTGCAACTCCAGCCAATGCCAATTACGCCAATAGCATAATACCGCGTCCGACTGTGATCACGCTAGCCTGCCAAGTACAGAGAGGAAGGGCGGACGCGACAGCAGCCTGCTCCGATCAAAAACAAGCCCATCAACACGGCATAGGTCCACCATCCCGGCACGTCCCAGGACGCGGAGGCACGGGCAGGCCGGGTGACGGACCGTGACTCAGTTGCACGGACGCTGAAACTTCTCTGAACTGGGCTAGGCTCGACAGAGTCAAAGAGAAAGTACTGCACCCGCCTACAGCCAAATACTGGACGAGGTACCGCTCAAAGTCAAACATGCAGCTGATCAACTAATACTTGAGCAAATCAGCTACACGCGGATAATGAGAGAAAAAACGTGACAATAGCTTGAGTACAGCTAAGCAAAGTATGAGAAGATGTAGCAGCACCTTTGTTGTCCTCCAGACATCCTGCAACTCACCACAGCCAACAGAGATCACAGAGGAATAGCCATGAAGTAACTCACGTACCTCAACCCTCCCTGGACTGGAGTGATCCACAAAACGGCTAGCTTCACCCTCCTCAGATCAGTGCGTGTCGACAGTTTCTCTTCTCCCAGTGTACCGTATGACAAGGACCTCAAGACAACTTGAAGGCTGAAGTGAAGTCGGCCAAAGGGCAAATCAAGTCTGCACATGTCCACACGCAAGGACACCACGCACAGACAAGCCGGTGAGTGAGACCAACATTCAAAAGGCTATCCCAACCATCAATGCACCAATACTTACCCGCGTACCAACGTTGCTTCTCCTGGAATGAGCAAAGCAAGGCCAGCCACAACTCACTTCTGACTCGTCACTCAAGGCTCAAGCCACGTCTGGCCTGGGTGATAAAAAGGGTCGACGCTTTTCATCCTTGAGATATGACCGGGTCTGACTCTGTGCTGCGCCGTGGCTGCATATATCAGAGCGCGATATGTGCATGCATTTACTGGTGACTGGTACAAAAAAGAGGACCTCAACAACAAAAATGGATTACCAGTAGTCAGTACTACTGCATAGACTAGTGCATACAGACTACAGTGCGGAACCGCGCGCTCACGCGTCACGCCGCGCTCAGAATCAGAAGAGCTAAACACGTGATCTAGATAATTAGGCGCATGCGTCCCGATGCCGTTTGATCTTTTGTTGAATCTTGATGATGACGTTGTACAGACAGTCGTGATCATGGTGATGCCTAATTTTTGTAGGCGCTAGTCTTCGTCCGTAAGTCTACCATAGCCTCATACATGTCATGTACTAGGCTACCTGCGACTACATGATTGTATTGCCCATGGTATACCATGGTATACAGTCATTATTATGTACTGCGGTACAGCACTCAGGCCAGTCTAGTGGCGCAGTGTCCAAGAACAAGGACCTTTTTTTACTCCTGCTCCTAACGAGTAACGTTACTTGGGTCCAAGTAAAGTAGTTGGGAACGTGGAGACTCACGTACAAGACTGTTAGTGGAGTATGTTAGCTTACGGTTTTAGCAGAGTCGGAGGTGTCCTGAGTGAGTTCTACAATGTAACATACATGTATGTACATAGTCATTGTAGCGATGTAGCCTTGTAGGTAGGGTTTGTATTTGTATTTATGGATTCTCCACAGGCCTTAGCCTAAATCGAGGGAGTCTCGGGTTGATAGGATTAGACTAGAGTACAAGCACAGTCATGATGCTTTTACATTAGTCCTTGATAGGATCCATAACCGAACAACTAACTAACGTTACCGTTTGCGTCCTTTTGAAAATACATGATGACTGTATACTTATGAATAATGATCCGGCTTGCTCGAAACACCGTCACACTGACTGAGTCAGATCTGCAGAGAACAGCGCAGACACACGTAGATGATCTGTCTGAGATGGTCATACATATACATAGCAGTGTACACAGCAGAACGGACAGATCTGTCAACACCTAGACAGGCTACAGTGTGTACAATAATAAAATTAATGCCACTGTGACCTACTGACATTGTCGACTCATACTCATAGTCCCTCTTGATATTAATTTTGTACTTCGTACTGTTGAGGCAACGAACTGAAATAATAAAAACCAAACCAAACGGTAAACCAATATTGGCTTGAAACGAACGAGCCGCTATATTTTGACGGTGATGATAAAAATAGAATATAGATCAGACTCGAATGGAGAGCTTGAAACTAAAAAGAGAGGATCAAAAGTTGACAAGCCTGTTATCCGCTGTTTGTCCAACACTAACAAATAAGCAGGATACTGGTGAGCCAGAACGTGCAGCACAACACTGAATGATGTGATACTGCAACTCAACGACCTGATGCTTAGCTGCATCACGTCTGCAATATGAGGCGAAACCAACAGCCTTCCAACTCAGAAGGTTCAGAACTTCCAAGTTTAGTTATGAAATAATGTAAGAAAGGGGAAGCTGAGTGTACTCAAGACAAAACAAGCTAAACATCACAGCGAACTAAGAAAGTAACTAAAAAAAGTTAGTTAGCCGTGACAAGACGATGACGAAGAACCACGGCTCGCTTCCAGAACGAAACAATGACCACCCATCTACTAACTTGAGTTGAGGCTCACCTAACGTTATGGAAGATAAGCCAAAAGAGGGGAAGTAAGTATTAGTTACGCGAAAACGAAGTGAGACAAGTAATGACTATGTACATGTAGGTGGAATGCTGTCCACATGTGGTTTGCGCAACATGGACTGCTGTCATGAACTACCTGATGCTACATCAGTCATCACGTGCTAATTCGTTTCAAATAATTCAATGTATCCCTTAGTTGTCGTCACCCGTCCTCTATAGTTTTACCTCGTTCTGGCGCCCATTTCCTTAAAGGGGAAGTATACCCTAAAATCAAATTTTCACCAGTTGTAGTCTTCGGGGTGCTGAGTCGAATGGTCTTGGTCCGAGGAAGCTGCGACGCTCCCTTCCTACTTGAATCCCAATCGAACTCGCGCACTTCCACCGAAACTGGGTGACTGCGCCCTACTAGATGGGGATTTGTACGCAAAATGTCACTAAAAGCGCCATTTCGTTCTTATAAAAGCACGGATGACCGCGATTGGCCCATATGTTGTAGTCTTTTGGACGCTGAGTCGACTGGTTTTGGTCCGAAAAGGCTGCGATGCAGCGTTCCTCCTTTATTCCCAATCGAACATGGTTGAACAAGCAGTCACGTGCTCCTGGGTAGGCCTTGGCGGATAATGCCGGCAGAAAAATTGGCAGAATTCGGTACTTTTTCTGGTAAGTTTCATGCATGTTTGGTATGTGGATAAAGAAATGGAGCAGAATTCGAGGAATTGCCCGCCATAAGGTTTGTATGGTTCTGCCAATTTCGGTGCAAAAAAAGCAGAATCTGCCACCTTTTCGAGCATTATCCGCCAAGGCCTACTCCTGGGTGCCCAAATCACCTGGTCACCGCGCCAGCAGGCGACAACTTTCACACCAAGGTTCAACTCGAGTTCAACTCGAGTGACAGGACTGCACCTAAAAAAGGTCAAACAGGCTAGTAAGTTAGTTGTACCCTGCAGGCACGGTGACCAGGTGACTGGTGTACGCAGGAGCACGTGACCGCTTGTTCAACCATGTTCGATTGGGAATAAAGGAGGAACGCTGCATCGCAGCCTTTTCGGACCAAAACCAGTCGACTCAGCGTCCAAAAGACTACAACATATGGGCCAATCGCGGTCATCCGTGCTTTTATAAGAACGAAATGGCGCTTTTAGTGACATTTTGCATACAAATCCCCATCTAGTAGGGCGCAGTCACCCAGTTTCGGTGGAAGTGCGCGAGTTCGATTGGGATTCAAGTAGGAAGGGAGCGTCTCAGCTTCCTCGGACCAAGACCATTCGACTCAGCACCCCGAAGACTACAACTGGTGAAAATTTGATTTTAGGGTATACTTCCCCTTTAAATCCCCTCTCTTCAGTTTATCTGTGGAATGGACTGTGACAAACTTCCAGAACACATCCGCTGCGTTCAGTCCTCTGTCAATTTTCGCATTGCTCTAAAGGCTCATTACTCACAGCATAGATATTCTCTGACTGGAATTCCGAACTTTTCCGTTTGAGAAATTTTTTTTCCTTGAAATTAATCCTTGCTGGGGTTTTTTCATCTAAATATCTCGCTATTATCTGCTGAGGTGATTTCTTCCCTCGTCGATTTCTCTCCTGCTTTTATACCTCGATATTTAGGTACTTGTTTCCCTTCTTCCCATGCTTCATCTTCCACTCTCCTCTCCCCCATTTCCCCATTTTTCTTGCGATATTTATGTGGGAGACTTCCGTGATAAGCATCCATTTGCTTTTGGAGAATCCTTTTAAATAAATACAATACAATACAATACAATACAATACGTCTTGATTACGCAAACCACATGTACACAGCATTCCAACTTGTAAAGAATGGAAGGATATTGAGGCCGCACATGCAATCGTCGCAGGCCGAGATACCGGTGCATCCGACGGAGAAGCAGGACCAGGCAAGACCATTATTATTATTATTTTTTTAATTTCGGCCAGTCGGCTACTATCATTTTACGAGTGGCACCTCAAAGGGTTAAACTAGGGGAAGTAGTCATGTAGGTGTGAGCCCGCCTTCCGGCACCGGGAGTTGCAACTCGCTCGACTCGACTCAGTCTACTGTCGACATGTCCTGAGTGAAGAGAACCCACACCTTGATCTGGTGAGCAGACGATCGTGGGGGTTTTGCAGTCAGATGTGCAAAACATTATGCCTCGTTGAACGGCCACAACGACGACTAGAATCTCGTGTTTCTCGTACAGGGAGAAGCTGGCGTGGGCTGGTGTTGGTACCACACGTGTGAAGAAAGAGGTGTGTGGCATTGTGCGTTCGTCTTACCCTGTCCGGCGACTAAATGACTTGTATCGCTAGCGTCAGTCTAGACCCTCATCCCCGAAAACTCATTTGGCTTTGGTATGCACCAGGCCGGGTAGATCAAGACCTAAAAAGAACCGGGTCTTTACAGTCATGTGTAGTAGACTACTCCGCCCTACGTCCTGCCAGGATGTGCTGTGCGTAGAGATCTACTGACAGAGTCTGTACAGCCTTGTTCCTGGCCGGTATATGCAAGCTACAATAATTGTAGTCATGACAGCATGCCACAAGGCCGGCTTAAATTAAGGCGGAGGACACATTGAGTCTGTATGGAAAACAGTGTTCCTGACTGCAACCAGAAACCGGTCGGTCGAGTCCCGATATTGCGACCATATGAACCGTATGGTGCTGTGCCCCGGCCCGGTTCAGACCCTCTTC
This sequence comes from Sycon ciliatum, assembly GCF_964019385.1. Classification (NCBI taxonomy): domain Eukaryota; kingdom Metazoa; phylum Porifera; class Calcarea; order Leucosolenida; family Sycettidae; genus Sycon; species Sycon ciliatum. The sequence goes on from NC_088646.1 coordinate 18,266,347, forward strand.
CAACCGGTTTCTGGTTGCAGCCAGGAACACTGTTGGCCATACAGTGTGTCCTCCCCTCCGACTTGTGACATGCTGTCATCGTCAAACAGCCTTGCTCCTCTAATGCACCTTTGCACAACGGCTGAGGTCTTCACTTGCCCCTGCATGAGCTAAAATGGATTTTGCTCCGTGATGCAATGAGTAAATCTCAATGTATACTTAACTTTGTGCACTGAAAACAAGACGCACTCCCATTGTCGCGGAAAAGATGACTTCTTCGCACCATCACGCTACCGTCATGTGCGGTGAAGTAAAAATCTGGCTTCACCTGATCAGCACCCATATTACTCTTCCACACAGTCACAACGGTGTACAGACTACACAGTCACAACGGTGTACAGACTACGCAGATCTGCCACGTGCACTCCCGCAGCTAGAACCGTCAGAATATTTAGTAACGTCTCCTCGGAACAGCATGATGATTCACAGCGGGGGTTTGCTGACCACTGCTGGCAGAGCCAGGCATAGTATCAAGGGACGTAAATCAGAACAGATGAAGCGATAAAAAAGAATGCAGAATTGAAACCATGGCACACATATCGTTAGTATTATTACAATAGCGAGAATCAGTCCCAGACAGTACTATTACCGTATGTACTTCAAAGGTACACCTGGGCTGGGAGAAACATGTGATGTTTTTAAAAGCATTAGAGGCAGTAACTTCGGCCCTGCTGTCACGATCATACATGCAGCACAGGAGGAGACCGAAGAGCAGCAGCATAAGTCGGAGTTTTAAACAGAACTATCAAGCAGTGGAGGTACGAGGCGGATGGATGGATGAGAGCAGCGTATCACTGTAGCGGCGACGGGGATCAGCAGTTTGATTTGAATATATTAGATAATAGAGCACAACCCAATCTGGTACACGACTCGCACATGGATCAATGAAGCCCGGGACCATGCTGGGTTCACAAAACAGTTTAAACGGATAAAAAAGAAGAAGGTAAAAGTGGAATATGGAGCACACTCAAGTTCAAGAACACAGTATTACTGGTACTACATGTACTGACTTTTAGGTCAGCGGATACGGCTATCTTGCAAAACGACGAGTCCAGTCGCGTGCCATGCGATCGTGCCCGCTTCGATCACCGGTGAACTGGCGAGCAATGTTGGCAACGAGCGGGTCACTCGGATTGCAGTCAGCAAGCAGAGACGTGATGGACAGCAAGACTTTGCTGACAGTCATGGCCGGACTCCAGTTGTCCTTCAGGATATCCAAGCAAATCTCACCCTGTGCATGTGTAGGTAGCAAGTAAAGCACAGTGGAAGTTAGAATTACGGCAGGTACTCATGTAGCACGCATGCAGGATTCACATGAATCTCAGATGTACATTCTCTCTCCCTACAATATAACATGCTGCGGAACGAACAAGAAAGTAGCCTAAAAAATTTAAAAAAAGAAGTGCTGTACGAGTAGGTGTCTACTGTCTATCATCCAGATCTCCAGCTCTCTCTTGCTGGCATTGCTGGTCTCTGCAATGTAGCATGAGATCATGAAATCAATACACCCACCACATCACACACACGTGCCAAAACAAAACGAAGGAGATAATCTTCATTCCTGTGATGTCCTGACCGTACCTGGCTGTTAATGTTGCAGTGGTATATCCGCGTCTTGAATGTCACCTGACGTACAAAGCAGCGAACAAAAAAACAAAAAAAAACCGGAAGGAGCTCAACAATCATGAATCAAAACTGGCTGGACAGCCGTCGCACTGGATCTGCACGCTGGATCTGTGATTGTCTTGCACCGCTAACCTACAGATGTCTCAAGTCAAACTAACTGACCGTTAGCACAAGAACATGCAGCAGACTGAGAATCATATGCATTCCTCTAATAGATGATATGCCAAATAACGTGCAACTAGACATGGAAGGGCATTGCAGAGTAGTTGCATACAAAGTTCAAAGTTGTACGGTTACCTGTGACTTGTGCTCCTGCAGAGCTCAGAGCCTACCGTGCACACATTGTAGTATAATTTGTATGCAACTGGTGTGCATTGCAATCCAAGTCCAGTTGCACGTTATTTGGCATATCATCTATTTCTTGAAGATTATTCAAGAGAGGAGGAGGAGGGGTGAGAGTGTTAATACAGACTGGGGCTTATTTCAATGGGATTACAATTTTCAGCACCATCATACCACCTCGCAAACTTTCAATATTGGAAGTTCGCCTTCTTTTTCAGTTTTCACCATAATGCAGTGTACAGCACATGATTGCAGCTGACAGCTGTCATCACATCAATGATACTGTCATACAATACGCGTCACTGATCATAGTCAGCCTTGCGAATAATGGCAATCGGCTGGGCTCCGCGAATTAAGTGACTTTTGAAACAGAGATGAAATTTGGACCCGCACTAGGCCATATTTTTCAGAGCATGATCAAAAGTGAAAGTGAGAACAAAAGAAATTAGAGAAGAAATTAGAGAAGCATTCTGCAAGAAACATTTTCCAAATTTCACTCCCATCTTGCCAATGACCTCATCACAGTCATTATAATGGCCCCTAAAAAGTTGTACCACCATGATGTGCACATAAAAGAAGCATAAAGGACTTCAAAGACTTCAAGAAGAAGTGATTCAACTCTGGTCATAGCCTTCACTTTGTATACTAGTATCTATCTCCAGGAAGCGTGGACATATTCTTCGAGTTAGTTTCTATTGAAAAGGCGAATATTGTGTTGGAAACACCCACAGCCCAGGTTAAACTACTATCACTCGTACCTTGGGTGGCTCGAATGGATAGTTGCTCGGGAACAGGATGTTCAAGAAGAAGACGCCGCCTTCATACACAGACCCAGGCGGTCCCATGATCGTGGCCAGCCAATGATCCACCCTCTCACCAAACAAGGATGCACTGCAGTCAAGCAAATGTATGCAGTCAAACATGGCGCAGCACGAGTTTTACGCCACACTGGAGAAAGAGACAGTGCTAGCTGTAGTAAAATACAAAATGATTTCATGATACTTGGCTACCTTACTAGGGATTACCAACTGTCACCTGACTGCAGCCATGTACATGTAGACACTCGACTAGACAGTGACCCAAAAAGCCTGGGAGAACATACAGTATTCTCTCCGGGTTCAGTATTCTCGGCATTATCATACGTTATTCCCATTGTCGAGCATGCACCCACTCCAAACACCATCATCGCACATGGGATAAATGCATTGCACCGATAAGCTCAGTGACCATGCCAATATTGAACACTTACACACTTACACATCACACCCACAGCAAAATGGTCACAAGTGGACATGAGTACAGGGGCACGGCCAGGACCATGATCAAGGGGTAGGGGAGGGGGGGGGGGGGGATACACTATTTCCCACAAAATCTCACGTCTTTGGCCCTTTCTTGATTGCTATCTCCAGTATCCAGTATAATTGTTTTACCCCTAGTTATTATTAGAGTCACAACGCTCTGCAACTTTCCAATGTCTATTGTTTTAAAATCACTCTTCCACACAAACCTTATGATACAATGTTTACCGTCGCAGCATCCTCCTGGACAGTACAACTGCAAATTTACTTTAGAATTAATTTGCGTTAATTTCACAAGGCGAGCAGAGAAAATCAATCGCCGTTTCATTCCAAACTGAAGCTTGATTAGGGCTACTACTTTCAGAAATATCAGTCCCTGGCTTTAAAATTAACGAAAACAAGTCCGAAAGTTTTCACCAGCAAAAATTGTCCTTGTACTGTATTTCTAGGTAAAGGGCTTCTTGATTCTATGTACCTACTCATCTACAATGTACTACTTGTATGTATACTGTATAGTCAGTAATGTTTCTGTCCTCACCAAATACATCAGTGTATTGGCATCACTGTGTAGTGCGTATGTATTGTTGTAACTGGACTCAATACTGTACTACTCGGACACAACCTGCAGATCCAATTGACCTACCTGCAATTTGGCGGTGGATCCGTCAGCATGTCCGCCAACTCTGTGCGCAGCCTGAAGCATTTCAGAAATATCAGGCAAGAAGGACATCACTTCCATATACAATGGAACCTGCTTAGTTAACACAAACAGGTGTAACATGAAATATGGGTGAATACAAAAGAAAATTACCCGCTTTGAACAGAATATACATCCGCTAGGCTTTCCAGAATTTTATGTTGTCACAGTATTTTGAGTCTGATTCAGTCTTTTCCATGTGACTATAGAGAGCGTCAAGTGCCTACACACACGCTAGGGTAGAATCATGGTTCCATTGCTTCGCGATTCGAGGCCGGGCAGGCACTATGATGGAACCAGAGTATTCGACTTGTTTGCCTATGTAGCCGAAGTCTAGGGCTACTGTACAACGGGTAATTCGAGCGACTATAAATTTTGACGTTTTCCCATTGTCAACCGGTTGGCGACATTTTATTTTAGTGATTTGCATTTTTCTGCATTGTACACATTTTGATACTGCATTCTACTACTGTATGTACAAATCATCACTACCGTGTACTATGAGTGTGTAGTACGAGAGAACATCATAAAACATGTGCTATTGAATATAGTAATAATTGCCTTACTAGTACTACTACTACATGTACTATAATGTAGTGCTGCATTGTACTCACGGATCACCAGTGCACTACTAATGTCTCAACGGATTAGCGACTTGAAACTCTTTAGCGAAAATAAGTCGATCGCTAAATTCGCTAGGGTTTTTTACGTCGCAAAAAGTACCCGTTCTACAGTATTAGGATCCCAGTGCGAGGTTGGCTGCAAGAAGAAAGTCATATGACACTTGGCATGCACGCTAGCGCATGGCTGACCACAGGTAGAAAATAAGGAACGCAAATCGACCTATGCAATTGCAGCTGAGTGAAGGCAAAACAACGAAATAAATCTGGGCGGCTTTTAACATGGCTTCCTGATATGCAAAACAATTCTCAGATCCTCAAAACGCTCATCTTAAAGGGATCAAGGACCTATAGATAGATTTGGGTGAATGCCATGTGTGTAAATCTACCCATATAAGAGTGTTTCCCTTCAAGAAGCCTGCCATATACTTCAGTATGACTTGTATGGAGTTTGCCATCCAGCAGTCTTCTAAATACGGGAAATTGTCATCACCCATATATGGGATCAGACATCCAGCCAAGTCACCTGATGAAATGATGTAATCAAAATCCATCTTTTGTTATCTCACGGTGACAGGACAAGGGACAAGACTGGTTTCATCAAACAACATATCAGAGTATGCATGGAGGTAATAATAATAATAATAATAATAATAGTTTATTAGGATGACCCAGAGGCTTGTCGCCTATCAAGGGGTTTACCTCTTGATAGGCGCCAAGTGAGCACAGCGTGGATGGGGCAGAGGTACTGTCGCGGACATGAAAATCCGGTCGCACGTCTAGTGGCCCCAGGGCGCTGGCCATGCAGCCGTGAGTACGCATGCCGTACACACACACACATTCATTTATGCGCTGTAGCGCGCTGGTCGCATCGGATCAACATGTGCACTGCATGCAACGTTCTGTACGCACTGAGGGCGCCGGGCCGGCCCCCGTCATTCGACCGGTTTTCCATGTCCACGGCAGTACCATGTACCATGCAATGATGTACATGTGCATGTAATAAATGTACTCACCTGCGATTTGTGGGGTTGTTTGATGAGGCTGCAGCTCTCGACGAGCGACCGCCTGTTTGTTTGGGCCTCGGGCGGCCCAAGGGTGCGCTTGGCGGGGCTTCTGGCTGCAGTCTGGGAGCTGTGCTTGGCGACGATGTGCTTGCCTCAACTTCCGCGTCGGCACTGGAAGCTGTGCTAGGTTGAGCTTCCGGTTCTGTTGTGATGGCTGGCGTTCTCACTGGGGCAGGTTGCGCCTGAGATCGTCTAGTTTCTTCTACGCTGGTGCTACTCATTGCTACTGACTCTACTGGTCTGTCTGACATACTGGTGATGCTGCTGATGCTGCTGCTGGTGACGGGACACTAATGAATTAAGCTGCAGGAAAAACAACACGACAGACATCAGCCGCAGTTGGAAATGTAGATCTTTGCTTTCTCTGAACTGCACGCGCAACTAGCGATACTTTTATGGACCACCCAAGAAAGAAATTCATCGCTTATGGAAGCGATCTTTGCCATATTTGTAATTTGGTGAAGGTTGGCCACATGCGCTTGTGTTACCAGTATGGAATGTAAAGACTGCATAGAAAAACGGCAAACATTGTATTTTGATGGCATCAGGGTGTTTTAACTTATAAGTCCATGCGCTTACTACATTGTAGTGTATTTGAGGGTGGGCTTATGCCCGGGTATAGGCACACATGCTTTTATTCGCGTCACTACGGGATGCATGTAATTAACACCCACCGACACTCATGCACGCGGCCAGGATGCAGACATCAAGCTTGTATACACAGTCCGCGAATAGTGATCGACTGTTGCGACTTGAGCCCATCGGCTCAAGCCGTATTCACTGCAGGCCTAGTTTACACCGGTGTCTTCGTTGCCGTAAATAAGCCCCAGGCGTATACAGAACAAGGGGCTGAAAACTAGGCGTATATTTGGGCATGGGTGTTATTTCAGGACTAGGCCTATACAAGGTGCATATCGCATCGCTTGCGTTTTCATAAGCACGCATACCATTTTGCACACATACGCATACATACATATACGAAACCTAAGTCCTCCTTTCTACTTCACTCTCCCTTTTTCACTGCGTACTCTGCGTGGCTGGCACTTCCCCAAGAAGCTAAGGACCTTTCTTCCCTCCGCCTTTTAAAGAGCCTTGTCGAGCCTCGACTTTGATTTCGTGTTTCTCGTTTTGTTGCAATCACTACTTTTTCATGCCGGTTCCTTTTTTCTTCTCCTCCCCTTCTCCCTTCCTTGCCGTGGTTGGCTAACACCCTCTCTCTCTTTGTATTGGCCGGTCTTCTCACTGTGCTATGAGATCGGCTGTAATAAATAAATAAATAAATACAAAGGTACAGCATCACCCTCGGTGGTTTTCCGGCATGGGCGAACTCGTGGGCTTTGAGTGTGGATGTCAATTCGATGGGCACTATTTTGAGTGGGCGTATACACGGAACGTTATGGTACTCTCTTTATTCCCGCCTACCAGTATGAATATCTGCGACGAGAAACATGGCCCATATAAATTTGAACAGCACCACCACCACCACCGCATTGTGCTGCACTACAGGACTGAACGCCAACTGGCTCATAGCCCTCGTCATTATTACCACCGCGACCAAGAGTCCATAACCCCCCAGAGTGTGCAACTCCAGGTTGGGGTCTGGCGCAACGAAATCCAAACATTGCGTCATCCGGTCCCCGGGCAAGCATGGGCGGATGGGGCCATGTGCATATCTGGTACATCCGGCGGGGGTTCCAAGTTGTAGCAAGCCACGGAAGTGTCACGTAAAACGTTTGCTCCACGGGCTATGCAGTGTCAGCAGAACGGCTTTGATTTCACAGTCACAGAATTTTTTTATTTGAAGAGAGTTTCTCTGCTCGTTGTCTGAAAAGCTTGTATTGGGAGAGTTCGTGACTCCGGGATAGCAAGAATAGGCATGGATATAGATTTACAAGATTTGATGGAAATAGCTCTTGGCACACGGCATGAAGACCCGATCGATTTCGAAGTAGATGTGCTTCAACCTGCTCCTCGGTCCCATTTTGGTACAATTTCCAACACTCGACAATCGAGAGAAGAAAATGAGGAGCCCAGATCGAGCAAAAACTGACGAATATCGTCCACAGAGACACTGCACTCCGGCGACAATGGGGAGCGCTTTGCTTTAGGTTCAACAGTGGCCATTGTTCTTCTCTTATCGGAGAGACACTCAAAAGAGAAAACTGTTCGATAACTCTAAAATAATTATTTGTGTACTTGAGCCTTTCCAGGCGTGTTACGTACAATACCTGGCCGTGGATTCGTAAAGAAAGACCCCAAATAATTGGGCAAACGGGCGAAGTAGGTCCGGGCCAAACTTCCCATTTCGTCATAGCTACTCACTACATGACGTATGAAGTTTGGATTTCGTTGCGGCACTGATTTGTGCTGAGAAGGATCACGAGTTGCACACTCTGGGGGGTTATGGACTCTTGCCGCGACCTGATAGCAGGCATGTGGGGCCAGATCACAGCTGGGGACACGGGTATTGAAATTCACTCTAGTCTACCTACTGCGCATGTAGCCCCGGGCAGACCAACGTATCTTGCAGTTGCACATACCACCACCACCACAACTGTGGCGCCTCGGAGGACATGTCCAGGGAATCAACCTTGCCGCCGAGGGTGGAGTAATCACGTACTGTAAACAGCCCAATGTTTGCGAAGTATTAACTTAATGTTTGCTAATTTTGCAGCATAACGCAAATAATAACCACCGTGAAATCAAACTTCAACAGTGGGTGTATACGTGTGGCCACCGTGCTTGGTATGGTGGTTTGTTAAAAGACGTGTTGGTTGGCGCAGAGCAAACTGTGGTGGTGATGATGATGGTCAATGATAATGGTCAATAATATTCAATGGCCACGGCGGGCTCTGTCACAACCACGACCGTATTGCGTAAATACGGAAAGAAAATTGATGTGTGACTTGATGTGCGAGGGAAAGGATACAGTCATACATGTACACAGTGACATGATGATGCGACCTGAACACTAAGGGAAAGGGTGCAAAGGTCAAATGATGGCTGGCTGGCTGGATGGCCCATGTCCATGATGGACTGGGTGTTCGCAGCATGTCATGCCCACAGAAGCTGCTGGACTGGACCATGCGGCTATAATGTACATGTAGCCCGCCACTCGTCCACTTCAGGTGCCCGCGAGAGGTTGCCGGGTGGTGAGACAACATACGCACGCAGACTTCGCGGCTTCATCAGTGTACACAGCGGACAGTCGGGTGGCCAGGCGAAACCAAAGACTCAAATCAAATCTGGCTAACTTTACTATTTTTCATATCTCCCAGTGTGTTTGCTTCCATGCAGTCAATATAGACAGTCCGCCATGCCTACTGCACTGTTGGTTGTAGAGAGAACGAGAGTCTGCAACGTTCACATACTAATATCTAACGCACGTATTAAAACACAATGGCACTTGTAAGTAAGCAGTTATGTAGAACGGACATGCATGTATGCGCACAGCGTACAGCGGCGATCGTCTCACAAGAATCGCCAAGGTGGCAAGGAGCCTTTCGCGGAAAATAGCTCAACAGTTACACGCGGGTACCGCGGTACCGTCCAAGTGCAAAATGAGACGACGTGCGACAAGCAGTGCAACTCCTGCCAATGACAATTACGCCAATGGCATAATACCGCGGCGTCCGACTAAGATTACCGCTAGCCTGCCAAGTACAGAGAGGAAGGGCGGACGCGACAGCAGCCTGCTCCGATCCAAAACAAGCCCAACACGGCATAGCCATAGGTCCACCATCCCGGCACGTCCCAGGACGCGGAGGCACGGGCAGGCCGGGTGACGGACCCGGCGTGACTCAGTTGCACGGACGCTGAAACTTCTCTGAACTGGGCTAGGCTCGACAGAGTCAAAGAGAAAGTACTGCACCCTCCTACAGCCAAATACTGGACGAGGTACCGCTCAAACCTGCAGCTGATCAAGATCAGCTACACGCGGATAATGAGAGAAAAAACGTGACACAGCTAAGCAAAGTATGAGAAGATGTAGCAGCACCTTTATCGTCCCCTAGACATCCTGCAACTCACCAGTCTACAGCCAACAAAGATCACAGAGGAATAGCCATGAAGTAACTCACGTACCTCAACGCTCCCTGGACTGGAGTGATCCACAAAACGGCTAGCTTCACCCTCCTCAGTGCGTGTCGACAGTTTCTCTTCTCCCAGTGGCAGTGTACCGTATGACAAGGACCTCAAGACAAGAAGGCTGAAGTCGGCCAAAGGGCAAATCAAGTCTGCACACGTCCACACGCAAGAACACCACGCACAGACAAGCCGGTGAGTGAGACCAACATTCAAAAGGCTATCCCAACCATCAATGCACCAATACTTACCCGCGTACCAACGTTGCTTCTCCTGGAATGAGCAAAGCAAGGGTGCAGCCACAACTCACTTCTGACTCGTCACTCAAGGCAAGCCACGTCTGGGTGATGAAAAGGGTCGACGCTTTTCATCCTTGATATGATATGACCGGGTCTGACTCTGTGCTGCGCCGTGGCTGCATATTAATATGCCTGATCAGAGCGCGATATGCGCATGCATGACTGTACTGGTGACTGGTACAAAAAAGAGGCCCTCATGCTCAAGGCTCAAGTCAAGGCTCAACAACCAAAATCTATAATCATGATAATGGAAGAGCAGTGCAAGTGCATGCAGTGGCAGTGCGGAACCGCGCGCTCAGTCGCTCACGCCGCTCAGATTCAGAAGAGCTAAACACGTGATCTAGATAAATTATGCGCATGCGTACAGGTCCCGATGCAGTTCTGGATTTTGATCTTGAAAAGTAACGTTAGTTGAATCTTGATCATTGATGACGTTGTACAGACCGTCGTGATAATTATCGTCTACCATACTACACTGTATAGCCGGCATAGGCTGCGTCTGTATTTTTACTCCTACTGTAGATCCTGCTCCTAACGACTTTACGTAAAAGTCGTTACTTGGGAACGTGGAGACTCACGTGTAAGACAGTGGAGTATGTTAGTTTTAGCAGAGTCGGAGGTATATTCGGCATTATGAGACTATCCGAGCATCAGAGCATTATGGAGCATTAGAAAGGAACAAGACGAGCATTATGTGAGGTTTCAGCGGCATAACGAGTTTCATAGTGGATAATGTCGGGAAATATAAGGTTTTCGACAACAATCGGCTAAAGCCATGATGTGCAACGCCATGTGTTGACTATTGACGTATTGTACCGGCACATAACTTTGTGATTTGTAGACACGTAACACATTTAGCGCTAATGGCAATGCTACATTTACCTGACTTCATACATGTAATGCCATTGCTACATAATCATTGTACATAAAGTCTTTATGTAGCAATGTAGTCAGGTAAATGTAAAGGTGATGTAGCATGCCCAACGTTGCAACTGAGGCTGTTTACACACAAAATCCGTAACGATGATTTACGAGGAGTTCTTTTTTAGAAATCATGGAGAGCCATGGAGGAGACTAGACGTCCGCGAAGTGAATATCAAAGAGACGAAGAGGAGTTTTCCTGTTATGCCATAGGCTCTGGCCATAGCATATCTCTAGAGATACTGAAGAAAACACTCATCTATTGATAAATTTGGACCTGGATGAAGGAGCGGCTACATGTATGCAAGAGCTTATTCCAAATAACTGCCTTTGCCGAGTCAAGATCAGCAGGCTCGAAAAGAACTCGAAAAGAACTAGAAGTCCTCATGGACGCAGTACCAAGTCGATTTGAGTGCTCAGGAGCGCCTGTCTTACTTTCCTGGTGAAGCACGTACAGTTCGTCGTGGACAAATTCACAATTGTAATGCAAGGCCTACACTACTACAGTCAAGTGCTATCAGAAAAGAAGAGTATTGTGGCCAACCATTTGTCTCCACGCAACCTCAGGAGAAGAAGACAGCGCAAGCAGAGGATGTAGAGCGGCAAAACAACTTCTGACCATGTGTTTTCAGGATTTCCGCAAATGGGAGGGATCTCGATCTGAGATCGTCTGTCGACTGGCTTCATGTGAGCTGTTTCAGATGAAGACTGATTTTTCACAGAGTGGAAGCAGTGACATCTTGTCTGCAGGCAGGAACACCACTTCCATTATGCTTCCAGCATCCAAATGATCACCAACAATAATGGTTTCACCTCTCACTACATGGATAAGCAAGGGAAACGATTCGATGCACCCACTATTCAGCCACAGCCCTGCATCAAAGTTGCAATGGAGAGCAACCAATGGAGACTCGATCCAGTCGTATAGTGCTAAGAAGTGGTGGAGCTCATGAGAGAAATTGTAGCAGCTTCGGAGGCAGATCGACTAAATGCGTCCTTTCCTGGAAGTTTAACAATGTGCAGCCTTTCTTCCATTTTTGTTCCAAACCAAGAGCAATAGCCTTCTTGAAGCATTATAATCAGCATTACAAGGTAGTTTTTGGAGCATTATGATTAGCATTATACGAACATTTTCGGAGCATTATCCGCTGGACCCTAATCGTGAGTCAGTCAAGTGAGAATTCAAGTCGGCAGGAAAACCGCGAGCTCTCATGTAGGGACCAACACACTCTTCCCCTTTAAAGGGGAAGTTAAGGCAAAAATCAAAATTTCACCAGTTGTAGTCTTCGGGGTGCTGAGTCGAATGGTCGTGGTCCGAGGAAGCTGAGACGCTCCCTTCCTACTTGAGTCCCAATCGAACTCGTGCACTTCCACCGAAACTGGGTGACTGCGCCCTACGAGATGGGGATTTGTATGCAAAATGTCACTAAAGGCGCCATTTCGTTCTTATAAAAGCACGGATGACCGCGATTGGCCCATATGTTGTAGTCTTCTGGATGCTGAGTCGATTGGTTTTGGTCCGGAAAGGCTGCGATGCAGCGTTCCTCCTTTATTCCCAATCGAACGTGGTTGAACAAGCGGTCACGTGCTCCTGGGTGCCCAAATCACCTGGTCACCACGCCAGCAGGCGACAACTTTCACACCAAAGTTCAACTCGAGTGACAGGACTCCACCCGAAAAAGGTCAAACAGGCTAGTAAGTTGTACCCTGCAGGGCACGGTGACCAGGTGACTGGTGTACGCAGGAGCACGTGACCGCTTGTTCAACAATGTTCGATTGGGAATAAAGGAGGAACGCTGCATCGCAGCATTTTCGGACCAAAACCAGTCGACTCAGCGTCCGAAAGACTACAGCATAAGGGCCAATCGTGGTCATCCGTGCTTTTATAAGAACGAAATGGCGCCTTTAGTGACATTTTTATCCCCATCTCATAGGGCGCAGTCACCCAGTTTCGGTGGAAGTGCGCGAGTTCGATTGGGATTCAAGTAGGAAGGGAGCGTCTCAGCTTCCTCGGACCACGACCATTCGACTCAGCACCCCGAAGACTACTACTGGTGAAATTTTGATTTTGCCTTAACTTCCCCTTTAATTACTCCCTCCATGACCGTGTCGTCCGACTTAGCAATAGAGCGCTGCGTATTGTATTTTGCATGCCCCGCCTATCTGATGTGTCCCTTGTTATTGCCCGCTACCATATCATTCCCTTGTCTAAATGCTTTGCTTCACGGAAACGTATTTCATTGCGAAGAGCTGCGCTTCGGTTAGGCCTCGTCCAAATATGCTTGCGCATATTTCCGCATATTTTTGTGAGACAGTTCATTATGGCATATTGAGCGACAAAGGGAATATTGGAATGAAGCCAGCATATAATTCGAATATTCTGAAGAAAACGAGGACAAAACATTCATATTATGGACAAAATGCGTTCAGAAATGCCTTTTATGGATGAATTAGGAATAGTTGAGACGTTTGCTCCATTTCCCCATGGATGAACACTATCGCTACGGTTGGTGGGGACACACCCCAGCCATACTATTCCGCATGTGTTTTGATTTGCACCATAAGCATGATAGCCGTGAAGCCAGTGAATATTCCAAGGTTGTAATTTTACTGAAAAGATCTACACTTTCTGCTTATGTCGAGCATATTTTGGCATATTTTGGCATATCTTTTTGCATATCTTGCTAAGCCTTTGGCATATTATGGACGTTTTCCCTGATATGCGACGAGCATAATTATGCTCTTGTTTTTTAGCATATTTGGTCGAGGCCTAGCTTCGGTCCTCTGAGCTGTGCTGATGAGCTTTAGCAGAGCGAAACAGTTGCTGTCCACAGACTTGAGTATCATTCCCTTGTCTGTCAGGTACCAATTCAAGCTGTACGTTCTAACGTACCGTGCGCTTCATGATCTGGCTAGTGTCTTTGTTGCTAACTGTTTCTGTCTCCGCTCTAATTCTACCTGCACTAGTTCTCGCACCCGCTCTCAAGTGTCCTCTTCCCTTGCTCTTCCGACAGCCAAACGTCGCTATGGTTTATTTTCTGCCACTTTCCTTGGCTCTGACCGCTGGAACGCCCTCCCAGCCGAGGTCCACTCAAGTTCTTCCCTGCATACCTTCCGCAATTATGTTCTTCATTTCTTAGGGTACCCTGTCAAAAGGCCTTAGGCCTGTGGGGATTGCCCTATCAAAACTTTAATAATAATATAAATAATAATTGAACCTTCCGAGTTGGAAGGCTGTCGGTTAGCGCTACGGAGATGTGTTGAAGCTAGGTGTCAGGACGTCGAATGTCTCCGTACTTTGTCAGCTTTGTGCCTAGTTGTTGCACTTTCTGACTGTATAAGTATCTGGTTACAGTGATGGAGACTTACTCTTAACTCGTATCCATATGTCCTCTTCCTTTCTACAATAATAATATTATTATTATGAAAATGACCCAAAGGCAATATGTCTATCGAGGGGTTTTGTATTTGTGTTTGTATTTATGGATTCTCCACAGGCCTTAGCCTAAATCGAGGGAGTCTCCGTCAAGAGCTTATGAAGAAGAAGCTGAGGAGAAAAAGAAAAAATTGGAAATAGAATGATGCGGGATGGTAGTACTAATATAACACAGTGCTCTATGACATCGCTACTCTACGTGGAATGAAACCAGAGGGCTCATAACGGGTGATAGCAAAGTGTGTGCGGACAAGAGCGGTAAAACATTTGGGCTGGATACAGTACGAATGGCAGCCGGGAGGGAGTTCCATGTGGCAGTGGTGACAAAGAGAAAGGTGGCACGGGTGTGTGTGCTGGCTCTAGCAGGTGGGAGTAGATGTTGGGGGCGCCTGGCGCAGTTTGACACTGAGTAGCCTAGGTCCTCCAGGGTCGTCATCTGGCTATTGATAAGGTGGTGGAGCTCAAGAAGGCACTGAATGTGTCTTCACCATGCGAGGCTGGACCACTGGAGGTGCGCGAAAAGTGAGGCTTTCGGCTCCGTTTGAGGAGGGTACACGCCATACTGCCGCAGGATCACACGTGCCACTCTTGCCTGTAGCCGTTCAAGGGTAGTAGCCTGAGCACTGGAGAGTTGAAATTGCCAGAGGGATGAGGCGTATTCAACCACAGGTCGAACATATCCAGTGTACAAGCGGCTTGCTACGGCTGGGGTGATACGCTTGGTGATGTGGATCAGCAGGACCCTCGCTGGCGGAACTTTGTCGGGATGGTGGCGACGTGGCTGGTGAAGTCGAGGTTAGACTTAGAGACTTAGAGTCCAACATGACTCCAAGATGTCGGTGAGTCGTTACATCAGACACGTCGTCTCCCTGCATTCCCAGGTGCGGAGTCGGATGAGTAGGGTGGGCACGTTCTGCACGACTTCTAGGAGAGAACTGCATGGTGGAAGACTTCGAAGGGTTGAAGCACCCTCCGACTGAATCAGCCCACTGCAGAACGCCATCAGTGGCGGCCTGGAGGGGGTGGACCATTTGTTGTTGGTTAGGTCCTCCGGCTGCTCTCCCAAGAGTAGTGTCATCGGCAAACAAGAGCACATCAGCAGTGACATCAGACGATATGGTGCTAGGAAGGGCATGAACGGGAATGAAAAGAATGGGGCCAAGGTGAGATCACTGGGGAACACCTGCAAGAAACTGGGTGGGTCGGCGACTTGGCAGAGAGAACTTTGACACAGAAGGAACGGTCTCTGAGGTACTAGTAGTCAGTGGTCAGGTAGTTGGTGAACCAAGAAACGGCTTCAGGGGATATGAATCTGATTGTAGCGAGCTGACGGAGAAGAACAGTGTGCGGTACCTTGTCCAACGCTTTCGCGAAATCCAAGAACAGAGCGTGGTAGTCAGTGCGCTTGTCGAGTGCTTTAGCCACTCTTGAAGACAGGACAATTAGCTGATCGAGTGTCGACTTGCAGGAGACAAAGCCATACTGGTGGTCGGTAATTAATCCCTGCCTATTGAGGAAGTTGGTGAGGTGCTCGGCGATGATGGCGTCCAGAACCTTAGCTATGGCCGGCAGCAGGGAGATAGGCCTGTAGCTAGCTGGCTCCGCAGGTTTGCCGTCCTCTTTGTAGATACTAGTACTAGTACTAGTAGGTATGAATGTAGCCAACTTTTTTTTAGGGTTCATTTGATTGATGATCATTTGATTGAAAGAACAGTACTACTATTAGTACCGGTATGTACAAAGAACTAATTACTTCGAGGAGGGCAGGGCTTTAGGGGAGGTACCATGTTGGTAAGTTACAGTATCCACGTAATGGCAATGTACCCATGGTAACTGAGTTGCTGTCCTCGACTAGCTGCCACGGCCCAAGGAACACAAACGGGAGTAATAAAGTCATAAGTCAACTGCGCGAGTAAAACTAAAAGAGAATTCCCGTATGTCACTTGATTAACGATCGATCGATTGTCGCCTTGGATTCGACCAATGACAGATCAGAAAATTAATAATAATAATTGCGCGGGCTGGAAAGCACGGTCCTGCCTGCTCAAAGCCCAGGACAGGTGGATCAGGCGTTTAGCCTATCGAGGGGGTCTCCATTTCTGTACAGTTAGAATGAGAATACTGTTACATGTACCAAGAGTACAATCATGTACATGTACATAACCACCCGTTTACCCACCGGTGATGTACTCTTGCATGTACTGAAGTATAAGAATACAAAATGAGCAGAGAAGGAGAAATAACACGACGAACAGGACAACTGGGAAGGAATTATAGGGCATTTGATATTCACTGAAGTGAGCAGATCAATGAGGAAAACAAGGACTATCACTATCAGTGCCTTTGCAGTTGAATTGACATAATAATTACATGTACATGTACATGTATAATACTCAGTCATGAATCGTACTTTTGTAGTGAAAACTAAAGAGGGCCTAGCGATACACTTCAGACTAGGGAGTCGTAAAAGCCGACTCCCTGCTTCAGACTAGATGGCACATTCACAACTACTCTTACCGAAAAATACATGGACGGCGTCTAATACTACAGGTGGAATCCTGATAATTCGAACCTCCAAATGCCAGCAAAAAAAACTTCTAATTACCCGGACATTCTAATTATCCAAACATGAACCCACAACACAATATGTATATGACTGTACATGTATGTCAAAATGCTCCCATGCCATCGTCACACAGAGTTGCGCTATGGACCTTAGACACAGATTTCACGGATACTGAACTGACCAGCACAGCCCGCTCATGCAAACTGAACTGACCAGTATAATACTGTACAGTGAACTTCGAATTACATGTACACTTTGCTAACTTCGAATTATCAGCACAAATCCCACACATTTTCTATGTACATGTAAGTGGAATCCGTGGAACTTCGAATTAATCGGACATGTCCGGTTCGAGGTTCGAATTATCAGAAAAATTTATGTGGGAATCGTATTGACAGAAATCGGTCCTATTTTTTCAACACCCCTCTACCCCGTGCTTATATTGGAGATCGCGCTTATATTGGAGACCGTGCATATATTTTTTCAACCTGCATCCATACAGAGCAAGAAGAGCAAGAAGAAATACATGCTACTGTAGATATCATGCATGCAGCATTGATTTCCACCAAGACCGTGCTAATAATAGAGACTGTGCTTATAACGTTTCGAAAGGTGCTCACAGTGTGCTAGTCACACATTGTAGAGACTGTGCTAGTAATCAGGGAGTAGTACAATACCGGTATTGTACTACTCCCTGATTACTAGTGCTATTTTTTTGTAGTAATGGAGACCAGTGCAGTGCTTATTGTACAAAAATACTAATAGAGAATATACGGTATCAGGATTCCACCTGTATTACCAAGAGATGTTTATCAGGGAGTCGTAAAATACCATAATATATTTTGGTATTTTACGACTCCCGGGATCCCTGATGTTTTTCTACTCAGTCGTCTCTAACCTGTACGCGCGGTTTCTTGTCCATCCTGCCACCAGCACGCATGCGCACAGACTACGTGTTCAGTGCATGCACTGTACGGGTTATGTACTCTTGACTGTACGTATACGTATACACTGTGCTGAGTGTGCAGCATGCACCCTCGCATACTACAAAAGTACAATGTAGTACATGTACGTGCCATGCCATAATGTGCCATGATCCAGAGTCTGTCTGTGCATCTTCGAGTCATCATGGTCATAGACTAGTCATACTGTACTAGTAGTAGTAGTATACTGTACATCTACTCAAGTCGCACTGGACTGAACTATGAAAGTATGATCTAAGGGTGCGTTCTTAAATTCTCTAGCTTCTAGGAGAAGAAGAAAAGAGAAGTCGAAGAAACTGGGATTCTTCAAGAACGGGTCTCGAAGAATTCGGAGATATTTTGCAGATGTCAAGCAAAATGAAGCGCCAAAGGGGCCGCGATCTTGAGTGCCGCGAATATAGTATGCGATGTGCGTATGCGAAAAGGGAAATGCGTACACTCATGATCAACACGTGGCTTTTAGCCTAGTTCGCATGCGCTGATCCCAAACCGCGGGAATCTCCAAGTTTCAACCACCTCTGAAGCTTGGAGAGCTTGGAGAGCTTTGGAGAGCCTCCTAAAATTCGGAGAGGATATAAGAACAGCTCTCGAACTTTTCGGAGAGTCTCCAACTTTTCCGAGAGGATTTAAGAACGCACCCTATGAGTATGACAGTATTGACACATTTATGAGAACTATTACAGTAAAGTCAAACTCAAGTAAAGACTAAAGTAAAGCCACGTTGCATGCCACAGTTGTCTGTTTATGTAGAAGTAGATCTAACTCTCACTTCTCAGCCTGAGTGTAGATTCTACGTGACGGCTTTCAGCTTTGTTAGGCGCTTAATAATAGGCGCGTGGAGTGAGAATATTGAGGGTTTCCGCACAACTCTGATACTCATCTAAACAAAGACATAAGTATGACTGTGCTGCTCTGCCCACCACTGACAGCCTGGCTGAAGTCGAGAGTGGTACATGACATTGTATTGGTAGTCTGTGCACAGACTCAGTGCAAGTGCCATACGCAGCCAAATGTATTGTCAGTCCAGCAGGACACCGTGACAACACACGCGGGAAGAGCCAGTAGGCCCAGTATACTGCATGCAGTAAATCTACTCGGATCGTACGACTACGAGTACAGAGTCACCGCAGGTACACTAAAATAGTAAAAACTGATGTTGAAATCACAAGGCCAGCGTCGTCCTTTTCACCACCCAGACTTGTTGATCTGCAGCTGATCATGAGTCTGTAGTTCAGAATCAGCCGTTCACTGCATGCACCCTTGACTTTGTCGTTTGGCTCTTGCTGAGGAGAATACAACGTTGCTTGTTGCAGGTAAGTACTACTACAGATGGTTGGCATTTCTCTTCTCGCCTGTGGATGTTAGCCTCACATGCTGTCTTTGCGTTGCCTGTACTGCTGCGTATGGGCGTCATGTTGCAGACTTTTGCCCTTTGGCTTTCCCTGGTGTGACTTCAATCTTGTCTTGTCATACGGTACAGGAATAACTGTCGACACGCGGGAGGGTGAAATCCTAGCTTTTGCGGATCATTCCAGGGAGCGTTGACGTACGTGTCGGTGAGTGTCTTCATGGATATTCCTCTATGATCTCTGTTGGCTGTGGTGAGTTGCAGGATTTCGACCAAGGCTAAGGTGCTGCTAGTAGTGCTACATCTTCTCACAATCTCATACCTATCTCAGTGGCTCCACGTCACTGTTTTTCTCTCATTATCCGCGTGCAGCTGATTTGCTTGATGCATGTTTGAGCTGGCTCCGGCTGGTGCAGTACTTTCTCGACTTTGAAGCTGAGCCAGCCAAGAACCTTTCAGAGCTGGACTGTGATGCAAGTGTCCGTCACCGGCCTTGCTGCCGCCCGCCATCTTGGGCATTTGACCGAAGCTGGACTGACTCCCACTCACTCAGGACTGGAGTGGTGGGATTGGAGAAAGCGGGCTGTGGCGTCCGCCCTTCCTCCCCGAGCTTTGTATGATCGGAGTCGGATGCTGTATCACTATGCCGTTGGCAGAGTGCAGTGTAGCCCGGCTGCATATCTCCGACTAGTCATCTTACACTTCATCATGTTGTAGTCACAGCGCGTATGCTCACAGAGGTTGGTTTGCGTTTGCGAGACTCCGCTCACGGTTCTGCGCATAGATCTACATACCTTCGACAACGTCTGTGCGCGTGACCACTCAGGCGTTTCTGTGGTTCGCGCGTCGCTGTACACCATGCATGGCACACTCCAGCCGCATACTTGCCACAGGTGAACTGGATAGCTGCTACCGTTCTTTGCACAGTTGCACCTGCACTGCTGTAGTCGATACATGTAGTTCGCTTCTCCTACAACCGGCGGTTATGCCTCGTTGCAGAAGTGCATCTTACTACATACTCATCATGATTTAAAGCGGGAGCTCAGCCACACAGCAGCGCAGCGGCTCAACGAGGCTATGCAATGCAATACGATGGACCGATGATGGTTGAGCAGCGGCTTGAGGGACTATTCTAATCTGGTAGTTTGCGATTACACGTCAGTGGCACCGCCAACAAAAGTCATTGCATCACGCGCATGCACCAGCAGCAGCATGCGAGCCGGGCTGAGTCCATGATCTGCATTTGTGATGCGCGCGCTTCCACGGATTATGCTGGCAGAAAATCGGGAATAATCAGCGTGCGCAGTGTTTTATGCGGGCATAGCCGGCCGTCTTTCGCGGAGTAATTGATGAATTTTTTTGAGGTGCTAGCATTCAACTGGCTATTTCGATGGAAAACAGCCACAATTAGCGTCAGGGCATCGCCATGGCCACGACCCAGGCTCGTACGCATTCATCTATAGTAAATGTGGCTCAGCCGCTGTAATCTAAAAATCGCAACAAATGCAAAGAAGGATTTTCGGTATCACCGTGGATTCATGTACGCATGCACTGCTGCATCAGTGGCCAAACATACGATTCCGACACAAACGAGAACAAGAATTATTGCGAGTATAAAACATGCAGGGAAATCAGTAAAAGAATGGAAAAGTGCTCAACAGAAGTGCAAATTCGTGTGCACATGATGCACACGCCTAGCCATGTGCTAGTACACAGACTACTACTGGAGACTGTAGGACACTGTGTCTCACATGCCGTGTACTTGCCCAAAGAAAACCACTTCTCGGCTCTTTCAGCCGGGAAGGCACGTGCTCGATAATTGCCGCAGACAGAACCTGGTCAGGCCATGTGGTTCTGGTGCACAATATCTGCATGCTAGCTTGCACACACACACACACACACACACACACACACACACACACACACTCACACACACACACACACCATTTGATGCCCGTTGCCAGAGGCGATGATAGCAATGCTACAGCAGAAGCCATAGCAACTATGTTACTTGTGCTGGGTTGGCACCATTCAACAGCTTGCAAGGCTGAAGAATTGACCGCCACTATTCAGCCTGGTCTACACCACACTGTCCCCTTGGAAAAACGCGATTCCGCGGCCGCGGCAAATTTCGCAGAAGTTGCCATCATCCGCGGAAATCACGGAATCCACACTTTTGCCCGCGGAATCTGAATTTTTTTAGGGAAAATTACTAAAATTACTACTCAGAAAGCAGCAGAAAAACTACTTTGTGATCTGTTTGAGCACATTTCTCTTGCCAGTGCAGGTCTCTCCATGATTCTTCACTCGTATTCAGTTTGTGACTGCAAAGGATAGTATGAAAAGTACTCCTTCATGCGACTAGTTTTCATATCCTCTACGAGGAGGGTGAAAAACGTGCAGAAAATGTCGCAGATTTTTGATTTTACCGCAGAAAACCCCCCTTTTCCCCGCAGAATTTGCCGCGGAATTTTGAATTCTTCGCCGCGTTTTTCCAAAGGGACAGACCACACAGCTATGAAGTGGCTTTTTTCTGGCCAGTGAATCCCTACTTTTTGGTCTTTTTCATTTTTTCACGCATACACATCACACCACATACTCCGGCATACACTGGCTGTTGGTAACCACCCAGGAGAATGAAAGAAAAGTCAGGAGTCTGAGAAAGAGAAGAAAGACATGTGTGAGTCACACACACACGCGCGCGCGCACGCACACACATACAGCATAGCGCACCGCGTCCAGCATACAGGCACTATCAACTTCTAGAAGGAGAAACCACTACAGTCCATTCATAAAAAGATGGGCTCTGGCTCTGGCGAGCTCCCGTATTTGGCGATTTTTCGTGATTTCATCGTACACAGTGCAGTGCTGCGAAATTTGAAATTTGAAAAAGGGTCCAAAAAGGGTACCTGAACTGGGGTTCGAACCGCACAATGCACGTTTGCAGGTGGGGTCAAACGGCCTGGATTTTTATGGTTTTTCCCAATTCAGTGCTGTCGGGGCAAAACCTGGCCGAAATTCTATTCTTGTTATGGCTTGCTTTTTGGACAAAAAAACTTCAGAAACATAATTGGAAGAGGATTCCATAGGGGATTGCAGAAAAAAATTCTAAAAAAACTCAAAGTTTGACCCATTTATGGCCAAAAGCTAGAAGTCCATCTTTTTCTGAATGGACTGTAACTTGCTACCAATGTGTGCGAGTATCTCATTTTGTTGCTCTGGGAAATTTGATGTTTTGAGTCATTACCGTCATGTATTGCTCAAATAGCCTCTTCTTTCTGGCTGCAGCAAATTACTTTGTTTTATCTTGCTGTGCCCTTTTCTTGCAGTTTATGCCATTAGTGCACAGTCACCATCTCGAGCAGTACGAGTATGTCAGACACAACAGTAGCAATGAGTGACACCAGCACGGGAGAAGCAAGACCGTCACAGGCGGAAGCCGAATCGAGCGCAGCTGCGAGCGCCGAGTCCGAAGTTTCAGCTTCCACTGCTGCCAATGCCAAGTCGGAAGTTGCCGCAGCTAGCCAGTCCCCTAGCACGAGTCCGAGACCGCAACCAGAATCCCCGGCAAGTGCACCCGCGAGCAGACCAACCCCGAAGCACACAAACAGCCGATCGTCGAGAACTGCAGCTTCATCAAGCCCTACTAACCGCAGGTGAGTACTGCACACAGTACAATTTAAAAGATGACTCTTCCACGCTATACCTGTGTACATTTTAAGATGTACACATTGAGCAACCACCTGCCCTTTGTGCCTTGAGTTGGTGTACACACCTGACTTTTTGGTGTGCAAATCCATGCAAGAGTGTTTTGTGCACTCACACGAATAGACGTTGAAGCAGACTCTACAGGCTGAGTTGCCAATTGCTTGCAAAAGTGTTCGATACCGCGAGGGCAGAGCCAAATTACACCAGTCTATGACTTGAACACGGTAATCTTTCTGCTGTTGCTCTGAGTTTCATGGTTTTATTCATCAATCTTCAGACAACGCTGAGACATTGTTGTCTGCAGATTGATGAATAACCATGCCGGATACTTGGAGTAACAGCATAAAGATGACCTTGTTCTATAGGCTGTCGAAGTGCCGACGTCACGCTGCCTGAAAACTCGTAGTTACACGTAGTTACAAGGCCAAGTGGTGACAAACAAAAGTCGCGTCACCTGCACTTGTCGTATTTCCAACGGTCACGGCATCCCTTTGACTGGGGCGCGCTGGTGCAAGATCGCAACTTCAAATTTTGTTTTACTTCAAGAAGTTTCTCCTTCGCTCTCAAGCCACGTTCAGTGTTTTCCTGCTGAGTGTTCACCAGCACCTGAGAGATAGGAGTTCTGATTTTCGCTTGCCCCTAGACAAGGAAACGAGCCCAGAGTTGGTTGGTCTCAGAATTAAAAGAAATCAACGATCGCTGCGATAGAAATAACAGAGACACCCATCATTGCTTCTTGGCCGGCGACTACATGTAAATCCGAACGACAGTACAGACGCAGCAATGGCCAAGCACAAAATCAGTTACGGCTTCTCCTTCTCTACAAAGCGAAAACTACAAACTCGGCGACAAGTAGCAGTTTATTTGAAATAAATAGTCTCGCTCGAGCGCTCCTCAGTCAAAATGATGCTATAGCTGTGTTCATTGCATGCTGCTGGCACTGGAAACGCGACAAGTGCAGGCGACGCGACTTTTGTTTGTCACCACTTGGCCAAGTAACTACGCGTTGTCAAGAAGCTGTGACGTCAGACTTCGACGGCCTATTGCAGACTTGTGTCAAGAAGGCTCTACTGATTTTATCATAACTAATGTTCTGATATGTCGAGGAGATTCACACAGTTCAGGATGTGTATTTACCCAGGCCAGTCCCCCCCCCCCCCTCTCTCTCTCTCTATCTATCTCTATCTCCCCCCCCCCCCTCCCTCTCTCTCTCTCTCTCTCTCACTCTCACTCTCCCCCCCCCCCCCATGTGGGTCATGGGTGCATTGCAGTGTTAGCAGCAGTTTTGGCACTGAGTGATATCATTCTACCTACCCTGCACGTTCTGACATACTTCAGGTTGCGCACGGAGCTGACAGATATGCTCACTGACCCGCCACCAAACTGCAGGTAGGTGATCGTTGCAAGTCACTGCATCTCCTACATTACATAAATGCTGACAACCTGTCCGCAGATTGAGTATTTCGCTCCTGCTCTTGTAGCAGTTGAGCACTCTTGCGTGGGGTAGTGCCTTTGCTGTTTGCTTTATGCAGAGCTCACTGACTTGTCAGTTTGAGCACTCTGGCAAGGTACGTTCGGGCCTGATTGGAAATTTTTATTTCCATTGCTATCAGGTTCGGCCTCATTTCCTCTGTGCTGCGCTGACGAGTCCACAAAGGACGAAACAGTTCTGTCCGCAGATTGAGTAAATGCTGTTGGTCTGTGCTCCAGCATACAATTATCTTGTCACGTGGCACACACATACTTGATCATGCTCATCAAACCAGTGTGTAGGAGCTGGTACGGAGGTGTTCTTGTGATTGTTTGACTGCATACACTTGTTTTGATTGCAGTGCATCCTTGTTTGGTGAGAGAGTGGATCATTGGCTGGCCACGATCATGGGACCGCCTGGGTCTGTGTACGAAGGCGGCGTCTTCTTTCTCAACATCCTGTTCCCGAGCAACTATCCATTCGAACCGCCGAAGGTATGGTTCACCATAATCTGTGCTGAGCAGGGAGTGGTGTAAACCTAGGAGAGGGCATGCCACTGATTTCCAAGGATCCTGTTTGACACAGCTCGACACCCGTGTTATTTTACTGCTCAGTACTTCTCAAGGCACAAATCACAAAAAAACCCATCTGGGAGCCGGCTCTCCATAACCTTTTCTTAGAACTTTTGGTCAGTGCTAGGTAATCACCCTGTAGGGTGTACTGATCGCTCAAATAGAGCAAAACAGTAGTGGATGTGAGGCGCACATCATCCAAGCTTCTGCATGCCGTGTTCTCTACCAGGTTTATAAAACTTCCTGGTTGTGGGTATTTGTTGTGTCCTGTTGGTGTGGAGTTTCATGTTCTTCTTGTCCGCCTTTGATATTCCAACCTGATCATTTTCCCTGGCGTAGCTTTGTCAACGTAGTTTGCTCAAACTTCCTGCAAATGGTTTATTGTTTCACGAGCTATCCTTCTGTAAGTTCATTTTCAGGACTTGTTGGACTCGATCATCACTAAGCTTTCCCTAATGTACACGTGGTGACAAAAATATGTCCCATTTGCGAGTACGTGTATTGCAGCTGTTGAGTTTTGTGTGTATCTTCTATGCTGGATTTGAATTACAGGTGACCTTCAAGACACGAATTTACCATTGCAACATCAACAGTCAGGTATGGGGACATAGCCAGCATGCCAGCATGATAATTATTGCCTTGTTTGCCTATATTCGTTCAGTGTGTTAGCTGATGTAGGGTTTTCCGGGTGTTAGCGGCCGTCGTGAGTTCCCTTCGGGAACGGACAGAATAATTTATTTTTATTTTTTAGCTGATGTACTATATTTTGGCCCCATGTGTTACCGTCATGTGTGTGTTTTCCCGCACCCCAAACCTAGCCTTGTCCTTCCCTTGCTGTACACATGCACAGGGTGAGATTTGCTTGGATATCCTGAAGGACAACTGGAGTCCGGCCATGACTGTCAGCAAAGTCTTGCTGTCCATCACGTCTCTGCTTGCCGACTGCAATCCGAGCGACCCGCTCGTTGCCAACATTGCTAAACAGTTCACTACGGATCGAAGTAGTCACGATCGCACGGCTCGTGACTGGACTCGTCGTTTTGCAAGATAGCCATGTCGACCACCGCCTGCTCATCTAAAAAAAGTCGTCACTGTCAGTACTAGTTCCGTTGTGTCATACAGTAGCGTGTATTTATTCATCCACTTCCACCCTTCTTTGCTTTTTTAACTGCTCAGTCCTGGATCCGCTGTGATCCCTTTTTGCTACTCCATCATATGTATGCCGCGTCACAGTACTGAAGGCCGAGCTATCCTCTATTGGTAATAATATATTTCTAGCTGCTGTGCGGCGGCGCTCAAGTTGCGAATACTGCCTTCCACATGATCCACCCACCTGCCCCGTAACCGCGGGTCAGAGTTGCTTGATTGGTCGAGTCAGGAACTGCCTTGACATGAGTGCTGCCTCTCACGTAACTCTCACGTAACCGCCACGTGTTGTCTTGAATTCAATACATGTACAAACATCGTAATTATGTACCGTAACTGTACACATATTCATGCCACCATAGTTTCAGCTTTAGGCAGTTTCCTGCGGCTACATAATTGCTGGTTTTAATTTTAGAATGCTCAGCGCAGCAGCTATCCCGTTTTATCTGCCTCTTTCCGCGTGCTGCTGCTGCTGCCGCTGCTGCTACCACTTACAGCTAGATGTGCTGCTGCATTCCCTTCTCCTGTGGTTCTCTTGCCGCATACGACACATAGACCATAGTGCTGGTTTTTCAGTACCTTAAACTTCTCTTCTTTATACTACCGATACTGGGTACATGTCCGGTGTACGCCTCTCACTTTCTTTCCTATCACATGTGCAGTGTGTGAGCATGCCGCCTTGCTGTGTCTCGGTTTCATACCAGCCGGCATGGCGTGTACTCGTACAGGAGTGGTAATATGCGTACGGCAGTCATGCGTCAGAGTGTGCCGGTGGTGTTGTGCCCATGCATGCGCATCCAGGACCGATACCGGGCTAGTAGCTGAAGGTTGCAAGATCCATCATCACTGTTGGGACTCTGAACAGTCCACCAGACCTTCATTTCATCCTGTGTCTTGCCACTATCTACCAAAAGTTGTTGTCCCAGATTCGCCAGATAAGAATACGATGCGCTAGCGATATAGCCCGAGGGCGCCTAGGGCATAGAGCGCTACGACTACGAGTAGAGCATGCATGTTCTGCGCGCCTCCTTGTCTTGATCCTGAATCCCTGAAATCGTGATGCCGCGAAGGCCGAAGGGTGCACTACCGGTACCGCGTAGACTACCGGTACGCGGTTCCGATCCGGTATGCCGTCTACGCGCCTATCGCGGGGCGCACATAACAAAAAAACGCGAAAACTCAACGAAAGCCATCAGCGTTGGCATGGTGAACATGGTGATCAAGAGTAGCGTCCTTTGCGCGTCCCAGCCCATGGCCCATTTGCACTCTTCGAACTTCATGCATGCCATGGGCCGTGGATATAATCGATACTGCACTGCACATGCCAGATTCAAAGCTGACCGTATTCATGGTATTTCAGAAAAGGCAAAACCAAAATATCATCAGTTATACTTATAGAGGAGAAGGTTGTTTTCACGGTGTGTTGGCGGGTTTGTCTTGGTCTGTTCAGTCTTACCTAGCTTCGAACTGGTGTAAATGTACATTGTTTGTAGCTTGGAGCTCCCATCGGTGCGAATCCTTTTTTTTAGGCCAGCGAAATATTTGTGAAAGTGCAACGATTTTGTACAATGAGCTCAGGCAAAATGTCTGATAAGACCAAGCTGGAGCATGCAGTTAAGTCAGTCACCCATCTGAGGAATCATGTCAAACGCCTGTTCAATGAGCTTGTTTTCGCCCCTGCTGGTTCAAGTGACAACCCGGATGAGAGGCTAGTCGCTGCCCAGAAAAATGTGCTGTTGGTTTCCAAATACATGAGGTGAGTCGAGATTTCATTTGTTGGTCAGCACGTACATGTTATGCCATAACACATGTTCACGCTGCACGTACACCGGTGACCATGATACACGTCTTTGTGGACAGAACAATACGTGATGTACCAGTACTTGAACATTTTTATGCAGCTTCATGAAATCAAATTATTTTCAATATTCTAGTACACATTCTAGTACATTATGTAGTCGGATACTTAGGTAGTATACACGAGGGATGCACCTACAGTGCGTTTTTTTATAATAGACTTTGAAATCCTTGAGAACGTACTCAAGGCCACTTTTGAGAAAATGTCATGCGAGTTGCGTCACGAAAATCTGCGCGCGAAATTCGAAAACCAGGTGTGACTCGTGGCATTTCGCCATTTTGTTCAGAGTGTCCTTCGAGCTCCTCGTGGCCGGAGGAATCATTTTGTTGCTGACTGCTCTAGCTCTGTGGCCCTATTTTGCTTTTTCTCGAATGTCTTTTCGTTCGTGGCAACTTATTCTCTCGACATGCCACATATAACAAAGCGCGAACGGGCCATGGTAGAATCTTCATGGTGGTGTCTGTTTTACAATTTTTGCGAAGACGAGGAGAACAGTGGCTGGGCATCGAATTGGTCCCAAGTATTCCATTCGTCATGCTGCTGTTGCGTGTGGCGTCAGCATTTCCACCATGAACAGATGTACCAGGGATGCTGACGGCGAAAATCAGCGTGCTGCGTTGGCCTTGTCTGTCTCCAGTGATGAAGGTAACGAGAGTGACAATCCCCAATGTGAGACTCGTGCCATAAAACCACTCAACCCTGACGGATTTGCTTTGGACTGTATGTAAAGAAGTAATTTACGGATTCTATGCTACGAAGGAGCACCCAACACTGGACAAAGTTCCTGCTCGCTGCATAGAAAGCATCGACGATTTTCCAGACATGAGCAAAACTAGCTCTTGGAAAATGTTGCGTTCCATGGGATTCCAGTGTGGCAAGACCAGAGGTATCACACACATGATGATGGAACGGCACGGGATTGTGTCCTGGCGGCATCGCTACCTGTGAGACATAGATACCTGGATGACACGTGGGTCAATGCGCGTCACACAGTTACTAGGAGGTGGTCCGACAATGGTGACAGGAGTGTATAGGCAAGCAACCAAATGAAGCACCATCAGGTAAAGGCAAGCGCTTTATTGTTCTGCATACTGGTGGACGGGACGGATTCGTGAAAAACTGCGCCGATGTGTTCGTGACTGGAGACCGACGAGGCCGACGCCAACGATGATATACGTCGTCGGCTGTCCTAGCACATCTGTTCACTGTGTAATACTGCCGTCACAAGTGCAACACAAAACACGGAATTATTGCAATCGGGCCGTTTCGACGCTCGCTGGTCTTCTACTATTCGCAGATGTTGAACCAGACACAACTGTGACCTATTTGCATTGTGTGTTTGTGTGTGTGTGTGTGTGTGTTTGTAAAACCGCTCATGTATTGCTTCCTTTTAGTCTCTTTATGGGTGCTGTGTGAATTGCCCTTGTGATTTGTTGTGGTGTTTGAATTTTCACTGCATTCTTTCAGTGATCGAGGGAAGTTTCCTACATGCATGCTGGAATGTTTTGTTTTATTGAGCTAATTGCAATACAGCATTTGAATTATTCAGTACAGTTTGCCACAGTAAGTCGTGAAAAACCACGACTCACTGGTTTCCTACAAAGGTTAGGACAACTGCAGACAGCAGTGCACAACTGCACAGTCATGTACGTGTACATGCATGTGCTGTACCAAAAAAGAAGAGAAAAAAAGAATCAGGATGAACTGTACTGGATTCGAACTCTGGCGGACACCATGCACGTGATGAGCTTTCCTGGCTAAAACTTTCGTTTTAAAATCAAAATCCACTGAAAACCATTTAAAACCGGATTTTCAGCCCAAACCCGTCCGAATATCTAACTTTGACAATTATTATTATTCCGATTCCCAAACTTAATTTTCTTCGATCCAAGACCCACACAAACGCAGCTGTGAAGAAAAAATTTCAAATTTGGAATGAGAACAAACTAAAAAATCAAAATCGACAAATGTCTGTTTTAAAAAAACGCACTGTAGTATGCAAAGAGTGCTCAAACTGCTGTGGAGGCAGAGCGTATAACACTCAAACAGTGGACAGAAAGGCTCTGGTTCTGTGGTTGTTCTGTGGTTGTCTACAAGCACAGAGCCTTTCTGTCCACTGTTTGACTGTAGTATACAATAATAATTATAAAAACGGCTCATCAGGTGTACAAGAATGGACTCGGATGGAGAGCCAAGGATAAATTTATAGAAAATAAAAAGGACCAAGGAACTACCAGTTCCACTATAATGTCCACAAACACGACCAATTACTCAACACTCAGCTCATGCGATAATATTGCACGACCCCGACCGACGGTACCGACGTTCTACACCTAACTGGCAATCAGCTCTAGCACAACTTGGATGCGCACTCCAACAGCCTTCCACCTTGGAAGGTTCTAAAATTTCACCGGTCATCACCATCATCATCTGCGTTGCCGAAAAAATAATAATAGTAAGATTAAAAAAAATAATAGACGGCATTATGCAGCTGTGTGAGCAGTAGATGCACAGTGTGACTGCTAGGCATCTCTGTCAGATGCCAACTGGCAATTCTCATGCAGAGACATACCAGTCCACGAAACGATATTGCTGTGTAAATACTATCTTGTAAACACGAACTGTACTGTAACTTACATGCACTCATTGCATTCTCTAGGGTATGTCACATACACTGTAAGTGCGTCACGGGACGTGTGTGTGTGTGTGTGTGTGTGTGTGTGTGTGTGTGTGTATGTGAGCGTGTGTGTGCGTGTGTGTGCATATGTGCCACTTCAACCAGCTGTGTGGTGTAGACCTGGCTAAAATTAGTGGCGGTCAATTCATCAGCCTTGCAAACTGTTGAATGGTGTACAATGTAATCCCAGCACAAGTTCCCAAGTCTAACATAGCGTGTTCGCTATCATCGCTTCAACGATGGGCAGGAGTATGAGTTTGTGTATGTGTTGTGGTGGTGCTGGTGTGTATGTGTGCATGTGTGCGCGCGCGCGTGTGTGTGTGTGTGTGCGCGCGTGTGTGTGTGTATGTGTGTGTGTGCGCATATGCGCGCGCGTGTGTGTGTGTGCATGCGCGGCGGTGGTGGTGGTGGCGGTGGTGGTGGCGGCGGTGGTGGTGGCGGTGGTGGTGGTGGCGGTGGTGGTGGTGGTGGTGCGTATGGTAGTGATATTGAGGTGCTAACTGCAGCACTGGATGAGAACAAGACTGGAAGCACCACACTGGGAGGACTGGGTTTGCTTAGCCAAGACGAGAGTTTGGACTCGTCCGCCCTCTACACTCGAGCAAGCCAAACGTTTACCAGTATGAGACGGGTAAGACTGGCTTGGTATTGTTCCTAACAAAGCAGTTTAAAACCTGTAACTAAAGATCACCGTGACTAGCGACCAGCCTGGTACTACAGACCACTTCACCAGGCACGGACGGTCTCATAATTTAATAATTATTATGGTTATGCGGTGCAAACCTCTAACTAAGGACCGCCTGCCACTAAAGACGGCTTTCTCTGGCCCCAAGGGGTGGTCGTTAGTCACCGGTTTACTGTGCTAGTAACTGTATGTTGGACTCAGTAGAGCGTCCAGCCCCTATATGATGTCCAACCCCTATATAGAGTCCATTGGTCCAAAATCCACTGTACAGAGTCCAAACTTGGAATCAACTGTGAGCTCAAAGTTTCGGTGGACATCACTCCCTGTATAGAGTCCAGCCAATTGGCTTCACCCCTATATAGAGTCCATTGGTCCAAAATCAACTGTACGGAGTCCAAACTTTGAAATCAACTATAAAGAGTCTTTATGTGGACAACACCCCCTGTATAAAGTCCAGCCAATTAGGCATCCCCTATCGAGTTCGAAAATAGACATAGGATCTGCTGTAAGCAGTGAATATTAACCAGAAAACGGCCTCTCCCTTTAATCCTTTACATCATTCACTTCTCAAGATAAAAAATATGTATTGAGGCGCCACTGTAGCCACTTCATTACATGAAAAACCCTACAAACACCATCCTCAAATCAAGTGGTCTCTTCGCAGACGCTGCAAATTACAACATCTCAATCATGTAGTGTTGCCAAATTATTGTGCACGCACACGCACGCACACATGCACACACCCACACAACGCCAAGAAAATAACTAGAAAAAAACCAAACCAAGAATCGAAAGAGAATAATGGAGAGCCCAGGATTAATTATTTGTTTTCAAATTATTGTGCGCGCGCGCGCACACACACACACACACACACACACACACACACACACACACACACACAAACTTATACAACGCCAAGAAAACACCAAGAAAAGAGTAGAGACACAATACACACGCAACTCCAACAGCCATGCAAACGTCCACCCATTTACATGTAAAGTCAAGAGGGACAACAAATAATTATACGAAACGAATGCGTACGGGGACGGGTACACGCACGTTTACATACACGTAGTAGTGTAAGAGAGTAACATAGTGCAGTGGTCAGCATAATACTAGCACATGCTGAGAGTGCAATAGCAAGCTTCACCATTGCTCATGGCCATGCAAATGTTCAGCAGCACTCAGTTCCGCAAGCTTCTGAAGATCAGCACACCTGCAACAAATAGATAGCACAATGATACTCTTATTACCGTAATGATGCATGGGAGCACACAACTACCAAGTTCTCAACGAATGTGATGCTCAATGAAAATCAATCCACTCAAAGACCTGTGAACAGGTGATGGTGGGGACAATAATCTATTAGTAATACGAGGAATAAGATCGTTTGTGCACACTCAAGACGCACAGACACACCAACATACATGTAGTGTACACAGTGTTTCACTTCACTGCAACTAAATTGAAATGAGATGATTTGAACAATCTGTACAGCGTTGCTGTCAGTCAGTCTTCCCCAAGATGGAAATGCAATGATTTGTTGTCACGAGGCAGTTTCACTGACACAATGTCATGTTCGTGACATCAAAACGGTTACTTCAGGGAATACGAGTATTAGCTTGAGAAGCTTTTTCTTGTCATTGGCATACAAGCAATCCTCCTAGTCCTACTACTACTAGTACACTGGCACTGCGTTTGTGGATCCCATTGTATTTGACATCATACTACAGGAAGAGTGTCGTGGAGTTCACATAATTATCACAGGGATAAACTTGAATACATTTCTCATGAAATAAAAATAATTGATGATAGCTAGACGATCATATACGATTGATGCAAAGTCCTTGCAGTCCTTGAGGACTATTACGAAGTGGTTGATTACTTTTAGGGCATTCATTCAAGCAACATCAAACAAACGCGATACGCTCCTTGAAAACGGAAAAAAATTCAAGCATAACGACAGAACAGCAGACCAATCGAAACGAGTAAAAGCTTCCTTACCTCAGTCATGGTCCTGCCATGTAGTTGGACAGCCTTTTGACACGGTGGTACGCAGCTCTTGTCCAGTCAAACAGGGGTATCCTTGTGGCGTCGAACGAAAGAGAGTGTCAGTGTATCTGGCTCGTCAGATTGCAACTGTGCTGAACTTTTCTCGTTCTCCGCTTTCTGCTTTCATCCCTCGCTCTGATGAAACTGTTCAAACGTCTTACTAGCAGCAATGGCCAGCCAAACAGGGGATCCTTGTGGCGTCGAACGAAAGAGAGCGTCAGTGTACCTGACTCGTCAGATTTGAACTGTGCTGAACTTTTCTCGTTCTGCAATTTCTGCTTTCATCCCGCGCACTGATGAAACGTCTTCAGAGAACCACAAGACGCTTTCCAGATTTGATTTTGAACGTCTCCTTATCCTCCTTGGTTAGCTCGAGACAGATTACTGTTAGCAACTGCACAGCAGAATTGGCAGCCATGGCTGAAGTCACGGAAGAAAGGAATGCGCTGCCACGAGGCAAGCAAAACTAGGCTGAAAATGTGTTCTCTTTCGGGCACAACACACAGGACGGCGTGACTGGATAAACTGGACTTCTGGACTGTGAATAGGGGACTTGTAGAAAAAGTGTACTCCTTATAGGGGATTGCGCGGCAGGGTGAAGCTGATCAAAACTGAGTGGACTCCTGGACTCTGTATAGTGGATTTTGGACCAATGGACTCTATATAGGGTGCTGGACATCATATAGTGCATGGACTCTATACTGAGTCCTACATGTATACTGTGTAGAGTATAGCCTGTCCTGCCACTCTGTTACCACTGCACACGCAGTTACGATGGTTTGAACACGCGCGCCTCCTGGCATATTTCATCAGTGCCCCCCCCCCCCCCCTCATTATCAACATCATTCTGAAGAGGACCACCAGTATGGTCGAACTGTTCAGATTCGTCGGTATCCTGTCTTGCTCATGTTGGATGGTGCGGATGTGAGTTACTCTACCTGATTTTCCTGATTGACCCATCGATCCGATGCTACCAGTCAAGTACAACGAACGGAGCAAGACCAACAGAGGGGATACAGGCGGACGAGAGGGGAGCTTCAAGCGATGATTGAGGAGTCAGTTCTAGTTGTTGAAGTCCTGACAGCGTCTGTGGGCTCTACCAAGGGTGCTGGTTAACAGCTCGGGTGGTGATGTGCAATGGCTGTCGGGCAGACACCGTGCTGGAAGCAGCTAATCCTAGCGCCCGCAAGGAGGATAACGGCATTTCCTCTCTGTGTATGGCGTGTGTGTCTCTCTCCCTCTGTCTCTCTCTGTCTCTGTCTCTCTCTGTCTCTCTGTCTCTCTCTGTCTCTCTCTCTATCTCTCTCTCTCTCTCTCTCTCTCTCTCTCTCTCTCTCTCTCTCTCTCTCTCTCTCTCTCTCTCTCTCTCTCTCTCTCTCTCTCTCTCTCTCTCTCTCTCTCTCTCTCTCTCTGGCTCTCTCTCTGGCTCTCTCTCTCTCTGGCTCTCTCTCTCTGGCTCTCTGTCTCTCTCTCTCTGGCTCTCTGTCTCTCTCTCTCTCTCTCTCTCTCTCTCTCTCTCTCTCTCTCTCTCTCTCTCTCTCTCTCCCTCCCTCCCTCTCTCTCTCTCTCTCTCTGGCTCTGGCTCTCTGTCTCTCTCTCTGTCTCTCTCTGTCTCTCTGTCTCTCTCTGTCTCTCTCTGTTTCTCTCTGTCTCTCTCTCTCTGTCTCTCTCTCTCTCTCTCTCTCTCTCTCTCTCTCTCTCTCTCTCTCTCTCTCTCTCTCTCTCTCTCTCTCTCTCTCTCTCTCCTGTTTTCAACTTTCATTACATCTTATTCTACCATTGTGTCTCCACTGGTATAGGTTGTTGATATTGCCTCATGCATCAACCACCACCTAAATCGGCAGGAACAATTGTCTCGTCCTTCACTGGTGCTGGGGAATGGTACGGAGCCTCAAGCGAAAATTGCACGGATTGAAATGGCGCCAGAGTAAGTTTTGTTGGAACATCGTGGAGCTACGTTGGCCCATGTAGGATTGTTCAGCTTTTGCTGGCTTATTCTCCATTGGACAAGTTAGTGATCTCCGCAGTCTTGCATCGGAGTGTACAATCCCCCCGCCTCCTCCAGTGATCTCAAATGTTTCATTCTTTCCCTCAGCATCCCAACGCACGAGTTGATTGTTTAGTAACTGGTGGTATTATGGTTGATGAAATATGGTGGTAAAGACACACCCGGCAATATGGCGGTAAACACACGCCTGCCCACACACGCTCTCTAGGCTGCAAAGTTCTAGCACAGAGCTCTCCTTCTCACCACCACCACCATCAGTTCGCGCCTGGCGCCTGGTGGTGAGAAGGAGAGCTCTGTGCTAGAACTTTGCAGCCTAGAGAGCGTGTGTGGGCAGGCGTGTGTTTACCGCCATATTGCCGGGTGTGTCTTTACCACCATATTTCATCAACCATAAGTACAGCTGCAATGGTGTCTTCAACTTCATTCTACTGGTGGTATTAGTGGACGTTATAGCGTAACTTGTAGTTCCTTGGTCCTTTTTCTTTTGTATGAATTTATCCTTGGCTCACCATCCGAGTCATTCCATATGCTTTAGCGTTTAGGGTATTGGACCTATTGGCATTGTATGCTTAGTTTACCTCACTTATCCAGACGGTCCGGGACCGGGCACTGCCCGTAACTTCGAAATGTCCGTAACTCCGAATCACATACATTTTGATGGGGAAAGGCCATACATATGGCATATGACGTCATTATTCCACGACAAGTGACAAAGAGTGGTAATATTTCCACTAAAACACACCCAAAGGGTGCCCGGTAGACCAAAGTGTCCGTAGCTTCGGTGTCCGGATAACCAGGGTATGAGTGTAGTTGGTTGTGTGTACATGTATATGGGGGGGGGGGGGGAGGGTGCTCGTTTTCCCCTGTAGCTTATACACTACATGCCACTCACTCACACGAAACCTGGTGTTGGTCTGCTAATGTGCTGAATCAGACTTCATCATATTGATATTGTTCCTTCGTCTGCTCGTGTCCACAGGGCAATGACCATCTGGTGCACGGACTGGAATGGCCTGCATCCCAGACTGCAGTTGACATTGCGTACAGTACGGGACGGCGTTCATTTTATCCGTGTAAGTCACCCTCCTGGTAAAAGCCGAGGCTGACAGCGTTAACTCGTTGTGCTCTCGTTGCTATACAACTTGCAATCTTGTGTAATACCGGTTGCACTTGCCTACAGTGCGTTCTCTTTGTCTTCACCCTCTCGATCTCACCATGTTGACAGGCCCGCATTGCTCACCACTCGATGCCTAACTGGCCGTCCAGATCCAGGACAGTGGATATGTTGTGCTTAAAATGATCTTGCTTGTGATGGATGCCATTGTTTGTTGACCATGTAGGCAGACCTTCAGGCAGTGTTCTCTGCACACATTCAACTGGACGAGGCTGGTATTCCCGCGTACATTGTCGTGCACGGCTGGCAGGAATTTGCCGACTCGGCTCTGGTGAGTCCCGCAGGGTTCTCTTGGCAAGCTGTGAGGTGCAGTGCAGTGCAGTCGTGTTGTGTGTGGTGCAGTGTAGTGTAGTGTGGTGTAGTGTGGTGCAGTGTAGTGCAGTGTGGTGTTGTGCAGTCATGTTGTGTGTGGCGTGGTGCAGTGTGGTGTAGTGTAGTGTGGTGAGTGCAGTGCAGTCGTGTTGTGTATGATGCAGCGCAGTGTAGTGTTGTGCAGTCATGTTGTGTATGGTGCACTGCGGTGTGGTGTGGTGCAGCGCAGTGTAGTGTTGTGCAGCCATGGTGTGTATGGTGCAGTGCAATGATGTCGTGTATTTTCCATTGCTGATACTCTTCTTCCTCTCCCTGATTCGCTATCCAAAGAGAGGTTTCTTGTCTAATCAACAGAGTGATGCTCATTGACTCCGGACTCCGGATAGGCATTGTACAGCTGCTACCTGTTGCACCGCACTACATCGCACTGCATTGCATTTTGGGTAATCCACATGACGTAAACATCACCAACGTAGAGAGTATAATTTTGTTTGTTGTCGTGAAGTGATGGTATGGAGAACCCCTCCAGATCATTGTTTTCTCCTGATATCATCAGTAGTGTTTTTCAAGAATGTATATGCTTTGAAAAGGGCTAATCGGCAGATTGTGTTTTTTCTATGTTCTCCCTTCAGACATTTAGTGAGATTGTAGCTAAATCTTCGCAACACCGTGTCTTCCAGGAGGTAAGCTGATGGCCACTGCTTATATGAGCTGTTAATTCTGCATGCGTGCACACACACACACACACACACACACACACACACACACACACACACACACACACACACACACACTTGTACTTGTTGCTTGTACTTGTTGCTCACTGCCAAAACTGGTCACGTGGGTCTTCCCGGGAGAGGGGAGAGAGACTCAAAAGGAATCTTGGAAAGATGACTCAATTGGCTATTGAACCGCCCAACGGCCGACTCCCCCTGAAATCCCCAAAACTCTGGGTGGACTTGAAAATGATCCCACTTATGGGCTCACCACACCTCAGTAAGTGGGTGAGGACAAGGTGCAGAAAAAGGATTGACGGCATCAGGGTATCCGTCCCGGGATCCAACTGCAGTTACCCCTGCCCCCCGTGAAGGTAATACTTGCTACTAGTGTGGGTGGCTAAATCAGAGTGGATCTGATATAAGCTTCACTAGCACCATTGATTACACAATAGTTAATCTAGCCAGAAGAAGGCCATGGTTAACAGGTATGTATACTTCAAATAGAAAGTATATGAACCTTGGAACCAACAAAACACACACACACCTTACTCTATTATGCCCATTCCAAGATGAAAGAGGATAGCAAGTCCAAAAAAGGAGAGAGGATGGGGGGGGGGGGGGGCGAAAAAGAGACCATGAGAAAGAAAAGATAAAGGAGATGAACCAATGTAGCAGCAGTTGATCAGCAGAACATTGAACCTGTGCACTGTAGGACTGGATTGGTATGAAGAGCAATATGCACTGTATGACTGGATTGGTATGAAGAGCAATATGCACTGTAGAACTGGATTGGTATGAAGAGCAATATGCGCTGAGACAAACGCTAGCGGATATAGAAATCCGTTGAGAAGTCAAGCGGCCACGGAGCGCTGGCCTTGCAGCCGTGAGCACTGCTGCTCCATTTTTTGTACGGCGTGTACGTGAACTACAGTGCATGCACGCGCTAACAGCAGCAAGGGTGCCGGCCCCGGTCATCCAATCGGATTGCATTGTGCACGACAGTAGACCACCTCGGTTCTCTGCCTCAGTCTGGACCGCATAGACATGGAGAGAGAGAGGGTACTGGTACAGCTCTTGAAGGCACGCAACACAACTCGAAGAGCTGTAAAATCACAACACTAGTCACAGCAGCCGGTACATGGCAAGGCTGAGCTTTCTATCAATCGGCTGCCTTGCAATCTCCTTGACTGTCAGATGTTGCAGATCAGCACAACTACTACTAATGTATACCCACACAAAATTACTGCAACTGTATTTCTCGTGCGAACGTAGCGTTCAACGTAATAATGGCTCCAAGGGATCAATACGCCAAGCACACTGCTAATCAGCCGATACCCGTGGGTACTCAGCATGCGTGTAGCATATTTTTCCGGTGTTTAAGCCGCACTGGAATATCAGTTGCGCGCAGATTTTTTTGTCACGCAATACAGACATCCACCCTGTATATCTCCGTTGATGTCACCATCGGAGTATAAGCCGCACTGGCTTTTTGGGGGGTGAATTACGAATGTTTAAAGTGTGGCTTATACTTGACCAGGGAGTTGTACAACTCCTTGTTCTTGACCTGCCCGGTACGCGAACCCGTCAATTTTTTTAAATTTGTTTATACTCCAGACAATACGGTAATTCCTTGTGACTGTGACCTGTGTACGCTGGGCACTGCACTGAGCTGAGCTGTGCTGTTGTTGTTTGTTGTAGGTGTCATCGTGCTGCCTACTGTCACTGCTGTGTATAAGATCGGCACATCCCGGTAACGGCCCAGCAGTATTCAAATCTCTGATGGTGAGTACTACGCTGTAGTGACGTACATGCACTGCATGCCTCTTCTTCAGCCTTGCAACACGCTGTTTGAATGGTGCAATCCCAGCACAAGTTGCTATGGCTTCTGCTGTAGCATCGCTATCATCGCCTCCGGTGATGGGCGTCAAAAAGAAAGAAAAGATCAAAGTGTGTGTGTGTGTGTGTGCGTATGTGTATATGAGTGTGTTGCATGTGCGGGTGAAGAGGCTCTGCTTAGACCGGGTGGTGGTACGTAATCCTGTCTGAAGAATGCTATGTGTGTACTCGGAACGTAAGTGACGTAGAGTTGTGGTCATCGCACTTTACGTAAAGGTCTCATGGGGAGGAGGTTGGAAGGAAAAGAAAATAGATCACAACGGTACCTGTTGTGTTGTGTTTCTGTAGGATATGCTGGAAACCTACCACACCCTATTCAGCGATGAATGTTCTGTCTGCAAGCGCTCATTGTCCATGGGAGGCAATGACGAAGGCCCACTGCCACCATGCTGGCGTGAAATCAAGGGCAGCAGTCATACAGTTTGTCATCGATCATGTCGCTCGCTCTAGGGACCATGCCACACTGACCGTTGCTACCGCAAGCGCCATGCATCGCGTCAGTTCAGGTACAAGTATATGATATATATATTCATTGGTTCCATCCACGTGGGCATCTACATGTCGAATGGCATGCAAACATGCAACTTGGGGAGTCCTCGATATATCTGTGTGGTCTACTCGATATCTCCATGTTCATCCACGTGCTGTGTGGCCTACTCGATATCTCGATGTTCGTACGCGTGCTGTGTAGTCTACGCCTAGCCTGGCATCTTACTGCCTTGTGCGAACTACCTACCTCGCAAAATAGTTCACTCCATGACTCTTGACGATCAGGAGTATCACCACGGGAAACCAATGCTTCTCATCTTCATCTGCCATGGTCAGTACTGCCCATCAAGTTGTGATCAAGTGAAGAAAGTCTTCCATAGTAGGCCCTGTTTGCCCCAGTGTTCCGAGTTGTGAAACTGGGCTTGGGCTTCTGTTCCTCAGCGTCTTGTGATATTGGTGCTCAGACCGGCTGTCCACCAAGTCAGAGTACTAGTACGTTATGCGAATTGCTGCTGCTGCTGTTGGTGCTGCTGCTGCAGGTGCTGTGTTGCAGTGCTAATGGGCACACACACATAG
Source organism: Sycon ciliatum (assembly GCF_964019385.1). NCBI lineage: Eukaryota > Metazoa > Porifera > Calcarea > Leucosolenida > Sycettidae > Sycon > Sycon ciliatum. Next base: position 18,307,015 of record NC_088646.1, read on the forward strand.
TGAAACTACCTGCAGCGAGCATGGAGTTTCGTAGTGTCTGTAATGCCCTCGGCCATACCGTAGTGAGATGCTGGCGGTGGACGACTCGAGTTCGCAATGGAGCTCGCTTTTGGCCGCAGCTGAGCTGTGAGATGCCCGCCGCTCCTGTTCCGCTGGACACACTGGCTCGTTGCCTGCACTGGCAGTGGTCAGAGCAAGGCACTCACCAATCCCTGCGTGATTGTGATGCTCTCCCGCTGCTGGACTTTCTTGTTAGGCTATGCTCTTGCTTTCTCATGATGACATCGCCCTTGAGCTTTTTACCTCCTCCCTTCAACAGATTTATGTTGTTTAGTATCGCCTCAAGTTATTGATATTAAACCACCGTGTGTTTTACGGTATAATTATGAGCACATATTACATTATTTGTTCATACCCGTCACTGTAATCGTTGAAAATTTGTCTTATTTGGATGCAATCCCATTTTGATCTCTAAGCACGAATCCCAGACTGACGTACAAGCCAGAATTTTCAGCAGCCGATCAGTACTTCCATTGTCGACTGTCAGACATGTACCATGTTGTGCTGTGCGTGCTTTGCCTTCATCGCGTTAACGATATTGATTTGGTTGGTTGTTTTTGAAATTTCCTACAGTTTAGGCGCAGCTATATTTTGCAATACGGTCTACATGGACATGGACGTGTACGTGTATGGCAATACCCGTAGCCGAAGCATCGCATGTACGCACCACTTGTCCAAGTCTTTTAAAACCATCTTGGAAACTCGTCTCTTAATTAACAATGAGGCGATGGCCTTGATTGATTCCCCAGCATGTGTTTGATATCTTTCTCGCCTTGTTGCTTTTGTTGTTTATTTTTTATTCGCGATCTAAACGGGCAGATGTGTCCAATGATTATGTATGTGGCCGAAAGTGTGACTGTGACAAAAGAATTCATGGTTGGCATAGAGACTCGGTTAGACGCGAGTTTTCCACATCCATAGGAACGACACCGGCATCACGAACTGGCATGTGCTCGTACTGTAGCAAATTTCGTGATAGCGAACCTTTTCCTGTTTGAACGCACTCGTACAAAATTGATCCTTTTAAGTCGTCCCTCTCTAATCCGGCACCTTTTGCAACGGCATTTTCTGCTGGATAAACAAGGGTGCTGGATTATCAATTCCTGCCCTTCAACCCGGCCCACCTGTTAGCATACATGTTTGTGTCGTACGTCAAAACGTAGGGATTTTCTGTGTCAATCCAAGTACTTTGTGGAATGCATGTCTTTAACATACACTTGGGAATACCCTAAGCACTGGCATAGGACATTCCCAAGTGTATGTTACATGTGTTGTGTATGTTACAATACTCCCTGACAGTATGCAAGGTAAAACTGCTGGATTAATGAACTGAAAAATCGGTTTTGCCAGAAAGTGTGCTGGTTGGCAAGGGTGCTGGATAAACAAGTGCCGGATTAGAGAGGGACGACTGTATTTGTATAGCAAACTGCTTTTGTTTTTAAAGGGGAACTGTCACCAAAAATTTTCTTTGTCTTATCTTGTAGTTCTTTGGCTCCTGATCACGATGGTGTTATCATGGTTATTCGTTGTTCTCTGCGATGACTGGAAGTGGGTGAAAACTTGAAAAGAAGGTGCCCAAAATTGTCCCGAAGTACCGAGTGACGTCACGCCGGACTTGACCTCCACGCGTACATTCATCGTCAAAAACGAAGTCCAGCCCGTGTGCTCGTCGATCGAGCCAACTACTGTTCGATGTACGGTGCACGCTTGCCTTCTGAACTCGGACACTCGATGTGTACTGTTGTACACAATGAGAACGCCAAAAAGGGACAAAATAAACAAAAGTCGACTGCAGTTTGTCGCACTGGTACTTCCTCCACGACGCTCCAGCTCTTTGTTTTATTTGTGATTACGAAGGAGTGGAAGGATGTTTGTTTGCTGTTAGTGTGACACACATACCTCGTACTTGAAAATTATGTCGTTGTATCGAAGGTGGCGATGTTGCCCACCCGGCTCTGAAATGAAAGACGTCGGAGTTCGTCATCTGCATCTTCAGCAACATCGCTAGATGAATCGCCTTCACGTAACTACATTGCGTTCCTTTGGGGCTCGGGTTGGTGGTGTTATCGCCGGCCGGAGGAGTATTGTTTTCTGCATACGCACTCATCATCGTGTTGTTCCTCACACGAAAAGTTCAAAACAACGACGTACTTCCGTGCTCACAAAATAAAACGATCTTCGCGGAAGAAGTCAAAAAGGTGAAAGCTCAGCTGCTTTTTATTTTGATTTGGCTGTGTAGCTGCACGTGGGTCTCTGCCTCTTTGGCATTCTCCTTCGGTACGACGTACCCATCCATGTGTTACAGTTCAAAAGGCACACGTGCACCGTACATTGGAACAGCTAGCTCGATCGACGAGCACACGGGGTACGGGCTGGACTTCGTTTTTGACGATGAATGTAGATCTACGCGTGGAGGTCAAGTCCGGCGTGACGTCACTCGGTACTTCGGGACAATTTTGGGCACCTTCTTTTCAAGTTTTCACCCACTTCCAGCCATCGCAGAGAAAAACGGATAACACCATCGTGATCAGGAGCCAAAGAACTACAAGATAAGACAAAGAAAAATTTTGGTGACAGTTCCCCTTTAACAAACCACGTGTTGTACGGGAGCATAAAAACCAGGTGCACTCATGCAGTCACTGGCTGTATGCCAGCAAGAGTACATGGGGTTATTGTACTCTTGCTGGCAGGCATGATGTGTTGTTTGTGTGGTGTGAGTGCATTTCTGTGAGAAAGAACTTGGAGAGGAAGAGCTAATTCTCCTGCACCGCGGTGTTCACTATACATGTGCATGTGTATCAGGAGTCGACCATAGTGTGTGTTCATTTCCGGGATCAAGTATCCCAGATTCGGCCGGGCCACCTGACATCCCATTACATCATACTGCCGCCATGTGACCTCATAGCGTTTTCTACCTTGTACATGTAGGCGGTGGGCCTTGTCAGTGGCCTTCTTCCAGAGCGGTCTTGAAGAGTTCAGTACACACCGAAATTATTAGAACCTGGTCAGATTGGTGGGATGTGTCAGACATGCTGAGCCATCAGCACGAATAAATAAATAAATAAATAAAAGCACTCCTGAACTCGGGCAAGTAGAAAAAAACAGAGATAATTTGAAAAAGACTAGGCGAAATCGTTGCCTGTTGGGGCAACGGTCAAGGTCACAGTTGAGTATCGGAAGTGTGGCCAGTATTGCAAGGGGTGGCGTTACTACTTCATGTTTTACACTCTACTACTACTATTTCACATGAGGGTTAATGTAAAAAAATGGGCAGGGTAAATGAAAAATCCTTATTTCAAGTTACTAGCAGTGGGGGGGGGGGGGGGAGGGGTACACGGCCATGCTGATGATCTGAAAGACACTATTAGATATACAAGTACTAGCACAGCTTTGTAGCTAGTACGTGCTAGTTTTCAGCGGCTGTCTGAAACCGTCAGTTTGGCAAATGCAGTCAGCGGGTGGAGGGCCAGTAGTCCACTGACCCTGCAGACTGTGCAGTGAGCGCACTTGTTAGACTAAGCTGCAGTCAAGAAGCCTATAGTGCAGTCTGTCAGCCTGCCTGTCTGTATTGTTAGTGTCCACAAGACTGTGGTATCAGCCAGCAACACCACACACACACACACACACACACACACACACACGCACACGCGTGTGCACGCACACACACGCACACACGTACACACACACACACTCATACAGACGTCCACACTAAAAGCAACAGCAGTAGCGTCGCGCACGGCTATGTCTCGGATTCGGTGCCCTGCTGCGACCAGAAACTAGCACGCAACTTGCACACCAGCCTGGGGTCGTTATAATCCTCTTGCAGGAACGTGTCATCCTCGTCACCCTGAACCGAATGGCGTTCTTGGTCACTGGCACCGCATTCGGACAACGAGAGTTCAGCTGGCCCTTGCAATGACTTGCTTGCCTTCAGAGCTTTGGCATCCTGTGGTGATTTGCCTGGACTCGCGCCAAGCGCATCTAGCGACGAACAGCGCACGACCTCTTGTCCCTGGAGTGACACTAGGCGCGGGTTGAACGGACTTGCCTCTCTGGACGTGTCCGCACTAGACATCTCGTCGTCGACGATGTCCTGTGATGACTCGCTCACCTTGTCGCCGGACCGATAGCTGAAGCCCGCAAAGTCATCCTGGCCATTGTCGATCTTCCCCGTCTCGGTTATCGACTCTGTGAGTGCATGGCAGATGGATAAAGTGCACAGGCATAGGCACAGGCATAGGCTCCAGACATTCAGTACAGTGACCAGATGCATACTGCTAACGTGGCCAAGCCGACACATACAAGTAACGATTTACACAATACAAGAACGTAGGCTTAGCAAGGCGAGCTTCGTTTTGAGTTCGTGCTCCGGTGAAAGTAAACTTGTGATGAAATTCGGTTTTGGGAGAGGATTATCAGTAGCAGGTATGGTGTGGCCATGGTGTACACTAGTACACACACGTACGCATGCACACACACGCACACGCACACACACACACACGCACACACTAGAGCCTAGTAATTATTGGTGATCATTCAGGTGACGGCAAGCGAATATTGCCCTAGCTTGGTAGGAAATGAAAACAAAGCCCCCCCCCCCCCTGAATCGTGGCCCGGGCTTGTAATATTACTAATAAAGCATGTGTGTAAACTTGGAATTGTTCAACTATTACTTGTCTCATCCATGTTGTGGTGACATGTTTCGTAATGGAAAATACAGATAGCACAATAGGGTCCTGTACATTCAACACCCAACCTGGTCTATGGGATTCTACAGCATTTCGTACACTACATCAATGTGCATAAGGTGTATAGTCCTAGAAGGCCAGCCTGGTACATCTGCCATAATACAAGATGAAGCATGTACGCTACCATGGTTACTTGCTGAATGTTGGAATACGGGTCTACACAGATTTGTACTTACTGGAAAGGTGTTCGCATGTAAATTCATTTGATATGTTTGTGGTGTCACCTGAGCCATGCTGTGAACAATAATGACAAACACGCCGATGACAGAATCACAGTGGCGCCAGGGCCAACAACAGCAGCAACAGCCACAACAGCAACAACAACAACAACAACAACAACAACAACAACAACAACAACAACAACAACAACAACAACAACAACAACTACAACAACAACAACAACAACAACTTCTCTTATTGGCGATGGTGCCATCGTGAGAATAAAGAATAAAGAATTCAAATTCAAACAACAACAACAACAACAATAACAAACTGCCATGGTTGAGAAAACCATAACCCTGCCCATGTATTGGCATTGTATTCTTGCTTCATCACACACTGCACGGCCAACCACACTGCATAAGTCCAATTCAAAGTCACTCTCCCAAGTAGAACGTCGATTATCCGGACGTCAACTATCCGGATGATCGATTATCCGGATTACCTGGTCAGGCTGGACAAAGTCCAAATTAGGAGGATTTTCGAGGCTTTTGCTGATTTCCACCACTCCGAGCACCATTCAAGTGATGCACAAGATGTACTACAACAGGTTGGAGTCAAAATGTTGGACAGGTTGGAGTCAAAATGCTCCTTTTCAGGAGCTGGAATGCGCCTAGTTCCTGTTGTACGGTCGAAGAGAATGAAAAATGATGAAAACAAGCGGGAATATGGATGTTTTAGATAGATGTGTGACTGATCCCTTATCCGAACATTCTTCTCATCCGAACCCCCTGGAAACAGCTGGCACCCCGAGGTGTGCAGATAATCGGCACTCTACTGTATCAGCAATGTGAGCCAGGATTGTTCTACAGGAGTTTCAAAATCCGTCCATGCACACAACGTACAGCACACAGCACACTAGTTCTCACCACACTGGGGTTCCATGGTGGAGGGATCTTGCGCTCGTACAAGTTGGGCCAGTTGATTTCATCGAAGAACACGTGGCTCATGATGTTTTGCTGTCAGCGAAAAGAAGACGGTGGCAATGTCAAAGAACAGATAAGATACTATCAGTTACAATTAGGTTCACAGTGAATGAGCTATGGTTCATTTCAATATCACAGACAAGCCCGCGTGCGCGCGCGCACACACACACACACACACACACACACACACACAGATACACACACGTACACATACACACACACACTCACACATGCAGCTATTTCGGCCATTTTCTGTAGGTTCTGAGGAAATTCTAGTGATGGCGATGCAATCCTTGTGAATACCTGGGTTCTACGTGCCGCAGAACAGGCATGAGATAGCAGTGAAGTGCATGAGATAGCAGTGAAGTGCATGAGATAGCAGTGAAGTGCATGAGATAGCAGTGAAATGCATGAGATAGCAGTGAAGTGCATGAGATAGCAGTGAAGTGCATGAGATAGCAGTGAAGTGCATGAGATAGCAGTGAAGTGCATGAGATAGCAGTGAAGTGCATGAGATAGCAGTGAAGTGCATGAGATAGCAGTGAAGTGAATGCTAGCTGTAGTACTGCTGGTTAGTTTTCACTGGACCTACATGAGTGGCCATGTGATAAGCAGTGGAATACAGTGTGATAAGCAGTGGAATACAGTGGAATACAGTGGAATACAGTGGAATACAGGACAGTCATACTGGTGCTGTGCATACCGTTCTGCACAAACACACCACGATAGATAACAGTTAGCAGTGATGAGCGCAACACTATCCGTAACGCCGAGGCAGCGGAGGCACCAGCATCCGTGCATGCCCAGAGGTGTGCTGCAACTTACCAGTCCCTCCTTGTATCCCAGTCTCTCCTCAGGGTCTTTTTCTAGTAACTACAGAGCAGAAACACATGCAGAGACACACACGGACATGACGAATACACACACACACCTCAGACCTCAGACATGCCCATCGCGGAAGCGATGATAGCGAACAGCTATGTTAGACATAGCAACTTGTGCTGGGATTACACCATTCAACAGCTTGCAAGGCGGATGAATTGACCGCCACTATTTTTAGCCTGGTATCCACCACACAGCTGTTTGAAGTGACTTTTTCTGGCCAGTGAATCCCTATTTTTCATTTTTCCATTTTTTATTATTATTTTTTTTACACACACACACCACACCACATACTCCGGCATACACTGGCTGTTGGTAACCACCCAGGAGAATGAAAGAAAAGTCGGGAAGAGTCCGAGAAAGAGAAGAAAGACGTGTGCGACCATAATCGTCGGGAATTGAACCCGCAACCTCTCGATTGGAAATCGACCGCACATACCACTGCACCATATGGGACACACACACACACACACACACACACACACACACACACACACACACACACACACACACACAAATGCACACAGTGACACACAACCTTCAGTGACAACGTCAAATCAGGGAAGCACAGGGGATTCACGAGAGGATCCAGAAAAGACAAACAACACCGTGAATCAGGGAATACTCCCCCCCGTATAGCAATCGTAAACGTAAACATGACTATCTGTGCAACAAAGCTATAGACTCAAGGAAATCACTCAGCTGCGATGGCATAGTTTGGATTTTTAAATATTTACGGGATCCACAAGTGTAATTGTTCTATTCATTGAGCATGATAATTTCTGTGTTGTGCTGAGTAAGTTGCTTAGTTCAAGCAGCTAGTACATATTGGTACCTGTGTAAGTCTGTACTGAAAGCAGATCTCCAAGAGTGCAGTGACCAATTATTATCAGTAGAGCATGCACAAGTCGGTCCTTACATCTCGGAGTATGGTGCGAGCATTGGCGCTGATTGTTGACTTGAGGCGCAGAGGCTGTGTGAGAATGCCGTTGTACATCTCCGCCAGGTTGGTGCTATACCAGGGCGGCTGTCATGCACATACCGTCCCGTATGCATAGACATTTGTACATACACACATGTGGACAGACAGACATGTGGACACACACACAGACAGACAGACAGACAGACAGACAGACAGACAGACAGACAGACAGACACACACACACAAAGACACAGACACCGAGTTCATGACAACAGTGGTTACTTTCATCACCACTGGAGTTGAGTTTGGAGCATGGCTTGTTATTATCAGCACGGCAGCATAACATACTGCAGGTACACTAGTTGGTCTTCACTAGACTTTGTGCAGCCACAGTTTGACATGGCCAGTCAGCTACTAGTACATAGCGAGCTGGGGACCAGAAATGTCATGAGGGAGACTTTGACGGTGTGTTTCCAACCGTTCAGAGCAGTACATGACTCTACACTGTAAGGGATTTTAAATATTTTTCCGGAAAGAGACTGGATTGCAGTACTGCATGTACAGTCACACCTCGCTTATCCGGTCCTCTTTTATCCGGATCCCTCGCCATCCGGAAGAAAATCGTTGGTTACCGATTTAAAGTACACGGTATGAATACATACAGTTTGTGTGTTCAGTTCCGGTTCCCTCGCCTATCCGGATATTTTTGTGGAAAACGGATGTGTGCGGTTATGCGAGGTCTGGCTGTAGTACATGACTGTGCACTCTAGAATATCGTACCACGGGCTGCACCGCGTGCTGTATAATACTGGTGTACACTAGATAAGACTGGGAGCACGAGCATGCTTTGTCTCTCAAAGTCGTAGCGTAGCACGAGCACCCCAAACCAGGGAGTAGTAAAATACTGTACTTCGAAGTACGTCGTTTACTACTCCCTGCCCCAAACCCATTCTGGAAAATCAATTTGTCAGATATTTGATGTTCAGCAGCACATACCCACAGCTAGACATTCCTACACATGATGGATTCATCATGCTACAGCAGATTTAGACATGCACAAGAGCTGTACAGATGACTGTAGATAATTATGTACAGGATGCACAGCACATGCACAGCACATGCACAGCACATGTACAGCACATGCACAGCACATGTACAGCACATGTACAGCACATGCACAGCACATGTACAGCACATGCACAGCACATGCACAGCACATGTACTCACCAGGCCGAAGAGCATTTCATGCAGTACACATCCAAGACACCACCAGTCCACTGCCTTGGTGTAGAGCTTCTTCTGCAACACCTCCGGTGCTAGGTACTAGACACGCGCCGGGGAGCATCGCACAAGATATTACATGCACATAAACACATGCATGCACGCACACGCACACATGTGCACGCGCACGCACACGCACACACACACACACACACACACACACACACACACACACAGAGTGCTATCTTAGCACACCACAGGCCACCTCAAGATGTCTGCACTGCAGGACCATGGCACCATACAACTCACTTACTGCATTGTTATGTGACACCCTGTCTGATGCCAATGGAGACCAACAAACAGCGCAGAGCAGCACCAAAACCAGCAGCAGCAGCAGCAGCCAGGACGACAGTAAGAGCGGATACAGCAAGGATTGCGATATCTTAGATTGACACCTGTGGAGCACCGGCCCGGACTCCAGGCCAGAAATCACAGGGCCCACCAGCGTGATTCGCTGCCCAAGACGCAAGATGCGAAGTGTAGTGTCACAGTTGGCAATGCATTTGCATCTCTCACTCAGGATGTGAATGTATCTGTGCAATGACTGAAAGAAGATAGCATCTCCTTTCTTTCCTTCAACGCTCGTAGTCTCTTCAATCAATGTCTGTACGTAATGATCATGCTTACCTCGGGTGTACCGCAGAACGTGCCTGTCGTGTCACCATCCATAATTCCTTCTTTACAAAGTCCAAAGTCGGTGATTTTGATATGCCCCTGATCAGCAACAACATGATCAGAAGTAAGTCAGTGAATGTAGTGAAGTAATTCACCGATACAGAACTATAATAAAACTGGGCATTGGCAAGCAAAAGGCCCATCGAAACCAAGAGAATGATATATTTTGCAACACAAAAGGCCTCGCTGCACAAGGGTAAATTTCACCGTAACTTCTCAGTGTTACCATAGAGACGTGCACAGTGGCACAATTCCTATGCTATGAGGGCCAATGCTAGAATGCTAGAGGTGAATGCAGCGAGGTCTGTCAAGGGGACCACGTCGATCAGATGACACCACGTGCACCGGAGGTCTGCTAGAATAAAGATCCAGGAGTGTCCAGTTAATTGACCTCGGGACCAGTGACCGGGAAGCATGGAAAGAAACGTGATACGTCAGTACTCACTTCTGCGTCTAGAAGAATGTTTTCCGGTTTCAAATCCCTGTACAACGGGCAGATAAACACCATGAGTATTGAGAGCAGCGCACAACATGATCGGAGGGGGGGGGGGGAGGGAGGGAAAGCGTCTCATGACTAAACGGAAGAGCAAGACACTGACAGCATGCAGCAAAGGTATTCTTGGCTGCAAATGACTGCCCCGCACTGGCTATGGAAGTCATTCGATTTCAGCTTCACAGCACATCTACTGGAGCGGACATTGGAATCCGTTGAGAAGTCAAGCGGCCACGGGGCGCTGGCCTTGCAGCCACGAGCACTGCCGGCCCATGTTTACAGTGTATACGTGCATACAGGACATGTACTAACACTAGCCTAACAGTTAGGACACGCTAAAAGAAGTAAGGGTGCCGGCCCCGGTCATGCCATCGGATTTCCATGTCCACGACAGTACCTCTATCTCAGATGCACAGTTAATTGTAGGCTGAGAAAGACACTGAAAGATACAGAATACTAGGGTACTTGGAGATACGTTTCACTGACAATTCAGTGTTCTAGATCCCTGCAGGTTGGTGGCTCTTCCCCCCCCCCCCCCCCCCCCCCAGGAGGTTTCATTACCAGGGTAAGAGGGTGGGTGCTGCATCTTCTCACCCTGCTTTGGCAAGAGCCCTGCAAGAGCCCTGCAATAGAGTAATCCCGTATCTTCTTTATCACTTGCAATTGTCTAATTCACTACAATGTCTTAGTTGTACCTGGTATGATCATGATGCCGGCATAGCACAAGGTGGAGGTAAATAAACCATAAATCAAGGCTAACTGACTACAGTAGTAGTACGCTGTCTTACCTATAGATGATGTTCATAGAGTGTAGGTATCCCAGTGCAGACGATATCTCTGCAGCGTAGAACCGTGACCTACACAGCAATGAACACACGGGAGATGGCATGCAGTTTCCACGCCGCTCAGACACAGGATAACTTACTAAGCAAAAGCAGCCACGGTGTACATGTACACGAACTCAAACCCCGAAAAGTGACTAAGCAATCTCTCAGCGACGCACACGCGCAAGTGCACCTCCACACGCACCGACACACCTACACCTCCACACACACACACACACACACACACACCTCCACACACACACACACACATCTCCACATCCACCCCCACTCCCCCCCCCCCCCCAAAACAAACGCACACACACAGCAGTGCCTGTCTGAGACAGTGGCGCTGTACCTTGGCTCGCTGAAGGACTGCTCACGCTGGAGGTGATAGAACAACTGCACCAACACAAACACACAAACACACACACGCCAGACGTGACATGTATCATTGAACACACACGTGAGACACAAACACGAGTGTAGTTAAACGTGACTTCATGTAATGTGCAAGAAACATTGTGGTATAGTGCACTTAAAGGGGAAGTTAAGGCAAAAATTAAAATTTCACCAGTTGTAGTCTTCGGGGTGCTGAGTCGAATGGTCTTGGTCCGAGAAATCTGAGACGCTCCCTTCCTACTTGAATCCCAATCGAACTCGCGCACTTCCACCGAAACTGGGTGACTGCGCCCTACTAGATGGGGATTTGTATGCAAAATGTCACTAAAAGCGCCATTTCGTTCTTATAAAAGCACGGATGACCGCGATTGGCCCATATGTTGTAGTCTTTTGGACGCTGAGTCGTCTGGTTTTGGTCCGAAAAGGCTGCGATGCAGCGTTCCTCCTTTATTTCCAATCGAACATGGTTGAACAAGCGGTCACGTGCTCCTGGGTGCCCAAATCACCTAGTCACCACGCCAGCAGGCGACAACTTTCACACCAAGGTTCAACTCGAGTTCAACTCGAGTGACAGGACTGCACCCAAAAAAGGTCAAACAGGCTAGTAAGTTGTACCCTGCAGGCACGGTGACCAGGTGACTGGCGTACGCAGGAGCACGTGACCGCTTGTTCAACCATGTTCGATTGGGAATAAAGGAGGAACGCTGCATCGCAGCCTTTTCGGACCAAAACCAGTCGACTCAGCGTCCAAAAGACTACAACATATGGATGGGCCAATCGCAGTCATCCGTGCTTTTATAAGAACGAAATGGCGCTTTTAGTGACATTTTGCATACAAATCCCCATCTAGTATGGCGCAGTCACCCAGTTTCGGTGGAAGTGCGCGAGTTCGATTGGGATTCAAGTAGGAAGGGAGCGTCTCAGCTTCCTCGGACCACGACCATTCGACTCAGCACCCCGAAGACTACAACTGGTGAAATTTTAATTTTTGCCTTAACTTCCCCTTTAACACTATCAGTCCGATGACTGCTTACCTCACCACCATTGACATAGTCCAGAACAAGAAATAGATGCTTGGATGACTGGAACGAACTGTGAAGACCCTGTATCAGCAACACCAACAACACACAGCCGAGCATGCGTGTATCAGCCCACCAGTTAGAGATTGGCACCAGATGATGGGCTTGACGGTGGTGGTGCGTGTGTGTGTGGTGGTGGGGGGGGGGGGGGGGGGGAGGGGAGGGGATGAGGAGGTTGGTTTGCAAAACAATTTAATATCCAAGAGCTCATTTTTGACTTTTTTTTAATGCGATTCCTCTTCAAGGGTGGAACGCATCAAGCTGTTGTTGTGACTAATCGACTACTGACTGCAGTACTAGTACTCAGTCATTACGACAATCTCATATTGACCTTAGCTTGGCTCCTAGTGATGTACTTGGCATCCCCCATAGGCCGGTATTCACCGCGTACCCACTCAGCAATAATAGATGCCAAACACATTTTTTCCACCATTACAGCATACAGTACTGCTGGGCGTTGAAGAGTGCAGCGCTGAAAAACGAACAGGCTAAACAAATTAAAAATAAAATAAAATAAATTTCCCGGTTCGCGTGAGACTCGGCTTCCAGCCGAGTTTTCCGCATCCGCCGTGGGAACGCCACCACCCTCTAGGATCAAAGGCGCAGATGCAGCGCCTAAACGAACAGGCTAGGATTTCACCAATGTCACCAAGCACAGCATACCATATTATTGCCCTCATAATCGGTCAATATAGGAAATATGGAACGAGTAAAAGACCGAGGCGAATATTATTGACCTCTTTAATCGTGCAATAAT
>NC_088646.1:18322779-18560279 GCF_964019385.1 Sycon ciliatum
TGCAAAGGGACCACAGTACAAGAGAGTTGAGCCCAAAGCTGGGTTGCGTACAACCAAGAGCACATAACCCCCCAGAGTGTGCAACGCCTGATCCAGCTCTGCATAGGGTCTTGGTCGAGCGTAATCGGATCTTTGCGTCATAATACCGTACACATCTGAGGAGAACCCGGGGAGTCGCGGGTACTCTCGGATCAAAAACAATGGTGCACTGCCTCGAGACCGGCCTTGCGCTGGTGTGGAGTACGCATGACATCAGAAGATCCGATTACCCTCGACCAAGACCCTAGGCAGAGCTGGATCAGGCGTTGCACACTCTGGGGGGTTATGTACTCTTGGTACAACCTTGTATCTATCATGCACATAGTGCAAATAATGTGTACGGGTTCATCGCGTGATGCGAAGTTCTGCCGTCGCAGACCCCATAGCTGGAGTTGCACACTCTTGGGGGTTATGTAATCTTGCTATTATGAACTCTAGTGTTAGTGTGTCAGTGTGTCAGTGTGTCAGTGTGTCAGTGTGTGTGTGTGTGTGTGTGTGTGTGTGTGTGTGTGTGTGTGTGTGTGTGTGTGTGTGTGTGTGTACTGACGCTCTGCTTTCTAGCAAGCTGTGAAGGTAGAAGTAAAAAGAATCCCATGGTAAATTTTATACCTAAGAAAAACAAGGTTAGCGTTGAGCGTCAGCCGGTGGACTAGTGAGAGTGTCAGGTAACACTATTTGATACTAAGTCATGTGTGAGAAGTGACAAGGAAGTTTTACATAGCTATGCCGGGTGAACTCCCACCCAATATACAACGCTGGTGCCTGAACCAGTCGCCATGATGTCACTCGACTGCGAACATACACGTACATGGTTGTGAATGCTGCAGCCATGTCCAGTTACTAGTGCCCGGCAAGAATATTCATACCGAGTGTACTGTATACCATGGTACACAGGCCACGCTATATCTGGTCACTTGGCAAGCATGTCTACAGTCAACTTCACTAATAACGACTGCGGATATAACGCCAATTCACGAATAACGACAGAATTTCCATGCCCAGAGCAAAGTCCCATCCAACTGTAATACATATAATGAGACTTTGGGTATAATGAGACTTCGCGAATAAGGACACTTTTCTGATGCCCCGCCGCCGAGTGTCGTTATACGCCAAGTTGACTGTATATAGTATATACTACTACTGTAGAGAGAGGTTGTGCATGTAACGCACAAGAAAATGAATGAAGAAGTAAGTCAGGTGCATTGCACGTACTGATTTTGCCCGAGGTCAATCTGGTCCTCTTCTGATACCGAACCGGCCTGTTTGCAAACAGACATGCGTGCACAAACACGCACGCACGCACGCACACACACACACACACACACACACACACACACACACACACACACACACACAGTTCGAATGTCATCAGTCAGTTACACAAAAGAAAAACCATCAATGTTTTATGAGTCAGGCACATCGCATAGCACCGTACTTGGCAGGAGTTGAAGCTCAAGAGTCAGTATCATAATATGAGAATACATGTATCCCACACTTGAGCATCCGCACTGCCCAGAAACGTACCGATTTATATTCCGACTCGTCAACCCTTTCATCAATGACCTCCACTCCACTTCTTGGGTTGTCCAGTGCCAAGAATTCGCGTACAATGGCGCTGCAGAAGCCAACGCAGATTTGCAAAGTGATCATGAGAAAAGAGAAGCAAGGGAGCAGTGACTATTAAGTGAGGCTGTACACCAAAAGCGGCATCAACAAAAAAGCGTAGTCTGTGTGCTCTTTCACATCTCCAGACTACACATTGCAGGTGATAGTTGCACAAAAGAAAAGAAGCAAATCACACTATGAACACTGAAACCAGGAACCTGCTCGACCTTCAAGTAGAGGCTGGCTCCAGCTGGCAAGATGTGATTACAGCTGGTGTTCACAAGAACTGGACTTAAGCGAGAAAGAGAAAGAGAGAGAGAGAGAGAGAGAGAGAGAGAGAGAGAGAGAGAGAGAGAGAGAGAGAGAGAGAGAGAGAGAGAGAGAGAGAGAGAGAGAGAGCGAGAGAGAGAGAGAGAGAGAGAGAGAGAGAGAGAGAGAGAGAGAGAGAGAGAGAGAGAGAGAGAGAGGGAGGGAGGGAGGGAGGGAGGGAGGGAGGGAGGGAGGGAGGGAGGGAGGGAGGGAGGGAGGGAGGGAGGGAGGGAGGGAGGGAGGGATCCTAAATACCACAACGGATACATACTGATTTGAAAGCTTAGGTGACTTGAACAGCTTCACGAGAAAGGTGTTCAGACCGTCCATGCGGTGCACGATGAAAGCTACACAGCAAGAGGAACACAAACATGTTGACAGTGTGATCATGACGTCACAGACACAGAAGTCACAGCAATATCTGTAAAGCTCAGTGCCTATTGAAAAAATTAAAGGTTCGCATGAAACTCAATAATTCTGTGTTTTCCGCATCCGTAGGAATGCTGCCGCCCTCTAGGATCAAAGGCGCAGATGCAGTTCCTAAAGCGGTGGTGGTGGTGGTGGTGGTGGTGGTGGTGGTGGTGGAGATGGTGGTGAGAACACCAGACTAGGAGATCATTTACATGATAATGCAAGTCACCTTTTCATTGGCTAGTGCCACTTGATTGTGAATACCGGTAAATAAATAAATAAAAGAAGTCATGATGTACCTGTCAACACAGCGTACTACAACTCACCCGTATCAAAGTTGTTGAGCATCACTCGCTTTCCGGGCAGCTTGGGTGGAGAGAGGCCGGCCTTCTTGAGCTGTCCACAGATACAGACACAAGCGTGCACGTAGATATGCGCAAGCACACACACATAAGCAGGCAGACACACACACACACATGCACACAAGCACATACACACAGGCATGCACACGCACAAGGCTTTGACACATGGAGTCTTGGTTCTGTGATAGTAATTCACGCCACCTACGCCAGTCGGCCGGATACCAGGCTCAACAGGCGTCTTCTGGTTTAAAAAAATGGAGATGATGAAGAGAAATCCCCTTCCGACAAGGAAAGCATCTATGACAGAAAGTAGTTTTTTGAAATATGCTGACGTGCAGGGCTTCAAATCATTGTCCGTGCCTCCTAGAACAGTGTCATCCCTTCCCGGATAAAACCCGCGTCCTAACCAGAATAGTTTTCAACTCGGTCTAGAAGAGAACGTCGCTACCCAGCACGGGATGAAAACAATACACATAGCTCTGCACCTCATGCATGCCGACTTGGTGGGTAGAATGAAGTTGAGTCGCAGTGAAGAGACCGTTGTTGGGAGTTGAAGGAGCGAAGTTTTATACATGCATATCTACCCTCTTGAACATAATTACTGTGACAGCTACAAGGTTGCACGCAACCCAGTTCTGGGTACAGTTTTCTGATCATCTAGTTATCAATTTTCACGGGCTGCTTGTGTAATGATATACAGTAGAGTCGCACGCTGAAGAATGTGGAGCCCAAGAACGTCTAGCCTGAAATTCTAAGAACGCCACAGCCTAAAGCTAAGAACGCAATGTTGGTTTTCTGGCAGCTTATGGGATACATATGATCCAGGACGGATTGTTTCTAAGAACGTGCTATAAAAACGCAGCCAGACTGCTGACAAAATAAGGGCTAACCCCTTAGAAACAACGTTCTTGCGCGCCCGACTCTACTGTAGTATTGAACGATAGCATGTGGCGTGCAACTCTGCATTGCAAATACTGGAGTGGGCACACTCTTGGTGGATAATGGGCTTTTCATATTACGTGTCCAATGACTTCAGTAGGGGCACTGCAGGAAGTCACCAAGCGGATGTATGACCCACCCCACCATGACCGGAACTCTCTTTCTCTCTGCCTCTGTCTCTCCCTCCCTCCCTCCCTCCCTCTGTCTCTCTCTCTAGGTTGGCGTAACTGCAGGCGGCCTATCATTTGTTCACTGTGTCCCTGCAGTCCCGCTGGACGTACCTACAGCGTATGATCCCTGCTGATCCGGCTGTGTATTTGCCACTGGACGTCATAATTGCCGAGGATTTGCTGCCTGCACTAACTGGTCACAGTTTAGTTCCTGCTGGCGATTTGCACCATTTATTATCATGCAATGCCTGTGAGGAATGGAGGCCTTGCGATGTGTATTGCGAATATACGTGCTGGGGCAGAGCGTCTCCTGTGCCGCAGCGCTACTGATCCGATGGGTGCGCGTGTAGTGGTGGGCTTGGGCAAACGTTCTGTCGCAGATGTCATCTCAGTTTGCCGGACTTTAGCAGCGCAGATCCGTGTCCAACGTTGAACGCAGCTGATAGGCACTGGAACAGCTCAAGCCTTCCATATCTGGTCAGCAGTGGCTCCTGGTGGACGTGGCTGGCAAGGAGGGTGTAACGACATGGCTTGGGACTCACCCCCTCGTTTTCATCGCTGGTACCGTATTTAACGAATCCGATTTTAGAGACGCCCTATGTCTGCGGTATGGCTTGCCCCTGGGTGGCGTTCCCCTGTGATGTGTCTGTGGGAAAGACATGACGGGTCATCATGCACTGACTTGCGCTAGTGGAGGGTACCCCAAGCAGCAGCACAATGAGCTGAGGGACCTGCTTGCTGATGCCCTGGCTGGTGTTGCTTGCAACGTGGATGTGGAACCTCCTCTGATGCCGCTCCAGGGCGAGGCAGTAGCTGGTAACTCGGCCGATGTATAGTAACGAACATGCGAGAGAAATGTGAATGTGAAATGTACATGTAAAAAGAAGAAGAAGTCTGCTGGGATGACGATTACACCATAGCTCAGTGGTTAGAGCATCGCTAGCTACAAGCGAGGGTCCCTGGTTTGAGTCCTGGTGGTGACAGTCAATTTTTTCTTCAGACATTTCCCGTTCGTGTCTTTCCCTCAAACTAGTGAAGAAGAAGTGTTCAAAACGGTTTTCTCGTTACGATCTTCAGTGAACGTACGCAACTATGGATGGAATACTAAATCAAACACTATTATGGCGGACAGAAAGAGGTGCGAAAAACGAAATAGAGAACAAAGCAACTAGAAAAGCACTAAAATGAGCAGAAAGTGAAATGCTTAACAGTGCATTTCTCTTGCATGTTCGTTATTATTGTAATAAAACATGGTTACCGCACAGTTGGTACTCTTGATTGCCATATTAAAGTTGCTGTCTCCGAAAGCAAATGTCCTCTACACAGCTGGGGCACAATGCATAGCAGAGGGGCTGGGCCATTGAGGGTAATGGGTCACTCTCACTCTAGATTCTGATCCCTTCCGCACACACACATAATAATTATATATGAACATATCACTGCCTTCTTGTGACTTGAGAGGATTGAAGCGTTACAAAATAGTAACTTGATCTCCAATGAAAGCCAGACTGATGTAGAGGTAGAGTTCCCCTGTCACGTTGGTCAGTGTCTCGGTTGCTCCAGTACGCTCATGACGACCGACTAACGTGTGATTGTCACAATCCAATGACATGTGAATTACGTCACCGGCTCTCCATGGCTGACCCAGTGCACTGCCTGTCCAGCTACTAGCCCCGGTGCTATTGCTGCTGTGCCATCCAAAAAATGTGGTCTTTCCCCCTGAAAATGTGTCGAGTCGTCGACTTTGGGCATTACAAAAGGAGAACAGGTGGTAAACTTTACCAGCAGAGATGCGATCAAGACGGAGGGATATCTCGTGTTTGCCGCTACTCCATTTCCTCATGCCACATACTGACCTCCAGCAATCGTTAGAAGCAGTTCCACGAGTGACCGTTCGGTTGTCATTTGACAGAATAAGATGAGCATGGCATTGGCTGGGGTCAAACTGAAGTGGATCCACAATGGTAACTGTTGCAGGACTTCCAGTTACATGGTGATCTCTGATCATGGCTGATACCTGCACTGAACCCTTCTTTCCGGTCGTCTCGTACGTTGCAATTATCATGATGTCAGTACCTTCATTAGGACTACTGTTGGGCGTCATCACAGGATGAATGGTGCTGGTGTTGTTGTCCGCAGATGTTACTTCAACGTGAACACCAGACAAATGTGATTCCGTCACAGCCAGACTATCACCGCGGCCATTCCTTGGCTCAATGATCACAGTAAGGTCGTCTCCCTCCACAACACTGGCTGCAGTAGTCATGGTGCTCTTCTCCGATGACAACGTGCCAATGTCACTGACAACACCAGTTCTGGCAATGGCTGCAGTCAGCTCCTTGACGTGGTATGGTGAAAACAATAGAGTTCCCGGGGCAAACACCGTCACATCTCTCTCGGACGCACTCACAGCATTCTTCGCTGCTTCCTCCAGCCATCTACTCATCTTCAAAAAATTCACATCCTCATTGCAGTTCTCTGCCAGATGTTGAACTTTCTTGCTATACGAGGCACCAGCAAGTATCTGCCGGTTCTGCTCTTCAAGGGGAAGAAGATGTAACAACTGCAATCGATCCACCTCACCCAGAAGCTCCTGCTGACGGTTTTCAATAGCTTTCTTCAGACCACCAAATACGTCATTGATACGGGAGGACACAGTTTCTGTCTCATCACGGAGTCCACTCAGTGCCCCTTCAGACTTCTTGATTGACTCGTCAAAAACACTGCCACTTCCATGTGACGTGCTACGCAGCTTGGCTGTCAAGGACTGACGAATGCTAGAAGATGCTTCAGTGATGGTCTGCACATTGTGAGCAGCATGAGCACCACTGCTTACACATTGCTTACACACTAGCTGCTCACAACTCAAGCAATACGAGCACTGTACAAACGAGGGGTGCAATGAGCACTTGTGATGGTTGACTGATGTTCTATCACCTGTATGACCCGCAGCCTCACTGAGTGGCACAACCTTGTGTTTGTATGATCGGCGTGAGGTTGGATGCATAGTGGCATGGCCAGTACAGAAATGGTCCCCACAGTCCAAGCAAACAGCAACTGCTGCAGTAGCCTCGGCACACTCATCACACAACTTTGTGTGGGCAGCACTTGCAGCAGCTACCTCATCACTAGACACATCACTGTCTGGCAGGTACTGCAGCAAGGGCACACCAGTAGTCGATGCTGGAGTGGCTGTTCCACATTCAGCACAACCCACAGAGCCCTTGCCACTGATGAATTTTTCCAAGCACTCCACACACAATGAGTGGAGACACTTCAGCAGCTTGCCATGCTTACTGCTACTTCTGCACGACCCACACTCTGGTCTGGACATGGCTAACCAACACAGCTGCACACACACAACACCCTGACTTCAATCTGACCAGTAGATACACCAACACAGAACACTCTCAACTCAAGTCTCTGTATGCAGCACAACACCAAGCCTATTCGATTTATTTGGCAAAAATGATTTTTCATTCATCCGCAAATGTTTTATCACCAGCAACTAAAAATACTAGTGCCCACTTCAGGCTTAGTTACTTAGCCTGAAGTGGGCACTAGTATTTCTGTGACCTGGCTTGATACTGATAGGAGCCACACTTTAGAGACTACTACTAGTACTAGTAGTAGTAGTAGGCCCAGGCAGATTCAGCTCCTCTGTACTCCAAGCACTGGGTTTTCATTCTGGTCACTGTCACTTGTCAGTGATGATGTACATAGAGTCATAGTCATCATGTGTATGTCCCTGAGTCTTGGCTTTCCCCTGCACTGCTGTCAGACTCACTAAACCACTGTGTGTGTGTGTGTGTGTGTGTGTGTGTGTGTGTGTGTGTGTGTGTGTGTGTGTGTGTGTGTGTGTGTGTGTGTGTGTGTGTGACAGTGTGTGTGTGTGTGTGTGTGTGTGTGTGTGTGTGTGTGTGTGTGTGTGTGTGACAGTGTGTGTGTGTGTGTGTGTGTGTGTGTGTGTGTGTGTGTGTGTGTGTGTGTGTGTGTGTGTGTGTGTGTGTGTGTGTGTGTGTGTGTGTGTGTGTGCGTGACAGTGTGTGTGTGTGTGACAGTGTGTGTGTGACAGTGTGTGTAGTGCTAGGGCAGAGTAGTGCTGGAACGATTTTATTTCTCTGGCCAGAACCTTAGGTGTGCATGCATTGTCAGTACAATCATGCTGTTTGTTTCAGCATGGTATTCTATTGTCCAGGTTTCCAAGCTCTTCCGTGATTGCATTGTACCAGTATTCAAGTAAGATGTCGGTAGCCGTATTCAAAAACTGTATCCCAATGAGTCATGCAATGAGTCATGCAACATTGGTACTACAATAGACCTGGGGATACAGTACTGTCTGTACTTACATCCGCGTGCAGGTTGCTAAACGCATTGTAGCGCCGGAACACGAACCAGCTCCGCTGTGGCGTCTGCACGAGCACTTTATAAACCTGGCAGTGGCAGTTCGTGTGCAACAACACACAGCAGTTCAAATCAACAATTGCCACTGTGTTTTAGCCAACAATTATTTTGTTCGTCTCTCAGCTGCTGGAGAATACATAAATTATCAACACTGGCAGCGGTATTTACCGTGAATCGTCTGCCTTCCACCCATGTTTCATATCCACTGATGGAGACACGATCACAGTTCACCGCCATGCTGGCGGCCATCAAAAGTAAACACCGCAGAAACTCTCGACCTTCTTCACACCACCGACCATGCAAGATGCCTTTGTTTTGCTGCCGAGCCGGATATCGAATCGTGGTTTGGGGACCCGATGGCATATCCGGCATATATGTACAGTAATAATTATATGCACGTGCAGGTCAGGTGCATGCGCATGTGATACGTGTACGTAGTATATCTACGTACGTACGCATATGGTGCCACAACGCCTTTGCCACGCGCATATATGGAAATGCCTTCTTTCAAAAGCCTTTCTGCACATAATATTCCGGGCAGTTTGTCAAAGAAAGGTTTTGCAGAAGCAGTGCATGCTGGTTACTCTGCTCTACTAATTACTTGTTCTCCGTGGCATCAGTACTAAACTTCGTGATTAGACATCAGAAATGGCACTCGTGTGAAGGATACTTATCCATTTTGTTGTGCTTATGGTGGGTTGAAAGCAGGGAGTAGTACAATACCGTATTGTACTACTCCCTGGTTGAAAGTACGGAAGCGCAATTATTCGAACTTCGAGGCGAGGCCCCATATGTACTCTTGAAAATACGGATATCATTTCTAGCAAGAGTACATAAACCAAAAAGGTTTATGTACTCTTGTTTCTAGTTCTTGGCCTAGCTATGCGTGAGTCAGAGAGGAAAATTAATTATTTATTTGCACTTCTTCTGTAAAAGTGTTTGGCTCTTGAGGGCAATGACCGCGTGACTTCAGCTTGGAATATTCCCTCCTCACCATGCTTCTCTGACTTCTTCTGAGATTCTCCAAATGCAAATGGATGCTTATCAAAGAATACGACTGGTGAGGGCGAAGGGGAAAATTGAAGTTTCCGATACCTTTCACCGACTCGGAGTTCTCATGGTGGACATAGTGCCTGCGCACGGCCTTCATCGAAGGCGCTACGAGTACTCGACAGGGGGCTGGCCCTAGGGCCTAGGGGTGAGCCCTTATTCACCGGGGAACTAGGTACAGTGTAACTGGTTGAGCGCCTTGCCGACGTAGCCTAGCCGCAGTGGCACCACATCCTCACGCAGCTTTCCTCTTCGGTCCGCGCCACCGGTGGATACCGGTACATCCAACGTACTATGCCCCCTGCTGGTGATCACATGCAGCCTCTACAGGATGCTATTCTCAGCCGTCTACTAGTACTACCAGCTCTGACCAAGCATGAAGTGAGCAATTAATTTATTTGGAGATGGAGATGGTGGCTTGTATTTTGGCAGCCCTGTCCTGGACTCTGCACGCAAGCACGCTGCTTTCTTTGGACTGTGCATTGCTCAGCACGATACATGTGACCACCCAGATCTCCACTGGCGGATCTGACGGATCTGAGTTGTTGGAGAGCATTTGGCTGGACCAGGGGTAAACGTCGGTAGTGCGGATTCGCCACCAATCACGCATGCAGCATTGCTGGCAATAGCTGCCAATGCCAATGGTGAAGCCCGCTTACCGCAGTTGCAGCAACGAGCAATGGCCTTGGAGCCTAAACGCATTCTTTGACACAAGCAATGGCCTTGGAGCCTAAGGGACCATCGCAAAAGTTCGCAGAAGCCCCTGAAACGAAGAGCATACGTTTCGGGGGGAGGGAGTCGGTGTCGAAAATAGCAAACCGGGCTTCAATTCAAAAAAGTATTGACGACATGTAGGGGCTGATATAGATTAGCATGCTCAAAGGATACAACTGCATAGCTCTAGCTGTTCTCGTTCTTAGATCACCCACTGCAAGGTGATATCATCGTTGCATTTATAAAGTGCTGTACATTGTTACACACTGATACAACAATGCTTGTGTAGTATATTCTAATAATTATTATGTGTGAGCATCCAAGTGAAATAATGAAGCCCATATTGTGACTGTCGTTTCGTTTGAGGGGGGAGGGAGGGGGGTCAGGCCCGAAACTAATGGTCTTCGTTTCGGAGGCTTCTGCGAACTTTTGCGATGGTCCCTAAACGCATTCTTTGACACAGGTTTTTTTTATCCTCACTCGTCAATCTGTTGTGCCAAATCCCTCCCTTCACTCTACGAAAGGTTTGAAGGTGGGAAGAGGCGAGCGCTCTAGCGTAGATCTACGGTGAACGGTCACGGGACCGTTCACCGTAGATCTATGCCAGCCTGGCTCTTCGGATGACCACACGGCTGCTTCTACAGTCAGTGTTTGTGGGCCCATATCAGTTATCACCACAGGAGCCTGAGGAGGATCCGGAAACACCAGCGGTGTGAAAGAACTGCTCGACTTCGACGGCCACCAAAAGAAAAAGAACGTCGCCCAGGGCATAATTAGGAGGGTCACAGTGTCTTAGCTGTGGCCTGGTATTCATTTCTGACACACTACAACTGTAGCTAGGTCTGTCCATTGTCAGCCGTGGACCACCAGTTGGCCGTCGTCTTTTCGACCTCGCGCCTGTCGACCTCCGGAGCTCACCAAGTCCAAGTGCGCAACTGTCAGTCTGCCCTCATATCAGTGCCGCGAGGCTCGTCTGGGTTCATGCAGCTCAGCTCAGCTGTCAGGCCTTAAGTCAGGGGAACGGCATATAAAAAACGAGAAAGAAGAAGAGGCTCGAGCGAGTCGAGGGTAGATGGGTAGACCATGTAGACGGCGCTGAGCGAGCTCCATGCGGTGCATGCACACTACTGCACTGTTACTAGCGCGAAACCGTCATATCCCCCTGGACTGTTGACTGTTGACTGGTCAAGTGTCAAGGCCGATTCACAATACAACTTTCTGCGACGCGACACGCGATTTGCGACAGTTGCGACAAGAAACTGCCTGTCGCGAGCTGTCGCAAGCTGTCGCAAGCTGTCGCAATGCACCTGTCGCAGAAGTTGAAGAAAGTTCAACTTTTGCGACATGCGACACGCGACATACACAAATGGAGTACAGTTTCGACCCTGGGTGCACGTGCAGTGCACGTGCATAGTACTACTTGTGCATGAGGATGTCGCAAACATGAAGAATATTGTGAACCGTGTGTCGCTGTCGCAGCTCGTCGCATGTGTCGCAAGTCGCATGTCGCGTCGCAGAAAGTTGTATTGTGAATCGGCCTTTAGCTGTCAAAGCCTTAAGGCCGATTCACAATACAACTTTCTGCGACGCGACAGGCGACTTGCGACACATGCGACGAGCTGCGACAGCGACACACGGTTCACAATAGAGAGGTTCTGCACAACGAAAATTCGAACGAAGTTTCGCGACAGGCCTTGCGAAAATGTGTACGAAGTTTCGCACGAACTTTGTGTTCTGCACATTTTCGTAGTTTGCACCAGGGAGTAGTACAATACATATAAATGGTATTGTACTACTCCCTGGTTTGCACTCGCCAAGTGCACGTACGACATGACCCAATCTCACGAAACTTCCTACGAAAGTTCATTTCGCGTTCCCTGCAAGTTTCGCGTCCAAAGTTGCGAAAGTTCGTGCGAAGTTTCTCACTTCGTGACGTAGAGCGAAAGTTCGTACACATTTTCGTTCTGCAGAACCTGGGTGCACGTGCAGTGCACGTGCATAGTACTATACTTGTGCATGAGGATGTCGCAAACATGAAGAATAATAGATATTTGTGTATGTCGCGTGTCGCATGTCGCAAAAGTTGAACTTTCTTCAACTTCTGCGACAGGTGCATTGCGACAGCCTGCGCGTGCGACAGGTTGCGACAGCTCGCGACAGGCAGTTTCTTGTCGCAACTGTCGCAAATCGCGTGTCGCGTCGCAGAAAGTTGTATTGTGAATCGGCCTTTACCGTTACGTGTCATGATCTGATGAAACGTGACGACATCGATGCTAAAAGCGGAAATAATGATTATCGCGCGCAAAATTAATTAAAAAAAGAAGAAGGTACGAACATTAATTTTGTAAAAAAACAACGTATTATTATCTGATCTCGAGAGGAAAAGGCGGTGTAAAGACTTTGCAGAGAGAAACACAACGACAAGGCCAGAGCTAGAGCATCCTTTACTAGTTGTGTGCGTGAGAGGCTACTGATCGTGGTCTGTTCTTGTTGGCGGTGTGTAATTTCTCATCCTTGGCATATCCCGTAACTGGTTTCTCTTGTTTAGAACGATAACAGTGGTTCAATATCTCAAAAGACTTTAGAAAATTGTTGACTCATATCTAATAATCGAAGTCTTGAATATGGCTATTGACAAGTCTGAGCTGAGGCAGCTTGTTTGCGACAAGCTGATAGCAATCAGCTGCTATATCGATGATGAGCTACCTGATTACATTGTGGCCATGGTCATCAACGGGAAGAGTCGTGAGCATATGAGCAAAGATCTTAGCGTTTTCACTGGAGGACAGTCAGACGATTTTCTTGACTGGCTCATGAAGACTGTGCATGACATGAGCCCTGGCACTCAGGTGGCAACAGCACCCATCAAGTCAACAGTACGTATGGTCGCCAGAGATGAACACAGCCACGTGTCATCGCGGCATTCTTCTCGAAGCGCCAGCTCTCAGAACGACCAGCCTAGCAAGGCAAGCAGTAGTTCTGGCAATGCCAGTACTAGCCACCGCCTGCTGAGTCTGGCCGTTGCGAAAGCTGCAGCCGACACCAAGCCGGCTGTTGCGAAAGCTGCGGCTGACACCAAGTCAGCTGCAGCCAGTGAGGACAGCACCAGCTGTAAGAGACACCCGCAGCCCGTTGCAGAGGGTTCGTCGTCCTCTCATTCCAGCAGCACCGGCGGCAGTAGTAGTAGCAGAGAGCGACGACGGCCGCGCCGCACATCCTCACCAGAGCATCGTCACAGGGAGTCCTCTCGTAGCTCTAAAGCACGCAGCACCGCTGACAAGCCGCCCAGTGGCGAGAAATCGTCGACGAAAACCAAGTTTATTGTAACCCTGGATGGAGCCGATAAGCTGAAAGGCTCGTCGGCCAAGCCAAGAGAAGTCGTGGATCCACCAGAGT
The DNA here is from genome assembly GCF_964019385.1 of Sycon ciliatum. Lineage (NCBI taxonomy): Eukaryota > Metazoa > Porifera > Calcarea > Leucosolenida > Sycettidae > Sycon > Sycon ciliatum. The sequence goes on from NC_088646.1 coordinate 18,336,179, forward strand.
CTGAGCAGCCCTCCACCAATGTGGTTCAGTTCATAATTAATGACGATCTTAAGCGCAAGCATGTTGAAGTTGAGCAGGTCAGTGATGATGTCGAGACGGAGCAGAGTGCATTGACTGCTGACCCTGCTGACATACCACTGGAGAGTTTAACCGAGCCTGCTGCCAAGCGTCCAATGGAACGCTGCCGCTTCTGGCCCAACTGCACTGCAGGCGATGCGTGTCGGTTCCATCACCCCAGCGTGCCGTGCCGTAAGATGCCCGCATGCAAGTTTGGTGCGCAGTGCCTCTACCTGCATCAGGACTGCAAGTTTGACGGCCGCTGCACCAAGCTAGACTGCCCTTATGTGCATCGTCTCAAGCCAGGTCAGTTCAACACCGCTGCCACTCCCGCCAGTGGTGTGCCGAGTAGCACTACTACTCCAACTGCTGCTGCTGCTGTGGCTGGCAAGCCTGCACCATCCAGCACTATTTGCAGGTTCCACCCGGGCTGCATGCGTGACTACTGTCCGTTCCTTCACCCCACGGCGTGTCGCTATGCAAGCAACTGCACGCGAAGTGGTTGTAACTTCTACCACGCTCCGGCAGCCAGCGAGCCACCTCAGCTGCCTGGTCGCAACGCCTTCCGCTGGACAGCCAAGAAGGATCACGTCAGTGACCGCAAATTTGCTGTCGAGGCCGCAGGCGAGTCTGTCATACCCGCTGATTCGGCCGCTTCATCAGCTGCTGCCCAATCTACGGTTGTAGATGCGTAGGCATCATCTCCAGCAGCACATTTCCAACTGCTGAACATTTGCTCGTCCTTGTTTTTGGGAATCCCCCTGCCACTCATTGGCATTCAAAGGCAACTTTGCCGATGTGTTCCTTTACCAGTGAGCTTGTCAAATCATCTGAAGACCTGTTTCCGGTAACAGTGCTGGACTGGTCTTCTTTTTGCGACTTGATGACGTGGTAATGTGTTTTATTTTGCGTGCTTTTGACAAGTGCGTGCAGCATTAATGCCATGTCCTGTACTATCATAGCTTGTTGGCAAGCCATGCCGCTTGTTTTAGACACCTGGCCGTGCTGATGTTGATGGCCACGACACTGACGATCTGTTCTCCAGTACTTCAGGCAATGTTATGCGTGTTTGTACTATCCGAGTCACAGCTGGTCGTCTTACGTACGTGTATGCCTGTGTTACACAGTGTAGATCAGTGGGATAATATATAACCTCCAGTGATCTCTCCACAGGCGTTGGCGTGTCATGTTTTGTTGTAGTTTGTAGCAGTTCTGGTTATCGTTGCACATTGCTAGATATAGACACCTGCCCCCTAGCCTGTAGATTGGGTTTATTAAAATAATCTTGTTTCCTGCGTCTGCTTTCCAGTCTTGAGAGCACGCTCCAGCTATTTCCCTCTGCGCTCTTGTCACTGTCATTGCCATAGTTACTCTGGTTTTCTGTGCCCCTCTCTTTCTCTCTCTCTCTCTCTCTCTCTCTCTCTCTCTCTCTCTCTCTCTCTCTCTCTCTCTCTCTCTCTCTCTCTCTCTCTCTCTTTTGTCTCTCTATCTATCTATATCTATCTATCTATCTCTCTCTTTCTCTCTCTTTCTCTCTCTCTCTTTCTCTCTCTCTCTCTCTCTCTCTCTCTCTCTCTCTATCTATCTCTCTCTCTCTTGCTAGAATCTGGAACTAACAGTTAATAACTTGGCCAGGATCGTCATGTCCCTGTGCCTTTGTCACAGCCGCTTAAAGGGGAAGTTAAGGCAAAATTCAAAATTTCACCAGTTGTAGTCTTCGGGTTGCTGAGTCGAATGGTCTTGGTCCGAGAAAGCTGAGACGCTCCCTTCCTACTTGAATCCCAATCGAACTCGCGCACTTCCACCGAAACTGGGTGACTGCGCCCTACTGGATGGGGATTTGTATGCAAAATGTCACTAAAAGCGCCATTCCGTTCTTATAAAAGCACGGATGACCGGGATTGGCCCATATGTTGTAGTCTTTTGGACGCGGAGTCGACTGGTTTTGGTCCGAAAAGGCTGCGATGCAGCGTCCGGCCCCTATTCCCAATCGAACGTGGTTGAACAAGCGGTCACGTGCTCCTGGGTGCCCAAATCACCTGGTCACCACGCCAACAGGCGACAACTTTCACACCAAGGTTCAACTCGATTGACAGGACTGCACCCAAAAAAGGTCAAACAGGCTAGTAAGTTGTACCCCGCAGGCACGGTGACCAGGTGACTGGTGTACGCAGGAGCACGTGACCGCTTGTTCAACCATGTTCGATTGGGAATAAAGGAGGAACGCTGCATCGCAGCCTTTTCGGACCAAAACCAGTCGACTCAGCGTCCAAAAGACTACAACATATGGGCCAATCGCGGTCATCCGTGCTTTTATAAGAACGAAATGGCGCTTTTAGTGACATTTTGCATACAAATCCCCATCCAGTAGGGCGCAGTCACCCAGTTTCGGTGGAAGTGCGCGAGTTCGATTGGGATTCAAGTAGGATGGGAGCGTCTCAGCTTCCTCGGACCACGACCATTCGACTCAGCACCCCGAAGACTACAACTGGTGAAATTATTATTTTAATTTTTGCCTTTTAACTTCCCCTTTAACCCACGTTTGAATTTTTGAAGGTCAATTTGTCTCAGATATAGGCACATACCGTTAAGTCTTGCACTTGAATAGAAGCCGCAATTTTGGGCCCATCAAATCACACGTAAGCCTGGTTTTAGTGTTGACATACATAGAAATACCTGTCTTGTGTAGAAGCCTGCAAAATTTCACCAAGAAAGTCCTAGAAGCCGCGGCTTTTATACAAGACTTTACGGTATGCGCATGTGCTTGTAATAATGTTACCAGTGTGGAATTCGGAAATTGCACAAGGCTAGATTGGGTTCACTTATAAGCCTATGCGACTTTTTTGTGAGGGTGTATTTAGTATTACACCCGGATAGGCACAATGCACCTGCCAATCTTGGTCGTAGAGTACTGTGCTTTTGCAGATATAATTATAATAGGGAGTAAGCCTTTCTAGCTTCACCAAGACTCACACTCACAGTATAAAACCAGGGCTTTCGACTCCACAGACTATTTTTAGCAAGAGTGCATAAACATTGTTTTTGGACTCTTGTTTTTAGCTATTATGTACACTGTAACCAGGGAGTACTAATATTAGTACTTCAAGAAGTAATACTAATAGTACTATGTATCTAATATTGACTGAGTACGAGGTCAATAGGAAATAAAAGCCGAGTAAAAGACCGAGGCGACGCCGAGGTCTTTTACGAGGTTTTATTTCCTGTACTGACCAAGTACGAAGTCAATATTAGATTTATCGCGACAAACAGTCCGTATTTCAAATTCCAGAACGATAACCTCATGAATCCCGCTTTTATGATTGCACAACCGTTGCACCACCACTACTCATGCAGTGACAATGCTGCACTAGGCACCGTTCAACTGCGCAACCCCTAAGCAGTCAAATATAAGCAGTCAATATAGCCCTAAGGAGTGAAATATGCAGGAATATTTGACTGCTTAGATAGCGAAAATCAATGGGAGTCAACATACTAAGGCCAAAAAGGGAGTGATAATCCATCTTCTAGTAGCTTACAATGACGTCATTAGCGGCAACGGTAACTATGGTACCAGCTCAGGTCCAGCTGCTTGTGCCGAACGCCTGCGCCTGCACTGCCACAGCCTCACACGAGTCACAGGCCCACACTGCCACAGCCAGTCAAACAGACCCGCATACGCAAGAATCAAGATCACTTCGACTGGTCTGGGCTGTACCGGCCAAAAGCTGTCTGTAGACTGTAGATCTACTGACTACACTGACTCTGTAGACTGTACTTCACTGCTGCCACTACTGACTGTAGTGTAGTGTAGCCTGCAGGCGGGAAGAGTCAGAATGACCATGAATCCATGATGACCGAGAGTAGAATGTTACTTCACAAGTACTAAGTTAGTTCGACATCCAAACATTTCGTCAATGAGAAAAGGCACAGGCCGGAAATGCTAAATTTGCACAACATTCTCTCGGCGGTATCTTTCCATCTAGTGAGCTCTATCACAATATCAGTCCAAGGGTGTTGCCGCATGTGCACGGTTCACTAGCTTGGCAAGTATTAGTTGCTTGAACTAATTTCCTCGGAGTTGAGGGCAGTAGGTGCTCTTTTCATCGCAGTAATTGGCGCTGCCAGGGTACTTGTAGAAGAGCTCACCGCTTATGATCACCGTTGGAACTAACTGCTACTTGTTGCCTCTCCGCCATTCGGAATAACAGCGCTATCGATATAAAAATAATTAATTGTCGGTGTCGGATTCCAGCACTGAATTGAAGGGGTGAGCCAACTTCCAGTGATCCAGTGGCTAGTGTGTGTACAAGCAGCAGTTAGTGCTTGCACCACTTCAAGTCTTCACTGATCGGCCCGGGAGCGCTGAGACGGGACTGCAGCGGCCATGCCGACGCATGGGCTGGGAGTCAACACCAGCAACCGATTAGCAGGGGTGGGTGCAGACCAGCGGTTGAATGCATTTCTGTAATAATCACTTCATTACATTGCTTCGACACTGTTGTTTGTACACGTAATTGTGCTTATGACCTTTCATACAAACTTCCAGTCACCTTCCCCATCATGCAGGTGGTTTATACTAGTATTGGGCATATAAACCCCAGCTCAATATAAACCCCATATAAACCCCATATAGACCCCACACATGTATAATTATGCCGTTGCCCCGTAGTTGACTGTCAGTTTGTATGAAGGTCAGCATAAGTATAATACATCCCACTAGTACGCTTGTACGTGAAATATAAACCATCATACAAACCTCGGCTGCGCGTCGGTTTGTATATCGGTTTATATTTTCACTGTTGAGATGTATACATATTATGTACCCATGGTGACTAGCACTGAGTAGGCCCTACTTAGCAATGTAGTACTAATAGTACTTAGTAGATGGAGGCCATCTGGTCCTGGACTCTAGCTGAGCGGCTAGGCTGTGTAGATCTATAATGCCGAATGGACTCAGTTGTGCATAGTGAACCTGCAGCACCGTATAGTCTATGACGGTATGCATAGAAGCACTGGAGTGCTCTGTGATTGTTACGGCAGTGTTTGGCTCACACATTGCGGCGCGTGCATGGTACCAATACGATCATGTACAGTTGTCGGAGTACCTGAGGTCCTCTCCCAGCTGGCCTCTGTGAACATGATTCACGCCAGTCAGCCTGGGTGAACCACTGAAATGGGTACTCCCGTTGTATGGGCACGAGTCACTACCAGTGAGGCCTGGGGAAGAGGGGGTGTGGTGGGGGGCAATGTCAGTGTTCAATCCTCTGAGCCGGCTCGATGTCGGTACAAAACCGACAGCACGCGTAAAGCCAATCACTGTATATTGAAGCATGGAGAGGTCCGGAAACTTGCGGAAAGTGGTCCGTTCCGCCCACTGTTTACTGGTGATACATGTATGTGAACAAAACTTAGGTCAGTTACTGAGGTCAGTTACTGAGGCATGCATGTACATGCTAAGCACTAGCAATAACTTCATGGCCGTGGTGGTGTCATCATTTCTCCTATTGCATGTCACATGCTTTCAAAACCAAGTAGCTGCTGTGAAGCCCGTGCAAGCAGGGCGTCACGCCGTCAGTCCATGTAGAAACTAAAAGGCAACTGCAGCCTGTTGGGTCACCGATGTGTTGAACAACTAACTTGCCCCTACGTTGCCTTTTGACATGCACAATGTATCAATATTGCTAATCCGAGCCTTACCACAGTGCTCGGGGATTGGATCGAAGCTGCTACTCGCCCTAGAGCAAGTATCTCTTCCATGGTGCTGTCACTCTATGCCCCCACTCGCCCCAAAGGAGCTGAAGGCCAAATCCAATCCTCCAATTTCTACTGGACTTTGTTACCCCCTGTTATGCAGCAGCCATCTACCAATGACTTGCGATCCAGCAATGTCATCCTCTTCGACACATCCAAGCGAGAGCTCTTCTCACCCACCAGTGGTTTCAAGACACTGACGAGAAAACTGCGGTCGTCATGGCGGATAGCAGTGTGAGTTTTCTTGAGCTTCGCCAGTACTGTTTTGATCAGTGCATGCGTTGTGTGCCGCGAATTGTGGAAGATCTCAACAAACATGCATGTAGGAAAACATCAGTGTGTGTGTGTGTGTGTGTGTGTGTGTGTGTGTATCTGATAGTGGCACGCTGTTGGGTGTTGACATGTCCGATAGTGATTACTAGTAGCTTGGAGACAAACATTTGGGGCCTCGCTGCATTCTCATGGAGCATGCACGGATGCCGGACCTCAGGTGATGACAGCCGATCTCTCTTTTACATACCTAGATATCTCGTTTTAACGCACCCGGGTGACCGTGTCCTAAGTGGTGCCGTACAAACATGTCCAGCTAGCATCCCTGTTCATGACGTTACGATATCTTCACGGCGTGTGTAATTTTCAAAGTCACCGTACAGTTAGAACATTGGCCAATGCTAAGGAGTGGATGTTGACCGTCCACAGTTGCTAGAATTATACATGTACTTAATAGGAGACGGAAGCCTGAACGTGGGGTTCTGATTCTATCTACTGTGAAATGACAGACAAAAGGATGAGCTGCAGCTGGAGAAGCTGAACGCGGCACGCATACTGGTGTTTGGCGGGCCACGCGAGAAGTTCACCAGCGCCGAGTTCGAAGCGCTGCGCCAGTACATCGGCGCTGGAGGAAGCGTGCTGATCATGCTGGGCGAAGGCGGGGAGCAGACGTCCGGTACCAACATCAACTTTCTCCTGGAGGAGTGCGGCATCAACATCAATTCCGGTTAGCAAATTGTTGTAGCTCTCCAGTAGCTGGGTAAACTCTCACACTCTATACCTTCTAGATCACCGGGCTTGCAACAGTTCGGCTGTTTAGTGCAGAGTATTGTATTTGTATTTATGGATTCTCCACAGGCCTTAGCCTAAATCAAGGGAGTCTAAGTAGTACATGTATGTTATCACACAGAATATTGCAGTTACACATCTCTCTACATTTTACATGTAGCTGTTGTGCCTCACAAGAGTCACAATCATGCGGCATCCGTATTTCTTCTGTTTGTGCTGGCAGATGAAGTCATTCGGACAGTCTACTATAAGTATCCGCACCCGAAGGAAGCATACATATCGAATGGTATTCTCAACCGGTAAGAACTCTGGACATTAGCTGGAGAACTAAGGTATTGCCAGAGTCTAGTCTTGTGTCTGCTGCGGCATTGTGATTCTCGATGCGTCGTGTCGTTACCGATCATGACGGACAACCTGATGTACTTCTTACAGGTGCATGACGTGTACTGCATCACGGCTTCTATATCCCCTGAGCTGATGTTACATGGACGTAGTGTCTAACCCACCCTGGCTTAGTGGTATGTCTCCACGGTTCACCAGTCATGTCTCGTATACGTGCACCCATACATGTAACAAGTTACTACACATCGAGCGTGAAATGGTACCCGGGAACAGTGTAATGATACTTCCCCAGCATTCGGAGTGTGAGCTGCACTTTGTTTCATTCCGGAAAATGACATGCAGCTGTACCAAGTCAACGCAGGATCTGCACGTTCAGAGCCGCAGGCCGCAGATGTTGATGACTTCACATACTTCTGTCAGAAGGAGCACAAACTTGAAAGGATGTCCAGGCCAAGTGGCACTTTTTGATTTTGGTTCTGGAAGTGTACAGCAGTGTCAAATTATGTTCACTAGCCATCGTGGTAACTGTACAAACTCGCACAGTCTGAATACTGAAGTGGATCTACTTTGTATCTCAATATCGTTTAACATTCTGACACAATTCCTCAGCTATGCCACCGCCACCAGCAGTGCCATAGTCTGGGACGCTGAAGAGTGGAATACACCTCATCTCCAGTGTTTGCCCGCGGGCCGTCATCCTGGAGCAGTTTGAGTTTGAAGGGGTTAGGGGATTATGAACTGGCTGCAGCGAACCCTCTATACCTGATCTCCATGCAAATATAATTGTTTTTGTTTTCATCACAATCTCCGGAATGTCCTCCTGTTTAGGGAGATAAACCGTCGTGCCGGTAAGAAGGTCAGTGCGGATCGGAGTGTGGAAGCAGAAACTGCTGGGTAAGTTAGTGTTAGGCCACAGTCATAAGCAACTTTACAGCCTAGACTTTCTTGGTCACCGTCACCCAATCATAAGCGGCAACTGGTCCATCCCATGTATATACATGTATGACCAGTGTATGTGTATGCCCAGTCACCCAGTGTGCACAGTGAACGGTATGACCAATTTGTGTGTATTTCTGTGTGTATGTACAGTTGTATTATATTGCATGCCAGTCTACCCTTCTCCCCACTCTAGCACTGCAGGGGTAATGCATGGCTAGTATAGGATTTATATTTTACTACCAGTAGTATCTTGTGCTGCTTTTGGCTTGAGGTTTGTTCTTGCTTTTTCCTTACTAAATAGACTTCTGCGATATAACTGTTTAATAGTAGAGAAAGTACGCGAGTCATTCAAGTGGCAAGTCAAGCCGACAGGAAATGCGCGAGCTCCCACGCAGGGAGCAAAACACACTGAAACTCTTTCAGTACTAATAGATAGCTCAGTTTTGATTATTTGGACCCCCCACACTGTTGTGTTGACTTGCAGGAATGTGCACTTTGTGTATCCGTACGGAGCCACGCTGACGCTACAGAAGCCGGCCGTGGCTGTCTTATCAACGGGCAGCGCCTGTTTCCCGCTGAACAGGCCAGTGTGTGCTTTCTACGCACTCAAGAAGGTACATGTATGCCAGTGGCACGACTGTATTGTTTGTCGTTGATTGTTAGATCCAGCTTGCAGCAGTGCCTGGTATGCTCACATACCGGTATTGTGTTTTTACCACTGATTCTTCCCTTGATAAGAGCGATGGGAAGAATGTATCCCAGGGCTGGGCTGGGGATGCACGCACCCTGCAATCGAGTGTTTGCGGCAAGGTCACTCATGTTGTGATCCCGTACAGGGCTTGTCACTCGTTAAATGATTCACGGGACACTCTATTCTCCCAGTGCTGCACGTGTTCAACCTCGATATCGAGAACGCAGGAATTACGCACAAAACGCAAGTGGCCAATCTCAAAACAGTAGTTGTGGAATTAATGATAGTGAGAAGTAGCAATTCCCGAATCACTCAGTCAAATACCTCTGCAACAAAACAGACGAAAAAAACACAAACAAATGACAGCCCGATGACTTAATAATACAGGTTGTCAAAACCTTCCCTCGGCCAATGCCAAAGGACGCAAGGCGTTGATGGGCTGATGATATGCCGATCTTGCTCCTCTGATGCACACACATAACTGCCGCTCTCAACAGGGCAAAGGATAGGTGCTAATAGGCACTAATGGCTTTTCGTCACCAATATTCGACTCCAATCCATGTCCAGTCACAGACCGTTTTTTTGGCGAAACATTGGCTGACCTGCCGGACCTGTTCCTATGCCTCTGTGCTCTACTGCTGTGTGCATACAGGCTCAGGGAAAAGAAGGCCGCATGGCAGTGATCGGTTCCAGTCATATCTTCCACGACAGCTTCATCGACAAGGATGAGAACAGCAAGGTTCTGGTGAGCGCTGCTGTTGATACCATGCTGTTGCCCTGATATGGCGTATTTGTACTGTGCAGGACACTGATCTATTGCAGGACCGGCGGAAGCTGTTTGTGATTGGTCCGGCCATATCCTAGTCTTTCATACAGTTTGTGTATGATATGGAGGGTATACACAGACCGCCTCACAGTAAATACACGTTGGTAGCCTAAAAGTTGGTCCGGTCATGGCCTGACCAACCGGACCGGTTCCGCCGGGCCTGTATTGTCACTAGAGCCTGCAGTTGTAGAGGGGAAGTATGCTTTTGTTGTAGAGTATTACCGAGAGAGAGAGAGAGAGAGAGAGAGAGAGAGAGAGATAGAGGAAGAGAGAGAGAGAAAGAGAGAGAGAGAGAGAAAGAGAGAGAGAGAGAGAGAGAGAGAGAGAGAAAGGAGACTGAAACCTGCCCGGAGTTCTGCAAGGAGTAAGGCTCTTGTGCTGGCGCCTCGCCACAATTTGTAATGTCATTTTCGTAAAAAGAACCTAAGCTTCTCCTTTCATTCTCACGTCAGCCAACGAGGAGTACCACTACTTGTGGTGTATTGTAGAATTGTGTATGGGGTGGACGTTTCACATACACGTAATACTGATAATTATACATGTAGTTACGATTTGCACTGGATGGAATTCGTTCTCTCCATAGTGACATCCACTGTAAATCAGGTGTTTTATTGGGTTCGCATGGGGTGGACTGATTCATTCTCCTTAGGGAAGTCGTTCGGATAAGTTCCAATGCTGGTGACTGTGTCCAATAGTACTTCAAAGTGCAACTATTTGCTCCCCGTGTGGCTTTTTAATGTGATCTTTGTGCTCTTAATTAACATTCAGGATGTCGTTCTAGACTGGCTGACTAACATGGATTTCAAACTGAATAGTATCGATGCTGAGGATCCAGAGGTATGGCAACCCCAGAGGCATACAGACATAATATATCTGCACACACATGCATGAACACACACACATACATACACACAGTTTTCTTGTGCAGTACTTGCACTTGTTCACTGCCAAAACTGGTCACTTGGGTCAATTATACCATACAAGTGTACCTGAAGTACTACATCAGGGCCTGCTCTAGACATTCAACACAGCCCGGTCAGAGGGTACCTGGCGTATGCTGGCCAGCCGGGTCAAGCCGGGTCAGATCATCCGGCAGAAAAACAACCAAAAAGCCTGCTCAAAACTTGCAACTGTGTCAAAAGCTATAGCCTTTTCACGTCGGGGTCACCAATTTAGGCACCCAAGATGGCAGAGGTCGTATCTGTTCACGGGGGAGACAGATGAATCCCGGGACATACCACCCTGGGGCCTAATAAATACAACTCCGAGGGAGAGGGCAACTTTGTCTAATTGTTGTTGTTTTATTTAGAACAAAGAGGAAGAAATGTTGCATGCGCATGCGTATATATCTGGTGAGGGAGCTGACGTCATGCAGCGAGGTCGCTACAGCCTATTATATACTGCTATAGCCAAAGTTACGCTTTTGACTGCCTGCCCCATCGACTTTCAATGTCCTGACTTCCTGCTCGCCGCTGGCCAGATCGCGCTCGAACCAGTTGACCCTAGCCGAGTTTCTGTCGCTTGTAGACTGTAGTGTGTACGGTTGCGCTAGATTTGCAACAGATGGGGTCCGCGAGTCGTAAAATACCGGTACCCAGGAATCCATTGTCAGTTTGAGACATTTTTCAGCCGGGTCAGGCTGGAGCCGGTGTTATCTGTTCAGCCAGGTCGTGCAAGTCCCCAGCCGGGCGCGTGACCCGGCTGACCCGGCTCTCCAGCAGGCCCTGCTACATGCAGTACAGTAAAAGCAGCTATCAGAAACAAGAACCTAGGCTTTCCTTCATTGGCTATACTACATCAAATACAGTAAAACCTGGTGTAAGCGACCTCTGGGTTTAGCGACCACCTGCTCTTAACGACCGCTTTTCCATGCACCGACAGTTCTACACAGACACTGTGGGACCTGGTTCTAAAGACCACCTGGCTTTAACGACCGCTTTTGCTTGCACCGTGGGGTGGGGTGGGGTGGGGTGAGGTGGTCGCTTAAACCAGGTTTTACTGTATACCAATTTGTTCAGTGTATGATTGACTGGCCACTTTGCTCCCATTGTATATTTTCAGATCTCTGACTATCGACAACTGCCTGACACAGACAAGTTGTCCGAGCGACCTCGAGTCTGCCTGCAAGAGTCTGAGGAGGTAAGAGTTGGATACGGCAGTAGCGAGATTCAACACGACGTTATCATGTATATCGACTATGCATCATGCTCATGTGCAGCTGGGACGTGCGTTCACCAGTACACCGCATGCAGATGTTGTTGGATTGAGAGGTAGCATACACAGACTGGCATCCTTAGAATGCACGCCTGCTGGTTCTTTTTGAAATTTCTCCGCTCCATGGTGACCGAAGGGGGCTCCGGTAATCTGCCGTCCTCTCATTAGGCCACCGTTGTGTGTGCGTGTGTGTGTGTGTGTGTGTGTGTGTGTGTGTGTGTGTGTGCGCGTGCGTGTGTGTGTGTGTGTGCGCGTGCGTGTGTGTATGTCACATAATGTGTGCATGTGTGTGTGTGTGCGTGCACGCGCGTGTGTGCATGTGTCTGTATGCGTGTGTGCATGTGTGTATGTGCTGTATAGGTACCAAAAGACTTCACACAGCTGTTCCAGACTGAGCTGAACTCACTGCATGTCAGCAACGTGGCCACCGTACTCAAGTAAGCCAATACGAGTACATGTACATGTAGAGCAGCATGCACAGCAGCACTAGTGCACTGTTCATGCTACCATAAACAAAATGCACGCTTTGCATGAGACTCGAGTTTTCCGCACCCGTAGGAGCGCCACCATCCTCTATGGATCAAGGCGCGAATGCTGCTCCTAAAGGGGTGGGAGGTGAGCAGATCAGACCCACCACAAAGTAGTTAATGACCGAAAATCCCATGCTACATAGCTCTGGGGAAATCTTGCTTATGGGCCTGACACGATGGCTGTAACTGACTTGGATCTGTTACATGCCATGAATGCATGTGGTTGTTCAGGCAATGTCAATATTGTATATTTGTAGAGAAATATACGGCTCTGCCCATCTTGTCTCTCAGTTATCAATATTGCACATGAAAGCGTGCCCTCTGCAGCTGCAACTTGTATCTAATTGTCTCGTGCCAGTGCGTGATATCAATCTGTATGGCTCTGTTGTGTGGGTTTTGCATGCTGATAATGGCAACGCTCTTAGGGCAAAGGAAGATCTACGTGTGAAGCACGAGCCCCTCACTCTCATACAGCCGACGTTCGAGACACCGCTTCCTCCTGTGCAACTGGCTGTAAGTCATGCCTCTCCATGTCCTGCATATCCAGCACGCGTATACATGTACTCAACTCATGCATATCCGACTCACAGCAAATCACGGTTCAGGCTGTAATCACACAGTGTGCATGTTTGATATGGCTGTTGACCAATGCCGGCCTTTCCCATCAAGATCTGGTATGCGATTGCTACAGTAAGTTATGATCACGTGCAGTCCCGTGTACTGTAAATATACAAAACATTTCGGCAGCTATTTAATTTCGGCTATACATGTATTCGGCACCGACCCAAAACGCCAAAATTAAAACTCTGACGTAATTTTTCACATCAGCTTTGGTGATGTATTACCCAGTGCCGAAAATACATCGCTGCTGAAATGTGGAAAATCGTGAAATGCCGAAATTTTGTACATCTACAGTACATGTCCTGCAAGTGACCACTGTTCTCCTCTCTGCTACGGTTCTCTTGTCGAAGGTTTTCCCACCGACCTTCCGTGAGCTGCCGCCACCAAGTCTCGAACTGTTTGACCTTGACGAGGCCTTCTCCACGGAGAAGGTGCGAATGGCTCAACTAACAAATGATTGTAAGTACAATGTACTTGTGAATGCTTACATCTAGGAGAGGCTGCAGGCATGTGAACCCTACCGAGAGGTTATGCGATTACATCATCATCAGTTGAGATGCTTTGGTAAAGTCATGGCACAGTGATGCACTAGCGACTCATGCTGCATACACATTGCCCACAAGTGGTTCCGCTGTACATGTATACTTAGCGCTCATAAGTGGTATTGCATCATCAGTTGACATGTGTTGGCAAAGTTGCAGCTCAGCGCTGCACTAGCGACTCATGCTGCATACACATTGCCCACAGGCGGTTCCGCTCTGTACTTATCGCTCATAAGTGGTTCCGCTGACTCACCCCCATGACATCATTTGCACAACCTCTATACATGGACCTAAATGTTAGCTGTGCCTCATCAAGTAAGTATGTCATAATACAACTAGACAATCATCTGTCTTGGGAGTCTCCTACCAGCACGTTGGGCATGTGATATGTTTGCATAGTCTTCTGATCACTGAATCCCAAGCCCGGATCACAACCGTGATGGGGCCTTCCACTATTTAAAGCGGCCTTTCTCCGCTCCGCAACACTCTTCTGTCTGCTCCAGGTACTGACGAGGAGTTGGAGTATTTCATTACCAGCTGCGGCGAGGTACTGGGTGTTAACGCTAAGCTGGCAAAAGACAACCGTGACGCGCGACATGTGCTGGAGTATATCCTGGCACAGACGGTGGAATTCAAGAAGAGAAATCAGGACGTAAGCTATGGAGCAGTCCTTGTCAATATTATTAAATTTTTTTAAAGAAAATAATGCTGAGTGCAAGCATCAACTCTCTGTAACTATCCTTTCTGGATGTCTGAAATGGGTACCATTGTAGAAACTTACAAAGCTTCATAGACCGAAGTGCTTTTCGTCGCTTACCAAGCACTTCTCTACACGTTGGTTCATGTACCATTCATGTATGGTTCATGTACAGTTCATGTACATAGGCTAAGAATCACAACAAAGAGTGAGGCAAGCTTTGATTTTTCTGATGCACATTCCCATGTTTGGAGTGAATGGTATGTGAACAATACTTGTAGATCGGTGTTTGGTAAGCGACAAAATGATTTCATTCTTGGTCGAAGGGTCTTCTCTTGCACCTGTCTTCATCTTGACATCGAGAACTTGACCTCGAAAAGGATGCTGGAGTGTGCCTTTAAGCATGTGTGTGTGGGGTGGGGGGGGGGGGTAAGAGGGGGTAATTCTGCTGCGAGCATTGTACTCGCAGATTCAAATCTGCAGAGTGGAAGAGAGGGAGAGAGAGAGAGACTATGTGTGTGTGTGTGTGTGTGTGTGTGTGTGTGTGTGTGTGTGTGTGTGTGTGTGTGTGTGAGAGAGAGAGAAAGAGAGAGAGAGAGAGAGAGAGAGAGAGAGAGAGAGAGAGAGAGAGAGAGAGAGAGAGAGAGAGAGAGAGAGAGAGAGAGAGAGAAAGGGAGAGAATGAGAGAGAGAGAAGCAAGCTGGAAATTTCGGCCAGGCCTCACACTGGATTTGGTTCTGATGTTGTCATTTCTTACAGGCGGCCGATACTCTTGGCGCAGGCAGCATGTAGCGTGAAGAATCTGACTATCGGTGATTGCCACACAGCGTCGGTAGGAAAGCACCTAGCTCTGTGGTGATCCGGTATGGTAATGTGACAATTGGTTCAACTCGGAATCTGCAGTCGTCTGGCAACATGATTTGTAGATATGTGTGTGGACAGATAGCTACAGTATGGTATATGTCTTAGTAAGGGGAACACATCAGCAGATACCTACAGAGTACGAGTCCCTGCAGCAAGGACAAGGGCAAAAGCACAGCCTCTCACAGCAGAGGCTGTGAACAATGACAGTGTTCCAAATCTTGATCTCCGCTTTCTCAATATCTCCCGTTTTGTGTGTTTCTGTGTTATCTGCTCTTCTGCACTGACTTTTAATACCCACAATTTTATTCTTGAAACTTGTACAGCTGTACATAGAAGTATTCCCCCCGGTTCTGGTCATGATGGCACGCGCTTTGCCGACATGTGTGTTAATGCTGCTCTGCCATGCCATGATGTCATACGTCCAGTTTCATTATATGATGGAACAAACTGTTCTGTGTCACAGTCACAGTCTGGACAGTCTCAAGCCAACGTGAATGTCCTTTCTTAAATTAACATGGCACCAGGATATCTAGTCACATCTATGACCTGTAACGGTAGAACTTTTTTTAATGTGCACATGTGTGAGTGCTTTTGTTTGTTTCCGGAGTCTGCAGGTTGAAGTTTTCCAGTCGGGGTTGATTTTATGTATTGCTTTCACAGCATGTGTGTGTTCTTGATGGCATGTCGCATGTACGCGTATCGAATGTCCTGGGTATGCAGCGTGATGCTGTAAGCGGCATGGCAAAGATGTGGAGAGTTGGCGACTCTGAGTTCTACAAGAAGCCGGGTACAAGAGGTACCGCCAGCCTCATCCCAAGCCAAGTACCATGAGTACAGTACCAGTACAGTCATGTACATGCAGCCTTATACCCTTTTTCCTTTTTTTTATTACTGCAATTCATTGTAGAGCGCACAAACGTGGCAAAACGGAGCTGCAGGAGCTGCAGGAGTGTTCGGGTTGTGTATAACAGTTATACCGTATGAGCTATGTACGCCAAGGAACTGCGTCGTTCTCATGTATTCTTCCAAATAGTTTTACTTGGCACCCGGTTTGCGGCCACCGGTATGATGTGGCATGGATGCATCCACAGCTTGACAGATCTAACTTGATCTATGCATTCGTTGATAGTTGATACCATTCTTCATTTGGGCTTGTTTCGTTCCATGACAAATCAGTCATTAATTTGCAGAGGAGAGGCAGTTGTTGAATGATGATGTGACTGTCATTTTGTGCCGCAAGGTGAGTACACTCAACTAATTACTTACGCACACATGTGACAAACCAACACAAACAGAACATCCGATAGTGTCGCGTGTCGCTTGGAGGCGTTATGATAGGTGTGTCTGGTAGGGCTCATAACACCTCCATTCTACACTATTCCGTCTCAAACTTCAAGGTTTGTCGGTTAGCTTATCTCGTGTGTGAGTTACTACTACTATTCTTTGAGTGTACAGTCATATCCACACCTTGCGCCAATATCGTGTGCATAAAGTATGTCACCTTCTTTGGTTCTTTCAACAACTGCATCTCCTCTGAAGAGTTACCATGATCTTTCACGGAATGAAACAAGACTGTCAGGAGTATAAGTACCCATGCTTGGCAGTTTTCTTGCTGTCGCGGAGTGTTGCTGGTGCACTAGACCGTTCATGCTGCTAGCTGTCTGCAAGCGTGGTATGATCTCGTGTGGTCAACAGAAGAAGTCCTTGATGATCAATGATCTACATACCTGTCCACGACACCAGTACTACTAGCGCCTACTGCCACTGACAAAGCGGCAGCAGAAAGACGCTGACCTTGAAACCAAAAAAGGGGCGGTCGTGGGCCTGCCAGTCTACTCCAGGGAGTCGTATCATTTGTATACCGGGTTTATTTGAAAAGACTCCCTGGTCTACCATGGTCTACTCATGCTCAGTCTTCAGACTAGCTCAGGACCAGTCATGTCCACGAAGGCACCATGGACAGAGCTAGAGGAAAGGTTCACGGGATGGGCCATGGGGAGTGTCGCTGTCACTATCCGCCTAGCGCCTACGCCGTCTACGGCTAGCCGGCTCTGGCGTAGGTCTACGTAGATCTACGTGTGCGCTGTTGACATGGTTGACAACGCCAAACCAGGACTGCCACTGCCTGCTTGCATAGCAGTCACCACGAAACGATCCGGGAGATCAACGAACAAAGAGGGTCACTGCGGTACCGATCAGGATTGTGAGCCATCTCATGATCAACGCCCTCTTCCATCCCGGGGTAATCATGGTAAAAAGTATCCCGTGGATTGCCCAGTAATGCAGTATGGATCTTCGTCATGGTCATACTCTCGGAGTCGCAGACAAAAAATTTCTGACAGTCAGAGTCTGTATGTGTGTGTAGTCTTGTTGGCTAGCGTGGCTCTTGTCTTGAGTTGGGCGGTCAACACTGAGGTAATAGTGAGCACCCGTCATTGCTCCAAGTCCCACTCCAAGCGCGAGACAGCAGCACTGTGAGTGTGAACAAGGACAACTAATATTACTTAGGTGGAGACCGATTCTCAAGCTCAGGACTTGACGGCAATGAGCGAAGCTTGGCGGCCTTGCACTTTACTGAATCATAGCAAACTGTTTTATTTGTGAAGCGCCTGCAGTCTAGAATCAGCGGTTCACGGTGTTTCATCGTGGAAGGTGTGGATGGCTGCCAAGCGGGCTAGCAATGCTAGCTGGTGAATGATATGCCAACTAACGTAAGTCACTTTCCATGCGCCTACATTGGCTGCAATCCATTTCCAAAATATTTCCTATTCCCTACGAAACGTTCTTCATGTGATGTTTTTTGCGTATTTAGTTGGAACGACGACTGTCCTCGAAGTCTGATCGCGCCAGGCGCTCAATCAGACCTCGCGCATCGGAAGAGAGGGAATCCAGCGATTCAGACGACTCCGGACCGGGTGCCGTCGAGGCTGATTTCTTCACGCCACCGAGACGCGAGCGTCCTGAACCCGAACAGCAGCAGCCCGAGCAGCAGCAATCGACCAACATCAACAACAGGCGTGTATCCTTCCAGGTTTCACCTACGCCCGACGCAACAGTACAGCCTGCCATCGGCCGATCCCCTGCAGAAATCATGATGAAGCAAGCGTCAGCAGCCCGCGTGGTCGCAAACCAACCCACGGAGCTGAACCTTGGCCAGCCCACCTCGAGCATGGATCAAGGTCGGGCTCGACAGCGGGCAATGAGTCAGTCACCGGGCTCAGGAGTGAACGGAGTTGTAGAGTCTCCTCAATCGCACAATTCTCAAAGAGTCCGAACTCAGGTGACGGACAAGGAACTAGTGGAGAAATCAGTAATCAGACATTGCCAGGTGGGTCAGCAAGTAATAGCAATACTGGTAGCTATGCATGCATTGCCTGCCACATGTGCATGAATACGGGTAGTTCACATACATACCCCGAAACGAGTCGAGTGAGTCAGCGAAAAGGTCGACTGCTGTATTGCCATGGCTCTCGGAACTATGCGTCCATCACCAGCCATGGCCCGATGCTGTGTAGTTTCATGGTGTGATTTGCAATTCGTCAATGTGCAGGGTGCAGTTTCTATTTTCAGATAACTCCCTACTGCGAGGTAACTGCTTACTTCCAGAGCTAAACACAAGAAGTGCATAACACCTATGCACGTGCACACACACACACACACACACACACACACACACATGCACACACAGTTACGCTTTCCAACGGCCGTAATTGAGTTGGTAGCACGTGTCTCTGTGCATAGCTGTGGCAGTCATGGTGGTTTGGTGTGAGTCTCCGCACAGCAAACACATGGCTTAGGCCAATGTGGTTCCTTACTTCGCAGTGGCCTTAGCGCTGCTTTCTCGATAGAAGTTACTTCACCATTGCCAACCACTGGCTTTGCTACTTTGTGTTGTTCGGTGGTGCGCTAAACAGGTGGAACACAAAGACCACACATGCACATGCTACACGTGAATATGTCCATCCACTCACAAGACATACAGACACGTACACATGGTCTTCCAGTCCCTCTGCGAGCTCCTCACACCATAGAAGGGGAACATTTGGCTCCTAGCACCTAACATTTCCATTGGCACTCTGCCCTCATATGCGACTTCCAAGCACAATGTATCACTTCAACTTCACGTGCTCACAAACAGTAACATGTTATTGTATATGACGTGTATGTTCTTGTCCTAATGCATACAGTATCTTGGTGATATCAGCCAGGTTCCAATGACATTCAACATCAATAGTCGCAGTCGACTTCTCAACCTCATCGACAACTCCAGAGTAAGCTGCCTTGCTAGAAGATATATTTATTTCTCCTAGTCCAAGTACACATGCAGGGTGGTAGCATCGAGGCATCGTCAAGGTTAAGACGCAGCAGCATGTACAACAGAGGGGTTCACAAGTTGCGTGCCTTGTTGAGGGCATGATGAAAGATGGTTAAAAATTCCATGTAATCCGCAGTTGAATCATTACTCCCCGGCCTGCCGCAACCGGGTCCGGTTGGTCAGGTCATCGCCATGCTGAGAGGCTGTTGTGTACCCGCTACACAGGAGAGCAAGCTTGTATGTACATTGTACACAGGTAATTAGCTTTGATCCTAACGCTCTGGGCACATGCGTGTACATGTATGACTATAATTATATTGACAGAGACAAGGACGGTTGCCATGGACACCGCACAATAAGCATAACGTCTGCCTGGCTCTGTGTGCCAAGGACCTACGGCTGCTGGATCACAGAGGACAGGTAACCACTATGCATGAGTAATACGGACTTGACGGTCGTGTGAGCCACCATATTACAGTCTTCCATTTGGGCGTTATGTCTTGCGTTGGCAATGCAGGGCGGTGATAACTTTGATACATGTGTGCAACACGGATAATATCAAGGGTTTCCGGCGTCATAAATTGCTACTCGCGTTCCCCAGAATTCGAGCCGTTTGGCGCTGGTGAAGCTGCATTGCTGTGCTGCTCAAGATTTGATAATCCCAATCTGGTACAGGTACGGATGTTCCTTCCCGCATCCTACTGATGCTGGAGAGCTGTAGATACACGTTAGCCCCTATGGAATCAGATAATCCCACAATTTTCGATTAGTTTAACAGCCTACGTACGTTTACCATGGTTATCATGCTGCAATAAAACCTAGCGCCACTAGCATTGCTGAGAACTAGTATTTCTAAGAACTAGCATTGCTGAGAACTAGCATTGCTAAGAACTAGTATTTCTAAGAACTAGCATTGCTAAGAACTAGCATTGCCGAGAACTAGTATTGTTAAGAACTAGCATTGCTGAGAACTAGTATTGCTAAGAACTAGCATTGCTAAGAACTAGCATTGCTGAGAACTAGTATTGCTAAGAACTAGCATTGCTAAGAACTAGCATTGCTAAGAACTAGCATTGCTAAGAACTAGCATTGCTAAGAACTAGCATTGCTAAGAACTAGCATTGCTAAGAACAGCATTGCCAAGAACTAGCATTGCTAAGAACAGCATTGCTAAGAACTAGCATTGCTAAGAACTAGTATTGCTGAGAACTAGCATTGCTAAGAACTAGTATTGCTGAGAACTAGCATTGCTAAGAACTAGTATTGCTAAGAACTAGCATTGCTAAGAACTAGTATTGCTGAGAACTAGCATTGCTAAGAACAGCATTGCTGAGAACTAGCATTGCTAAGAACTAGCATTGCTAAGAACAGCATTGCTAAGAACTAGCATTGCTAAGAACAGCATTGCTAAGAACTAGTATTGCTGAGAACTAGCATTGCTAAGAACTAGTATTGCTGAGAACTAGCATTGCTAAGAACTAGTATTGCTGAGAACTAGCATTGCTAAGAACTAGTATTGCTGAGAACTAGCATTGCTAAGAACTAGTATTGCTAAGAACTAGCATTGCTAAGAACTAGCATTGCTAAGAACAGCATTGCTGAGAACTAGCATTGCTAAGAACTAGCATTGCTAAGAACAGCATTGCTAAGAACTAACATTGCTAAGAACAGCATTGCTAAGAACTAGCATTGCTAAGAACTAGTATTGCTGAGAACTAGCATTGCTCAGAACTAGTATTGCTGAGAACTAGCATTGCTAAGAACTAGTATTGCTAAGAACTAGCATTGCTAAGAACTAGTATTGCTGAGAACTAGCATTGCTAAGAACTAGTATTGCTAAGAACTAGTATTGCTAAGAACTAGCATTGCTAAGAACAGCATTGCTAAGAACTAGCATTGCTAAGAACAGCATTGCTAAGAACTAGCATTGCTAAGAACTAGCATTGCTAAGAACAGCATTGCTAAGAACTAGCATTGCTAAGATTCCGCAGTATTGTACATGTACTCTGGCTGTGGCAGACGCCTCTCAAAACAAAAACCTCCACTGTTCCAGGTGACGTTCATTGTCTCAACTGCTTTGTGCTGATCCAGCTGATGCATTGAATTTAGCGGCCAGCATATCTCCCAGGCCGTATGGAGCAGTGAGGTTTGGTTTCCACTTTCCAGGTTGCTCTAAAACCTGTAACATTTGCAATTTTGTGAGAGGTGACAAATCACAAACTGTGAACTTCACAAACTGCTAAAATTGTGTACGGCGTTTTGCAAGGGGCGCCGACTCGCAAACTTGAACTTCACAAGTCAGTTTCAATTTCTAAAACGCAAACACTTTTAGTCGCAAACATTACTCATTTTTTAGTATCCGCGAGTGAGAGATTCTCTAATGTAACCATCCGAGGGCGGCGGAACTGGTCCCGTTGGTCATGCCATGGCCGGACCAGCTCTTTGGCTACCAACGGGTGATAACTGCTAAGGGCATTTATGTATACTCGACGTATCATACACGAAAGTATCAATGGCCGTGGTATGTCCGGGCCAATCACAAACTACAGCACTGCTCAATGAAATCCAGTCGAGAGTCACTCGAGTGCGCGCCGGGCGTTGCGCAGCCATAGACCTGCGAACCGTGAATGGGCTGCGAAATAATGCAAGGCGCAAGCTTGAGTGACACGCGGACTGGATTTCATTGAGCACGGGACTGTACTTCCGCCGGTCGTGCCACTGCCTGTCTGTGTGTGTCCTGATTTGTTTCTAACTTTCTATTCAGGCTGTCATAGTACGATTACCCCTGCACACCATTGCTGCCGTCAGCTACTTCCACGATGACCTGCAGCACTTGGTTACCATACATACGGGTGAGACTGGCGGTCCTGAGGGGGCTTGAAGAGTGCATGGGCACTATTTACTGATGTTGCTGCATTCTATTCGCTACCGCATACATCCAACAAGAATGATGATGTGCTTCAGATGTACAATGTACATGTAGTTCTGTGGACTAAAACTCGATGTTTTGAAAGCGCTCAAACCAAGAGTATAACCTCCCAAGAGTGTGCAACCCTGCATATAGGGTCTCACGTGTCACGGCGCAGGCACGTTTCGTACTACGTACAAACGAAGCATAGCGTGCGCGCAATCCGAATATCTGCTGGGGATTTGCAATACGTACAGTGAGTTTCTGTCAGAGAGTGCTTTTTTTATTACTCCGCTGCTCGCTAAAACGGGCTGGAAACGCACGACTGTGACACTGCACCACATGATGTGAGTTTTCGCCGTCGGCGAACTCCTTAGAAATTATGTAAGGAGTTGCACACTCTTGGAGGCTTATATACTCTTGCTCAAACCTATACCCTCTCGGCTGGGAATCAGCGCATTCATGGTCATCTGTGAGTGTATTATGAGTACACGTTCTGGGCACTGTGAGGGTTGTCTGAGCATGTCATTGATATGTCTGTTTTTTGTTTTTGTTTTGTGATATATGCAATGGTCTAGGTTCAGAAGGCGATCGGGGCAAAGGTCTACTGCACATTCTACATTTTAGCACCCAGGTGAGTTTTCAATCCAAGGGCTAGTTGCCTATTCAATTATGTGCATAGATGACCAGTGCTGGCTAGAGAAGTAAGTCCGCTAGTGCACTTTTCGCGCCGCGGGTCAAGCAGCCCTCGATGCCCTGCAGTTGCACAATCCTGCTTATGTTGATGGTTTTTTTACTTGCTTCAGCCAGATGAGCGGGCACACATAGCTGCCTTCTTGTCCGGGGGGGGGGGGGGGGGTCCACTTGCTGTATGCTGCATAGGGCCTAGCAGTGACCATCGTAGAGTGGATTTCGCTGGTCACAACTGCCATTTTATAGATAACGCTCTAAAAAATACCTGTCTGTTTGCCTGTCTGTCTGTCTGTCTGTCTGTCTGCATGTCTGTCTGTATGTATGTATGTATGTCCACCTGTCTGTCTGTCTGTATGTATGTATGTCTGGCTGCTGTTGTTGTGTTGATAGGAAGCTGCAGAGGAAGTGTGCATGATCATCAGCAAGTGCTTTAACCTGCTGTACACCGAGGCCACCATGGCTATGCTGGACCAGTCTATTGTGGACGGCAACGGAGGAGAGCTCTCACCACTCAAATCACCAGGCAGATCCTTAACGCGCGGATGTGAGTATGCTGACATTTCCCAGGGAATGTGGGAAGCAAATGCTTTGGTTGTGCTGCGAGAGTGTTATAAGCTCACTACCTGCTTGCTGGGCATACCAAGTTACCAACACATGTGAGAGTGTTATAAGCTCACTGACCTGCTTGCTGGGCATACCAAGTTACCAACACATGTATTCAGTACTGGCACACTCACTTGAGCTGATCATGCCAATGCCGGGGACGTACTGCTTTTTTCTCTAAGTTCGTCGATTGACCCTCTACATGGCTACTGTGGCATGACAAGCGATGTGCACGATTACTCTATAGCAATCAGTGATAGTGCATGTGCGCGTGTTATACCGGGGAAAGGTAGATCTGCTACCTACGACTTTTGGCCAAACTTGACCAAACAGTGGATTCACCATTGGGCATGCATGACCAAGCCGTGCCTGAGCTGCACTAACTTGAAAGTTCAGTCTCTTTTTTTCATTACGACAGCTATTGAAGGAAATCCCAGCACATCTTCGAGCTATTAGGGGTGCGTGGACTCGCCTAAAGCTGTCTATTTTGTACCGTTGTGTTTTGATGTTCCTGGCATGCAGTGGCCTCGCCTAAAGCTGTCTATTTTGTACGGTTGTGTTGTGATGTTCCTGGCATGCAGTGGCCTCAGACCAATACTACCCGAATATATCCAGCAGCTTGGTGGCCGAGCTGCACGATGTTCAAAGGATTGCTGCACCGTACGTACATAGACTGTCCTCTGAATCACCCGGTGACTGCACTGTCTAACTTATCACGTGCACTTTGCCGGCTCAGAATATAGAACTGCGTGTTGCAGTTGCGTGAACCTTGGCCTTGACATGTTCCTTGCGTCGGTATGAATGATTTACTGTAGACGCATTCCTCCTACTTCAACTGTAACTAAGGCTTGTTACGTTAATGTATGATCATCGCACAAAACACGCCAAGTTAATACTAGGGATGATGAATACATGCTGTGCAGATCGTACGCTGTGTTGTGTTTCCTGTCCGTGCTAGAAGCGAGACTTCGGCCAACATCTCGGCGCCGAAGAGAGGCGGCATACTGCGCCAGCCGTCGCGCGACGCCATGCCAGTGTCTGGAGTCAAGCAGTCGACAGCACCACTAGCACCACCAGCAGCACCAGCACTGGCGGGTGGTATCGTCACTGCCACATCGTCGGGCCAAGCAACCAATGCGGCCACGGCATCGCCACCTCCACCGCCGCCTGCTCCGTCGGCACCTGATGGTCCGCCGGCACCGCCAGCTCCAGCTGCGATGCCACCGCCGTCGAATAGGCCGGCACTCGTACAGGCAGTCGGGCAGTCGAGGCGCAAACCGCACTCGGAAACGCCCGGTAAGAAACTGCATTGTGTGTACATGTGCATGCGCGCATGTGTGTGTGTGTGTGTGTGTGCGCGCGTGCGTGCGTGCGTGCATGCTTGAGTGCGTGTGTGTACGTGTGGTTACAGCACTGTAGTGTAGCTAGCTGTACTTGTCACGGTGTATGCCTACATGTAGTAGGGTTGCGAGCGACCCGTAAGCCCTATCATCGAGCCTAGGACCCGTAAGCCCTATCATCGAGCCTAGGACCCGTAAGCCCTATCATCGAGCCTAGGACCCGTAAGCCCTATCATCGAGCCTAGGACCCGTAAGCCCTATCATCGAGCCTAGGACCCGTAAGCCCTATCATCGAGCCTAGGACCCGTAAGCCCTATCATCGAGCCTAGGACCCGTAAGACCTATCATCGAGCCTAGATCCTGTGTGTCATGTGCGCGATTGCCGATCAGGGTGCTTCCTGGGCAGTTCCTGATTTGCTTACGGCTCATCTAACTTGCTGCCAAGAGTATTTGGACCTAAGATGGATCAGACTCCGATCGATGGAGCATGGGTGGTCTTAACCCTTTAGGGCCCACAGTTATTTCAAGGAATGCACTGCATACGTGAGCCCGGGTACTTATCTGGTCGTTACTTTGGTGTCCTTTGGCCGATTTTGGTGATCTTGGGCGTTCTGGAAAGCTCTTCGCCAGGGGAACACAGCGATATCCAACAATCCATCATGGAATCCACAGAACCAGCGCGATACGGCGCTCCAAAGCCAGCATTGCGAGCGCCCAACTCAAATTCTCTGCCATTTGAACAAAATGTATCGCAGATCGCTCAATTTTTTTACATGAGAGCTGAGAAACATGCCTTTGCGATGACGTGAACTACCTGTGGCTGTGCGTGCCGCGAGTCAGGGAAAACCCCCAAAAACGAGTTCAAAATGCACGCGCCCGAGGTGACTCTGCTCAGCGAATTTAGTTCGAGTCTCATACCTCCGCTCTCCGAGCTCGGATCGCCTTCGGGTTTTTTCGAGCCGATAGCTGAGACAATTCCAGGGCTCACAGTTGCGTAGAAAAGCGTCGATTAGATGGGGGCGGTGCACGTGCTCCAAAATGCCAGCTTGGCCAATCAGCAGTCAGCATTTCGTCGGATTTTTGCTCGAAGTGGGGGTGTTTGAAGGAGTTAGCAGCACTTCAGCCAGGTTCTACGAAGCTGGGACTTGGCCCAGGCACAGATGACAGGTGTTCCAAAAGATTTACCGAAACAAATTTTCATTACTCACACGGGTATGCCAGAGCACATGCGTAAACTTCGTGAGATATAGTACAGCATTCGAAAGGAGTATCCAAAAACGTCTCGGTAAATTTCTTTGCCAGGGTCTCCTGAAAATTTTGAGCCATAGATTGTCCAAATCGACCAAGGGGGAGATGCTCTGTACTGATTTTAGTAACCCCGAGTCCCAGCGGCGCGCAACCGCTTGCGCGAAAATGTGTGAAGATCAAACAACAAGAAAAACGCATGCATGCAGCAGAACAGCAACGCGTGCCGTCGAAGAGAAAATCATTGCCACAGATTGTTCAGTGTTCTCTCCTCAGTTCGCCCGCGGCGTTGGTTGCTGTGCTTTCATTCTCGCTGGAGTTCTTGTGGCAGCGCATTTCGCCATCATGGAGGAACTGGCACCCTGGGAAACCTGGTCTTCAGTGGCCCTCGACAAACGCCCGGTGGATTTGCTGCCGGTCCCGTTCACCTCCATCCGATCACCAGCTCCGTGTGGTATCATCTGATCATGTTCTCGGCGTTACCTGCCTGGCGAGCTCTGACTCGTTTGTTTGTCTTCTTACCTGTGGAATCATCACGATCGCTCATTGTAGGATCAGCTTTTGGTCGAACATGGCATGTTGTTTTTACTGGGACTAGCACAGGTTGCGTTTCGCCTTCTCCTCCAAAATATCGCGAACATCGGCTCTAAAACTACGAGAACAGGCTACAAGTACAACTCTGGTTCTTTCTCTTTTCTGTTCTGTTTTGGATGCGTGGGATGTACACGATCGGTACTCTCCCGGGGTCACGCGACTCACGTGCACCAAACCCGCCCTCGCACGACGCTTTTGTCGATCCTGGATGCCTACTGTGAGCCCTGAATTCTAATGTCGATAGACCTTTCGATGGTGCGATTTGGTCAAGGTACGGCCGAGTTAAGCGGGATTCACAGAAGCTTTTTTGCGATGCGACACGCGATGCGACGCGATCTGCGATGGATGCGTGCGATGCGAACTCGCGAAATACCATTCACAGAAGAAGTCAGCGATGCGACAAAGTTTTGCTGATTTGGGTACGTCACCATGATATTCGCGCGGTTTGACACAACTTGTAAAAATTTATAGGCAACTCTTGCACCTTTGTACAACTTTGCTGTAGCAAAGGTCAAAATCGTACACCAAATCGCTTGTCGCATCGCATCGCATCGCAAAAGTTGAGCCAAGCTCAACTTCTGCGATGGCCTGCGATGGCCCAGTTGCGGCAGTTGCGTGGGGTGCGACATGGCTGCGATTTAGGGTTTTCCCGGTTTCGCGTCTGTCGCATCGCGTGTCGCATCGCAAAAAACCTTCTGTGAATCCCGCTTTACGCCAGGTTGCGCTTTGAAAAGTATGCAATGTACACTGGTACGGATATATCCGTATTATGGGCCTCAAAGGGTTAAAGCTCCGGGCCATGTGCCAGAAACTTGCGCCCAAGGGTGCACAGAATGCATGGTGGGGAAAGCGCTGACCGTTTACCTCTGTCGTCATGGCGTATTTCACAGCCAGACCTGTTAGCCTGAGAATACCTGTAGACTGAAATCATTTGAGATGTATGCCCCCCCCCCCCCTCCACACACACACATGCGCGCAGCACACAAATACATACATGTGTACACACTGCTTACGGCGCGCACTCGCAAAGTCGTATTGCTTCCGATTGAATACCATGGCGTAACGCTGGTTGACCTAAAATAGCTAGCACCTGTGTATGATCTTTCATCAACATACAAACACCATAACTGCGCTCCCCAGCCGACCTCGACACATTGCCACAGCACACTATCAGCAAAACGACATATCCGTCGGTACTGAATTCCTTCATGCAGCCGTCTCGAGTATAAAACTCCCGTCGGTGAAGGTAGGAGGGTTTGTTCAATCCGTGTATGATCATTTGAATTCTATTGCTTTCTCGTGTGTTTCCACCTACCATCACCACCACCAGGCGTTGGGCTGGTGGCGGTGTATGATGATAGTGAAGAAGAAGAATCAGATAGCGACCATCGCCGACACGCTGGACAACCGCTGGTTGCCAGGCAACAAGTCCAGGAGCAACCGCAGGAGAAAGAGATGACGGAAGAGGCAGCAGTTGTTGTCCAGCGCTATATGAAAGTGGTATGTACTTGTATCGCTGGCATACCCTTCCATATTCAGTAACTGTTGCTCTTCAGACAAGTAAAGTAAAGTGCTTTGAGTAATAGCTTAGGTCTTGAACACTCTGTCCACACGTCTTGTGATCAGAAGCAATCACCTGGATGCGACAATGGCTTTTCACAAGTTTTCAGGCTGTAAAGCTGGCCTGTGTACTTGGAGCCCTTGTGATGTAAAGGCGGTTGGTTGTGTGTGGTACGGATGGCTCATGCGCATAGCAATCCGTGACAGTAGACTGAGTAGTGCCTGGTGTTGGCTGTGCGCTCGTGTATGTGTACGTGTATGTGTGTGTGTATGTGTACGTGCATGCATACGTGTGTGTGTGTGCGTGCGTGTGTTGGCTCATGCTTCTACCTTCTGCCGTACGACTCGATACACAGATGCATCACCTTGTTAGCTCAGAAGAGCTGCGCCAATTTGCCACGCTGGTCAAGGAGTACCGTGACAATCTTCCAATAGCCACTTTCTGTGCCAGACTGGACACATTGTTTGGGCCTGACCGACAGTTTATGCTGCCAGGTAAAGCTTTTATTTTTTATTTTTTTATTTCGGCCAGTCGGCTACTATCATTTCGTCTTGGGGTTAGACAAGGGGAAGTAGCCATGTAGGGGCGTGAGCCCGCCTTTCGGGAGGTAAAGTATCTTGAGTGTCCTGGAGCTTACCAGACTACCGCTTGCCCCGGGGTTTTCAATGCTCTATGTAAAGAATAGTAATATGTTGAGTTGCTCGGTTCTTGAATCCACTACTAGTATTTTATTCCACTTGTAAACACCTCCTTTCCCCGAACAGGCTCTCAGCTGCACAAAATGAATGAGAGGACTGCCACAATTTTGCCCAATGGGCAACGTATTGCCAGTCCTTTCATTCATTTTGTGCAGCTGAGAGCCTGTTTGGAGAATGGAGGTGTTGACAAGTGGAAAGAAAACGCTGGATCATGGAGTGGAGTTGGAGAGTTCTTAGGAAAGTTCAAAGGTTTAGTATTTTTATGGTGAAAAAGGAGAAGGTCAAAATGTTACGAGTTATGACTAACTGTACACCAACGTAACGAGATCATATACAGTCATAATTAATTTTAATTTTAATTTAATTGGCTCACCATCCGAGTTGAGTTTAGTATTTTATTGAGCGCATAATGAAATCGACGTGTATGGTTAAATTTGATGCATTGTGTTTCTGTGTTTGTTTTCTGGACCGCAGGGATGAGAGCATTCATACCAGAGACCGATCAGTTCTATTTTGAGAGCTTTCTGCAGGTGAAAGGTGCTGCTGAGCTGAAGATTCCAGACCGATTGCTCCAAGACTGAGGCTGTGACTGCAACGGGAGCGGCTTTATCACCATGGATACCGAGCAGCTGATTGGGACTCCGGCTTGAACAAGGTTGCCGCTCAAAGTCACCGCAAGAATATGTACCGGGTTCCGGGCCACAATATGTGGTTCCTGTATTGCAGCAGCAAAGCCTGCGTGCGGCCATATTTCCGAGTCTATTTGTACATGTTGGGACATACCCTTGCTAATCTTTATGGACACTGCGCTGGAAATAGTTCATGCATTGCAAATTCACCTCCTGACAACAGTTTAAAAACATGCTACGTAAGTGTATGTATGCTCTAAATAATTATACACCGTACAGATGCTCAGCTCCCTCACCAGTCGGCACAGTTCATTTCAACACTGTGAATGGTCACTGTTACCTGTAGGTGAGAATCAGGGCGTCGTATGCCGTATACGACTCAGCTCTGGTGATATATAATCCAGCTCGCATAGATTTCAGCCACCTGCACAGTTGATCTTATCATTCTACATGTAGGTACACACACCTATGGCTATGGCAAGTGTGCATTTATTAGCCATTATTCTACCAACTCATGCTCCTGGTGGTGCATTATAAAAGAGTCATGCTGCACGTGTGTGTGTGTGTGTGTGTGTGTGCGCGCGCACAATAGTGCGAAAAACCCGACACTGATGCACCGTGAACGGGGAGGGGCACCAGTGACATCTGGCTGTAGAGCCTAGAGGGCAAAACCAGTTATGCATACAGCTGATTTGTCACATTCAAGGCGTACCATACACCGTGACAGAATCAATGATTCGTCAGGCAATAGGGCTTGAAAGTGCTACGTCACTCCATAGCAATGGCATAGCAACAATTTGAAAAATTCGAAAACTGGATCCACCTGGATCCAGTTTTTGTATGGATCCAAGCACATTTCAAGCGGTCTCACTCACAGCAAGGTGATGATGCCAGTGAAACTGACTGATTTGGCTAGTGGGGGCGGGGTGACAACTGGTGGCGAAGTAAAAGTTGCACCTGCATACGACATGAGTGGGTTGCTATGCACCCACATACTGAGGCAATAGCAAAGTCACACCTTAGTGGATCCAAAATAGAAATCTGATGTCAATTTACTACTCCCAGGCCGTTTTTGACGTCATCACTTTCAAGCCCTATTCAATCAAATTATTTCCACAGTAAATACAATAATATTAAGTTCGGCGTTCATGCCATGTCGTCTTTTCTTGTTTTGTTTCAAGATCTAACAAAGAGAACGCTAAGATGTGTTGAAGAAAACACAACGACATACACTCTAGAAAGTATCTAAAACACTTGATCACACATCATAGCAATATAAATAGCATTGTAGGGACTTTTAAAAGCAGTTCAATAGATTCAGCAAATTCCAATCAAACCTCAAGCATAGCGCATTTTGCAATCTCTAAGCGCCTGGTTGAAAGCCTCGCAGTGAGACAAGTCCTTCATCTGCTCTGCACAGCTCATGAACTCACGCATCTCTACAGCACAAGCACCTCCAGCGGGCGCAGCCTGCTGTTGCTGGTACTGGGGTGGTGGTGGCTGGTAGTACTGCTGCTGTTGTGGTGCTGCAGCAGGTGCTGGGGCAGGGGCTGCTTCTTGCTGGGAGCCATGGCCTCCAGATAGTCCGCCCATGATGGCGTGTCCGAGGACAACTCCGCCAGCAGTTGATGCCATGTTGCTCATGAAGCCACCGCCACCGCCGCCAGCGGCAGGAGCTGGGGCATTATGGTGGTGATGAACCTCCTTCGATGGTGCTGGTGCTGGAGCACGTGTCGAAACGGACCTCGCTGGAGAAGCAGCGCGGGGTGCTGGACGACCTCCACCACGACGACCCATTTTCAACTTATGATATCGACACAAGACTTTAGATTACAACGCAGATCGAAAACGAGGCAACTCCTTTCTTTTGTTCTGCAGACCTGGCCTTCTCAGTCCTTTTCTGAACTACACTCTTGTTTCTTTCCTTGCAGAACAAAAATCACGACACAGGATCACGTCACTGTACTGCCTGCTGAATACGTCACCATCGACTCTTGCGCAACGTCTCACTTCATGTGCATGCATGGCCGAAAAATAAAATTTATGAGTCAGGTGAACATTAATTTTGTTGCTGCATTTTCTCGAATGTTCAGTGCATGCCGCGCGCGCGGTTCAAAAAGTTTCAGGTTTGCCACGTCCTTGTGCCTGACCCTGGTGTTTTGTCGACTCCCTGTAGCTGGCCCTGGTTGTGGCAACTACCAATACCATGGACATGGTACTTGGTAGACTACAGTCATGTAGCTAGCTACTTGCTTGTGCCCTTGAAAGTTGAAGGCTTGATAATGATATCCGTACAGTTTGTTCGGCTGTCATCATTCATGGCTTTCAGTTTGTAAAGCATGCTGTACCTACTACTACTACTAGTACTAGCCAAGTACTACAATCATGTAGTACCGGTAC
The DNA here is from genome assembly GCF_964019385.1 of Sycon ciliatum. Classification (NCBI taxonomy): domain Eukaryota; kingdom Metazoa; phylum Porifera; class Calcarea; order Leucosolenida; family Sycettidae; genus Sycon; species Sycon ciliatum. The sequence goes on from NC_088646.1 coordinate 18,368,298, forward strand.
TAGTAGACCTCTACCTCTTTAGACCCACACTGAGCAGGCTAGGCCGGAATGGACAAGAGTGGCAAGAGCCAAGAGGTGCAACATCAATCCTGACTTGGAGCACAGTTGCAGAATGACGCACAACGCGGTGAGTGCAGTGTGCTGCTGGCTGTGTATGTCCATAATGATTATGTACCAACCCTGGCAGAATAAATAAAAGGAATGAAAAGAAGAAGAAAAAACTCAACCAATATTTCGGCCCTACCATCATCAAGATGGATAAGGAACAAACAAACAAAACATCTTGTTTCGGTTCAGCCGACCGGGTCTCAAATTCTGAAACATTCTTGGCCTGGATATGTGAAAGGATATGTGCAAAGGTGCATGCATGCTCCTGTTGGTAGCTGACGAAACCGCTCATTGCACGTTTGGTTAGTTGTGGTTGTTATGGTCTCCGTTGTTGGTGTTGGTGTGGTAGCTGGTGACACGAAAGGTACTTGTTGCGGCAGTGATGTACACAATTAACCAACCGTGCAATGCAACCATTAACAGACCAATACGATCAACAGCCAACTACAACAGGTGTTACACATCGAGCACACGCGGGCGAACCATTGAGGGACCAGACAGCATGTTGTCGGCCAAGTCAAGCCAGGTGAAGCAGTCCGGGACGGACGGAGCGAACATGGAGTCGGCAGAGGAGGTGGATGGTGATGAATCCAGCAAGGAGTCGGGGAGGGAGGAGGAGAATGGTCAGGAGAGTGGCGGTGAGAGTCACTGTGCTGTACGCAAGTTTCGTAGGGGAAAATCTTCAGTGTACAGTCATCTTGAGGCTAGTCCTGATTGTCGCAATTCGTATTCTGATTCTTGTTTCACTGTATTGTGCCGTGGTCGTCATGGAGATGGTTTACAGTTAAACGTATTGGAAGCCATTTATCAGCGTCTGTATAAACCCAATTTGTGTGTACAGAAATAAATTTACAGAGAGCGGAGTCCTCCGGCTCGATAGAGTGCTCAATGCGGAAGCAGAGCAGTAACCAGTTGTCTGAAGATTGTTATATTTTGGCATGAAACTTTAAGTTACGACAATAAAACGCGTGGTTTTCTGTGACTCGTGCAGAAATAAATTTGTATAAATTTCACAGTTCGCGTGAGACTCGGCTGGAAGCCGAGTTTTCCGCATCCGCCGTGGGAACGCCACCACCCTCTAGGATCAAAGGCGTACAGAAGGATAGTATTATTAGTTTGAAATTGTTCAAGTAACATGTTGTGTTTAGTGTGACCAAGCGTGGCCGTTATTGTTATTTCCTTTAGTACAGCGAAGATTCCCGACGAGTGTTGTACGAAAACCTGTTCAAATCCTAATTGTTCTCTTCGCTATTTCTTCCTACTTTCATCGTTTTATTGCACATTGTCTCTACCATCAGCTTGTCTTATTGATCGCGGTGCTAAAAATTTTGTCTCCTTGCCGTTTATTCAAAGTTTTAATCAAGGTAAACTTTTTTTCACACGTCTCTCTGCTGCAAAACCGGTCTGGTCATTTCTGGCTCACCAAAATTTTCGGACTTTGGGTAAAACAGTAAGTTCTTACTGTTTGACCCGGTTGATGCACAACTTGGCTTGATTGCAGCGTGCGATGAGGGCAGCGGGGACGAAACATAGATCTACGTCGCAATCGAGCAAAGTCGTAGCTGCGGCATCTTCTATGCGCCAAGCGCGGCTACCTGGTGTACCAACCCACCATGTCAGATACCACTAGCCGTACATCGACCAGTCACCAAGCGCATACTAGTGTTGTTGTTGGTCGTGGTGGTGGTGGTCGTGGTGAGAAGGAGAGCTTTGTGCCCAAGCGCGTAGCCCATATAGGGCACGTGTATCCACTAAACATTTCGACCAACAGTCCAATCAGAAAAAAGATGATAACCTAGCTTTTGGCCATAAATGGGTCAAATTTTGAGTTTTTGTCACAATATTTTTGGCAGTCCCCCATGGAATGCTCTTCCAATTGTGTTTTTGAAGTCTATTTCTCCGAAGAGCAAGCCATAACGAGAATAGGAGAATAGGATTTCAGCTAGGTCCCCCCCCCCCCAAGCACTGGGGGAAAACCATGAACATCCAGGCCGTTCACTCCACTTGCATAACAGTACATTTGCGGTTCGAACCCCAGCTGAGGCGCTTTTTGGGACCCTTTTTCAAGTTTCGAATCTCGCGGCACTGCACAGTGTACCACAAAATCACGAAAAATCACCAAACACGGGAGCTCTCCAGAGCCAGCGCTCATCTTTTTCTGAATGTGAATCTGGTGTGAAAGTTGTAGCCTGCAGGCACGGTGACCAGGCGACTGGTGTACGCATGAGCACGTGACCGCTTACTCAACCGTGTTCGATTGGGAATAGGGGCCGAGCGCTGCATCGCAGACTTTTCGGACCAAAACCAGTCGATTCAGCATCCAAAAGACTACAACATACGGGCCAATCGCGGTCATCCGTGCTTTTATAAGAACGAAATGGCGCTTTTAGTGACACTTTGCATACAAATCTCCATCTAGTAGGGTGCAGTCACCCAGTTTCGGTGGAGGTGGCAAGTTCGATTGGGAATAAAGGAGGAAGGGAGAGTCTCCGCTTCCTCGGACCAAGACCATTCGACTCAGCACCCCGAAGACTACAACTGGTGAAAAACTGATTTGAAGTGCGTGGGATTACTGAGGGCTGTGTCCCGCCAGCCGCTTGTAGTTTCACAGGAAGCGTGAGTTTCAATGTCGGAAGAAAAATTAATGTTGAACAGTCGCTGCTGGGATGACATCGACACATGATGATAGCTCAGTGGTCAGAGCCTCACCGGCCTCAAGGGAAGGTCCCTGGTTCGAGTCCTGGTAGTGTGACAGTCAATAACTGTTTTCTTCAGACTTTTAAGGTTTAACGTCGGCCCTACGACGATCATGTCAGGGTCACCACTTTATAGGGTTTAACGTCGGCCCCACGACGACGGCTGCAATGGCCAACCGAACAACAAAGAAGTTGAGGCCAAAGAGAAAGATGTTCTTTTCTTGTGCATGCTTGTTGATATGCGCGTATGACGTAATGGGCCATTCACACTACGCCCAAAACGTGGCGTGGCGTACGTGACGTTTTGGTCCGGATGGCCATGACAACATGGAACGTGGCGGGAAAATCGTACCCCTGATACGAAAACGTAGACGACGTATCCAGACCCCTGTACCGAGTTTCGGTCTGTCGTTCCCAGCAGTTTGTGTCCAAAAGAAGCTGTACACACTGCTGGACGAGTAGCGTGTGCGTGCCTGTGTGAATGCACCTGCATGAAAACGACGTCTGCCAGTACGTCGTATTCCAAGACGTGACACGTATTGTAACATACATGTAGTATGAATAGCCTATACGCGTCAGGTCGTTACAGACTTTCTCATTTACAGTCCCCCAGACTTCTGATTATGTAGCAGCGCTTCAAGAATAGTCGAATAGAGCATCACAAATTCGTAAGTTAGTTTGAAAATTTCACTTGTAATTGACCGGGTGCATGAACGTGCTCATGTCTGCTCGGCAGGTGGTGACAATGATACGAGTACGTTGGCATGGCAATCCCATCTGAGTGACCGATGCCTGGGCAATGGCAGAAGAGAGCGCGGTGACATATCTTGGATAGTTCTACGGCTGTGCAAGGTCGTCCACTCTTTGAAGACAAGCGTTCCGTGAAAAGGTTCGTGACTTTATTTTGCGAGCGGTGGTAGACTAATTTGAAGCTGGGAAGGTCAACGGCTAACAATAGCCTGGGGAAGTACCGTACATACACTACAGGGTGCTTAAGAAGACCACATGATGTACAATGTACAATGATGTAAGAAGACCACATGATGTACAATGATGTAAGAAGTAGTCATGGCCCAAATTTGTTCGGCCTACATCGATATTTTGCCGCACAATTTTGCCACAACATTTTCGATATTCTGCTTGGCATTTCCTTTCTCCGTCGGTATTTTGCTTTGGTTTTGCTCGAGATGAAATGAGCTTTAGGGAAAACTCAACGATAATTGTCGCTGATGACGATGATATTTTTGATTGAGCTCCTGCTGCTGCTCAACTTTCCACTGAAATGTAGCCATGAGTCTGTTTTCTACAACTTTTGTGCTTGTTTTCAACCTTGGTGACTGATTGTGTTGAGGAAGTCCTTAAGAAGCCTTGGATTTTTCGAAAAGCCCACCAAAACTCGATATTTTGCTCAAAACTTGCCGGAAACTTGCGCATCCGATATTTTGCTCAAAGAATTGCTAGCAAATTTGGGCTATGACTAGTAAGAAGACCACATGGTGTACAATGTACAATGATGTAAGAAGACCACATGATATACAATGTACAATGATGTAAGAAGACCACATGATGTACAGTGTACAATGTACAATGATTACACAGCATTGACACAACCATTGAACCAAATCCTTTTCTGCCCTTACTCAGAGTTTCCACACTCATCAGGCAGCATGCTATGACCAAGACTAGCATTCACTTGATTATAATAATTATGATTTACGTGTATGTTACTGAGTCTCCTTAGCTAGGCGTGGATTTGTAGTATACACAAACTGTGCATGTACTTAGTTGAGGTTTATTTCAGGGTCTGGAGCCTGTCACATTTCTGTGGGGTGTCAGTTTGAACAATGCCCTGTCAGTCGGCTCCATTTCCAGCCTGAAGAGGAATACAAAAATAAGGCAAAGTACCTGACAGCCAGCCTATTGTATTCCTAAGTGTGTACTTAAATAATTATGGCCAGGAGTCTAATTTTAGGCTTCCCGTGCTGGCTACTGATCCTGGCAATCCAGAAGGCAGTACACTGTACAGGACTTTGCAGGAATTGAGATGATAACAAATGCCAGGATTGGTAGAAGGGGTAAGGAAGAAGAGTCAACACTATATAGCCAAGGAGAGAAAGGAGGGAACATATGAAAAAAGAAAAAAAAGTAACTGGCCCATTATACAGAAGGATGGAAGTGGTCAAAGCTAAGTTGACGCTTCAACCATACTGGTCTTCTTCAGAAAGAAGACAGACAGACAGACAGACCGAGAACAAAAGGATAGTGTCTGCCAATGCCGACTGTAAGGTAGATATGTTCTCGGTTGGACAAAAGCAGCTGAAAATCCCCAAGCAATGTCTGTGCAGAAATCCAGTTAGTTTAATTGTAGCTAGTGCTGAAAATTACACACAAATATTTGCAAATATTTGTGAATATTGGTGTGTGTAGTGGCTACCAAGGGTAGCCACGTGTCGGCTGAGAGTGCATGGAGAAAAAGAGGAGAAGAGATTGTTGCATTATTGAACAGCCGCTTGGTACCGTTCACAACTGTATTAATAGTGAGGTTCCGCATAACGTAATTACGTTAGTAAAAAAACGTAGTCGATCTACGGAAAGTCTTACGTAAACTGCATGCGCATCTGTGTTCCGCCATGCAGAGTTTTCAAATCACATAGCTGCCCTTGGCAACTCCGAACGCGGCATTGTACGACCAGATCGACCTGGGGAGAGAGTCATAAATTTGTACCCCAATCCACTCGTTATCAGAACCCTATCTACGTACTCTACATAGACAACTTTCCGTAAGTGGAGTGCAACTCGCGAATTCACGGGTTTTTCTCGCCCAGTAACGTAAAGTTGCTCAACTCCACGTTGTGCGGAACCTCTCTTTAGTCGGAGGGAAACACAAAGAGGCGAAGCCAGTTGTAAATCTGATGAGGCCTTTCGTACCATTACTTCTTAAATCAGAACATGGTGATAATGTGACGAAGCACAACGATGTCAATTTATACAGCATATCGGCGGAAAAGTTGTGACGAAACGCAACTCACACCATCATTCAGCCTGTGTACGTTTCATCACAATTTTTCCGCCAATATACTGTATAAATTGATATCGTTGTGCTTCGTCACATTATCCCCATGTTCTGTTTTGAGAAGTAATGGACTTCTAGGGGGCGTCTTTGAGGTTGGGAGTGTGTTCAGACACGACATTGAACTGCCTGAAGGAGAAAAAAGTGCCAGACCCACCAGGACTCGAACCCGGGACCTTGCTTGTCATGAGCAACGTTCTCTAACCACTGAGCTATGGGACCAGGCTGAACCTAGAAGGCGCTCGCAAGTGTTTCACTCCAAAGGCAGCTCACAGCACGTGCCACACAATACTGATGGCACTAGGGTCTTTTCCCTACCCCGGGGGACCAACCACGGTCGAGAAAGGAAGTGATCAAGGTAGCTCCTGCCGAAATACTTTTTTCCGAAAATTCACCAGTTTGACACTTTTTCAAGTTTGCAGTGCTAGGGGTGTCCAGAATGAGAAAATCAATATACCAGGGTATGTATTTGGGCACTTTGGTGGGGTTATGGCCCCTCGAAGTAGCCCAAGCAAGGCATTCTCTAAGAAAGAGACAGGTTTGCATTGATGACAATATAATGCTTCCAGCCTTCATCTGTTGCATCATGTGATCATGTCAGTAATTCCCATGGTATCAAAACACGTCAGGGTAGATTTATCGGCAAAATACACTGGTTGGAAGTAAAGGCTTCTGTGCCAGGAGACGAGACTGGTATTCCGAACCCAAATTCGATATGGTGCCAAAATGCAAGGCAAGCCGGGATTAGGAAGATCTCTGCACTGCTGGAGGCAAATGATTACCCAGACAACAAAATAAACCGCGCCATCAGGAATGCTGCTTGCTTCGCAAATGCAACACCCCGCCAGTGGAAGAAACCGGACCAAGTCATCCTGAAGCTGCCGTTTACCAACGAAGCACTGTCCGCTCGGGTTTCTCGACGTGTGCGCCAGTTCAGTCCTGATGTTCGTCTTGTGTTCACATCTGGTCTGTCATTGAAGAGAAAACTTGTTCGGTCGTCATTGTCTGCCCGTGTATGTCCCCGTGAGGTGCGGAGAGCGAAGGCGAAGCGTGGTCGTGGTGCATCGATGGTATGTGGAGCATGTGATACGGGTATGTCTGATTGTGAATCCGGGGCGTCGGAAGGTATTTTAGTGTGGTGCGGTCAGCCATCTGAAGTACAGTTTACTATTGTGGAAGGGGTGGCGGAGCCGAAAATTTTGGAAATTTAGAGTCCAGATCAGTGTATTTTATTGATTCACGGGGTACCTGGGGCAAAAAGTGGTACGGTCAATACCGCAGCGACCGTACCGTGTCCGACGCCCCTGTGAATGTGCGGTGGAGCATGTTGTCTAAGTGACAGTATGCTGTGCACGCTTTGTGAAGAGCTGTACGTCGGGGAAGCCAAGCGGCCAGTGCGGGAGCGGTGTCAGGAGCACTACTGGGAAGCACAGACAATGGTGGAGAAAGCTCCATGGAGTAAGTAACCACTAAAAAAAAACCCACTGAGAATCTCACACATCTTCTCAATTTCAGCCCGTCCACCAGGCGAAGATTCTCGGCAGGGAGCCTTCTCTTCCATCACGCCCGTGCCTTGAGGCAACAGAGATCAGAAATCGACGACCAAAGGTGAGCAGTGACAAGGATTGGCGCCTATCGGCATACTTCAGTAAATGAAACTTCCCGGCACATGACTGATCTACAAACTGGGCATCCCACACTTTGTTGTTATCACGAGCGCGAGATCTCAGATTTGACACCTCGGATGGATAGCGATAACGTCACATCTGAAGATTGATTATGACTTCTCCTGGACCAGGAAACCTGCCATTGTCAGAGGAAGGATGTGATCTGCTGCTCGGATTATAGTGTTCGACGCCAACCCTGCAGTCAAGATCTAGATGGATACGTCGCCTCAGCAGCCCACAGTTCTATGTCACACCCAGCAACCTTCCTTTCATATACCGTTGGCTGAATTTCAATCATCGAGGTTAGTGAAGTTTTTGTCTTGTGCAGTTAGCAATCTTCAGATGTGACGGTAAACGTCCGTTATGATTTGTTGGCTTTCACTTGGCGTCTACTTTTCACCTCTCTTTGTCACCACCTCAGTACTTTTGTGACGTGTAAACTAGCGCAACCTATTCCTGTTTACCTCTCCTTCTCGTTGTGATAGATTAAGCACTTGTGATAGTTATGTCTGGTAGGGTTTATAACACCTCCATTCTGCACTATTTAAACAGCCTTCCAACTTGGAAGGTTCTAAGTTATAGAAATAACATGAGGGTAGTTCCTTGGTCCTTTTTACTTTTCATAAATTAATCCTTGGCTCTCCATCCGAGTTCATTATTAAACACCACCAGTTATTTGTACTTTACAATCAGCTCATGCGATAACATTGCAGGACACTGATCAACGGTACTGACGTTCTACACCTAGCTGGCAATCTCGGATGAGCTGATTGTAAAGTAGCTGCAGTGGTGTCAGTGGATGTTATAGCAGAACTTGTAGCTGTTTGGTCTTCTTTTCTTCTTATAAATAAATAATTCATCCTTGGCTCTCCACCCGAGTCTAACAAATTCTATCTTTGTTAATCATATGTACATGTGAAATGGCCGGCTCCCCCGTTCCCCGCAGCAACACAACTCTCTCACTCATGGATACAGTCCGTTGGTTTATTGCAACAGAATAAATACTGATTGGCGAGAGAACGGGGGAAAAAGACCACGAAATCGTAAACGACTAACAGTTATAAACAGGAAAAAGGGTGAACAAATTGAAACGACCAATGCGTGACCAGTACGTACGATACACGTGACAAGAACCAAGACAACAACACCGTGGACGAGTCACACCACTCTCTCGCACCCAAACCTTACTCTCACAGCGCATGCTCCACATAGTCCACGCATGCGCAACAACTAGTAAACAAACGCTCTCGCACAGACGGAAGCAGATTCCGCCACTCAACAATGCATACTCCTGCATGCACCACACACACCACACCCACACACCACTCCCATATTCTGCACACAACGCACCACACCCATACACACAGAAGACCATATTTGACACCGGACTGGACAGAACAGCAAGACCAGAGACAACAGCGGGTGCAAATAATAAGCGCGTCGAATTTCGCAATACATGTACCACTCTTTGTCTAAAAAAAGGACTTGATTCCATACTTAGTTTCTAGTGTATAGCAGAGCTGGATTATACGCCGTTGGAGACTGCATTACTGACGGCGCTGGTTGGCTTTCTAGCATTTCAGGTGACGGTCCTAGCCAGGGGATGGTTGACGAGGCTCTGGAGGCCGATGCCGAACTGTCCGTGTCACCAGCGGTAGTTTGGCTGGTCAGTGCTGTGGCGGCGCCGTTCTGCAACGTAGTCCAACTTCCCATGATGTTGGGATGCGCGGGCATATTGGTGACGCTGTCTACGCGCCCTTTCAGACCGCACAGCAAGCCAGTCAATATCGGCGCACGTGACAGCTGCTGCTCCAGCGGCTGCTGGTCTAGAATAGACGCTGTGTTGCCCGCCGCTGCTGGCAATCCTCCGTTTGTTGGCACACTGGACGTCGGCGTAGGCAGCTGGCGACCGGAGTCTGGAGAAACAACAACGCCGGACGCCGGTAAGATGCCATTTAAATCCTTTGCCTCTGAGAAACACAGCCTGTGCGGCAGCGGCAATCGCTGTATTTGCATGTCGGCGGGGGTACGGATGGATGCTTGCGAAACACCAGTTGAATCACTCAGCGCTGGGAAAGGAAGCGGCCTACCGCCAGTGGCTGGAGAATCACCACCGCCGCTGGGCGCCTGTAAATCACCATTTGAATCATTTGTCTCCGGTGAAACAAGCAGCCCAAGCCCAAAAGGCAGCTGCTGCTTTCTTTGAGCGGGGACGGGGAAACGGGCGGATTCTTGTTGAACAGCGGTTGAATCACGCAGCTCTGGGAAGGCAAACCTGCCACCAGTGGCTGGGGGAAATGCGGATGCTGCTGGCATGGCACCAGTTGAAGTAGTTGATGGTGGGAAAGGTATCGGGAGCTGCTGTTGCTGATGTGGGACTGGCCAGTCCGCAGATGTTTGCAAACCAGCAGTTGCACCAGATTGCACCAAACCAGTGAACTGTTTGCTTGTGATGGACGGGTTGCTAGATGCTGGCAAACCACCATTTGAAACGCTTGGTGGCATGTGAAAGGGGAACTGCTGAGCTGGACTGCTGGAAACATGAGAACCACCACTTACACCGTTTTCTGTGTGGCAGAGCATGCGCCCACCAAGTGCAGATTGGTTGGCGTGCACTGAAGTGGATTGCAGGAACTGCATTCCTGCCTGTTGGTGGCTTGTTGCGTTCGGAACACTCTCAGCTGCACCACCATTGCGCACTGGTGCTGGCTGCAGTCTGGCCGGGTACGCATTGTCTGAGCTGATGTGCGGCTGTGCGCTGGGGGTCCTTAGATGCCGCTCCAACACGCCATCGTATGCGCTGTTGTGTGGCGACGAGACTCCTGTGTGGTTCCAGGCCGCGTGCAGCCCATGGCGAGGCTGCATGCCCTCCATGCCCAGATTGTCTGCAAAGGGCATTTGAGTAGGCAGCGACAGTGGCTGGGATAACACGTTGCCGAGCACCTGCCGTTGGTGGTGATCGTACCCTAGCGGCGCCATCGGAGTCACTTGATATTGTTGCTGGAAGGGGGCACCTGTGACGACGTCCACACCATTTAGCATGTCTAAGACGGAGGGGCCAGCTGCATCCTGCTTGTCCTTTTTGGCCTTGTTTTTCCGCTTGGGCTTGTATTTATAATCTGGATGTTTCTGTCAAGATGCAGCACATAAAAAAAACAATAAAACAGTCCCATAGTTAAACAGAAAGTTAACTTTAAAAAACAAAACACATACAAAACACAGTGTCTGTACATAAGGGAGTAGAGTGAAAGTTTAGGGGGTTTGCCCGTAAAAATGGCTCTCGACTCTTTCAGTTTGTAAGCTCTTAGAATCGTGTGGAGAAAGACAGAAAAGAATTAGCCATTGTTTTTTTTTATCTCCCTCTAACTTTGGAATAGCCAGATGACTGGCTACATTTGTCCACCGCTCTGGACCTAGGTTTTAATTAGGGCTGAGTCGAGTAGCATTTTCTTCGGGTATCGGGTTCGGGTAGTTTTCCATGGGTAGCACGGGTACCCGATCGGGTAATGTTTCCATGGTAACACCACAATGCACCCCTTCCCTTACGCACTGCTGGGTAGACATGCGGAGTGTGACGTGAATTTGTACACATGCACTGTACATGATGTCACCTGCGACTTCGGGTTTTCGGGTACTATTCTGTACCCGTCTACCCGAGGTCCTCACGGGTAGCACGGGTACCCGACTACCCGTGCATACTACTAGTTTTAATCGTCTTGGCTGCTGCAGACCCGGCGGAAGGACTGGCTTGCAGCTACTGCATGTACAGTCAACTTCGCTTATAACGACACTCGGCGGGGCGTCAAAAAGGTGTCCTTATTCGCGAAGTGTCGTTATACCCGAAGTCTCATTATATGTGTTACGGTGGGATGGGACTTTGCTCTGGGCATGGAAATTCTGTCGTTATTCGCGAATTGTCATATCCGCAGTCGTTATTAGCCAAGTTGACTGTAGTAGGTAAGGGGCCATCCGTAAATACCCATATGTATTTAGAAACGAAAACTATCATTTCTCTTCAACCCCCTCCCCCCTCCCTGAGAAACGAACACATAAAAATGGTACATTGTATCGATATTTTTCCATTTTTTTCGGACGTGCCCACACATACAAACTTTACATAGATATTTTTCGAGAAACGAACAGGCGCTCAACCCCCTCCCCCCCCCTAAACGACTAGTTTTCGTTTCTAAATAAATATCTATATTTACGGATGGCCCCTAAACTGGAATTCGCTCGCAATTCTACAGCCACGTCCCACTGTAGGTAACTGGAACCGTGGGAGGTACTAGCAATCACTTGTACAACTCTGCGAGTCCTTGTGCTCAATAAGTGACAACACTGCATGTGTCTACTATGCGGCATGCACACACGTTGTGTTGAGAGTCTGTCCATCAAATGCGTAAAACTTTGGAATCGGCAGGAGATCTTTATGATCGAACTGCTTTTGCATGTTGTAGAGAATCCTGGAGTGGACAAGAGTTGTGACTACTGTTTTGTGTTATTGTTCCCGCTGTCTACTCTGCATTGCATTTTCAATTTTCCATTATCATTATTTTCGTCATATTTGCGTTGCGTTGCCATGGCGACATGCTGCTAAGCACGTGTACCACTACAAACACGAAACAATTGTTGTTGTGCCCATACTCCACAGCACTATGCAGAATACGCTACGTCTAGGGTCCACAGCGCTTTATTTTATGCGTGTGTGTGAGTGTGTGTGTGTGTGTGTGTGTGTGTGTGTGTGTGTGTGTGTGTGTGTGTGTGTGTGTGTGTGTGTGTGTGTAGTTCGTCATCGCGTGGTCGAGTGGCTTCAGCAAAATAATCATGATGAACTGATGAGCAAGCATCGCGAAGAGTCCTGAACTAGCTCTCTTATTTTGAGATTTTGTACTTCAAAGTCTAGATACCGTACAACGAAGGCCGTGTCGGATTCTCCCCCGATTCTGAGATCCGCCTGCTCTCATCAGATTACGTAATCATCAGGAAAAGAAGCATTTGCTCAATAACAAACGCAAGGTCATATGGTGGGTTTGTGACGCGCTCGGATCACCGACCAGTGATTGTCGATTTCCAGCTCTCCTTTCATACCGTTCGTGCTGGGAAGAAATCATCCGAGCCTTGTTTCATCAAATACAATTCACCATCAACAGAAACTGCTGGCAGGTTTCGGGAACTGCAGCTGGACACCGTACCAGAATTCAAAGCCGCAGACATGACATGCTCGAAAGCAGATGCAACATGGGGAGAGTTTGTGTCAACAGTCCACTCAGCAGCCCAACAGTCTTTTGGAGTAAGACCATCTGGACAGAAGGCAGTTAGAAGTACCAACCCTATTGTGGCCAAGCTTTCCAAGCTTTCCCTTTTTATTTATTTTTACAGTACAACAGCCTCTTGTACGGGCAAAAAAAAACAATCATTAGATCAAGCGCACATGGTGATGATTATGTACAATGCATTGTATAATGTCATTAATGACACTTGACAGATATACAGTGAAACCTTGTTAGGAAGAACACTGATAAGACAAATGTTTGCCTAAGAAGAACTAGTATTCGTAACTGTATTGGATAAAACCCTGTGTATTCACTGGGTAAAACATATGGATAAGAAGAACTCCCGTTATTGCGAACGAATATCATCGGTCCCTTGATGTTCGTCCTAAAGAGGTTTGACTGTACGTAAGTCTCAAGCTGAGATTCTTGCTTCGGCAACAACAAGCGTTGCCGAGTCTGAAGCCATTGCTGGTAAGAAAGCCTTGCGTGCACCACGCAGGCACATCAGCGCTGAACGGATCAGTGCAAAGCCAATCTGGCAGCGGATGGAGGCTAGGGTGAAGCTGCATGGCTCACCAGTCTTGGCGGTGAGGGGAGAGAGGCGATATGTTTGTATAGCGTGGTGCCATGCTTTCCCATGCCTCCGGTGGTAGAGAAGATGGCTGGGACAAAGCTGGAGTGCTCCACCTCCCGGAGGTGCTGCTCATAAGCACGACGCTTAGCATTTTCATGACGGACATATGTAGCGGCAAGTGAGTCGGAGCGGTTTGAAGACGCATGGGGTTGAACACCCGTACATCAATGTAGGTGCGTTCGAACCGTCGTCACCAAATGCCACTAGCCACGCCGTCTAGGCATGCCTGGTCATCGGCAATAGCAGTGCGATAACGGAGTTGTTCTCCGGAGAGTGGCTGGAGGTGTGGCTCAACTGCTACCTGGTGGACCACCCGCCTGAGCAGACGAGCAGTGAGGTCCCTCACCTCATTGTGACAAATGGACAGGTATCCACCCGTCGGACACGAGAGAGAGTGGGACACAGTGAACTGCTGCCCACACGCGCACCGTGATGGTAGACAGACCGGTAGCCAGTTGAAGTGAAGGCAGACAGCATCCCGAAACTCCGGCTTCGCCAGGGTAAAGCCATGGCGTTAGGTTAGGTAACATAACATAACCTTAGGTACAGGCATTGTTGCCTTCTTGCTGTGGATCATAAATGATGCCACAGCTCCTAGGCTACGATGAAAACGTGCATAAGGGGTCAGCACGTAAGCTAGCTTGAGGCACTCGGTTCCGAAACCAGAGCGATCACTCGCTGTAGCCCTGGACTGGCGGAGGAAGAGAAAGCCTTGGTTGCCGCCCGAATTGACTCCCTGGCTGTCGCCATCTCGCACTTCTTGGCAGTGCAAACACCATGGACGGCCATGCCAAGAACTGGATCTTGGGCCAGAACACGGCAGATGAGGGAGGCAGTGATGTCAAGGGAGGACTTTTGCTGTTCGGCCCAGGACGACGGATGAGGTAAGCCAAGGACTCCAAAGCGACATGGCAAAGCCATCAGGGTGCGCTCCTCAGCATTGACTGTGCGACCTAGAAGAGCAGGAGGGTAGTTATCAGAAAACTCACTGTTGTATGAGCCCTTTGGCCCCGTACGCCGTATGCACACACGTCCGTACACCTGATTATTATACTTACACTTCTGCACATTCCTGTACCGTACACACCCATTCATGCACTCTCCGCTGACCTTTGCCTCACTTACTTCACTGCTGACTTCTATCTTCCCGCTCACCCTGTTCCCGCTTACGCCCTTGCTGACTCCTTTGCCTGGCTTACTGCATGCATCCCTTTTCCTGCTCACCGCGTCCCTGCTTACTGCATGCAGGCGCGTGCGCCGGTGCCCTTGAAGGGGGGGGGGGGGTTCCGGGGCGTTCCCCCCCCCCGGGAAAAATTTCAAAAAATGAAGCAAAATCCTGCATTTTGAGCGAAAAAAGGGGGTTCCCAGGAACCCATTTGGGGCACGCGCCTGTGCAGCATGCACCCGCTTCCCCTACTTGGTAAGATTAATATACCTCCAACTCCTTCTAATCTTCTAGTCTTACCCTGCCCTTGTTGTTGTTGTTGTTGTTGTTGTTGTTGTTGTTGTTGTTGATTTTTATTTTACTTTGCAAGGCCAAACGGGCAATGGTGCCCAATTCTATGGAAGCGAATTTCAAAGGGGGAGAGAGCTACGGGGAGAGAGAGAGAGAGAGAGAGGGGGGGGGGGGAGGGAGGGAGAGAGAGAGAGCGAGATAGAGAGAACGGGAGGGAGAGAGAGAAAGGGGGAGAGAGAGCGAGCCACAGAGAGGGAAGCAGTGAGGTTAGGGACATCGGGCGTGGTGGGCGCATCAACGTGTGGTTGGTGGTAGCAGCGAAGAACAAATTGCTGTGTAATTTAGGCTGATAAGCGATTTTGAAGCGTCAACAAAGCGACCCTGTCCTGGAGTCGGAAGCTCTGATGTGGTCATTAGTAGTGGAATCGTTAGTAGCAATATTGTAGCTACTATTTCATGCTGTCGCTACATCTTTTGTATTTCATGCTTTTCGCACAAGTTTTCAGTTTGTGAGACTTCATTCACTCTTCTTCTCTTTCTTTTCTTCTTCTTTGAAGGTGACTGCATGTTTCTTGCATGCATGCATACATCGTGTACCTTCATTTGCTCTTGCGTTATGCCTTCTTTTTGATGGTTGCTGTTGCTAATTTGGATTGGAATAAAAACAATTCGCCCAGCAGCATTCATTGTAGCCAGTAGATCTATACATGATGTAGTATTAAAGATGGGATATTGTCATAATAAGACAATCATTATGACTATTACTGTCTATTAGTGAGTATGTAGACGGGTGCTCCTGTGCACGTACACGACCTGTAGACACTGAAACTAACTTGTGAAAGACACTGCACTGATGTCCAGGGTTGGGAACATCTAGTATCTACCAGCGGCCATGCGTTCTCCTGGAATGCTGGTCTGGAGTGGCAGCCAAGTAGCCGCCAGTTCAGCGCATGCATGCGGTGGGGGCTGTACCCGTGTACACGCCCCGCGGCCCGTTGCACACGGCTGTGCATGAGTATGTGCGCGTGGTAGACTCTACCGCATGTAGTAGCTCCCTGGATCCATGGACTCGACTGTGCCTTTACTGGCTTTAGAAAGCCTTCAAGGTTCACACGTTTGCTCTACATCTGGAAGTGCTCCCGACTCTCAAGCCAAACTACTACTAGTAATCTGCTGAAGTGGGCTGAAGTACTGCTACGCTACAGCCTAGCCCAGGCGCAGCTAAGCTTTACTAACTTAGAAGGAGCCCAGCTGCCCCCCAGGCAAAGGTCGCACGTCTTGAGGGGGATCCAGTCCTTCTACAGTGCTACAGCCTACAGGGTTGGAGAACTGCTCTCCGGGAGCTCCGCCGTCCTGCTGGGTCGATTACATGTTACTCTGCGATCCGCTCTTGAGCAAGTTCAAGTGTCTGGCACCGGCTACGCAGTATCTAGTTGAGCTACCTGTACGGCTGAACACAGTCATGGTTCAAAACTCTGCGATCGGTCCGACGGACTAGCAAATTCTCAGACTAGGAGGTTGGATTGCCGAAAGTGCAGTAGATCTACGTGTGCATAATAATAATTGCGCGGCTTCCTGTATATTGTACAATGTACCTGGATGGTGTCGGAGCAGCGTCTCAAAAGGCTAATCTATTTTAGCTACGTGCTTGTACTACAAGCGTGTTGAACACTCGACAGCCTGCCACAATAATAGCGGCGAATAGTGCCTACTTGGTCTGGCCAATTATTCCCACCACGGACACTGTACGTACGTGTACATGGTTTCTACTCTATTCTGTACTTCCAGTCTTAGGTCAGAGTAGATACAATCGAAATAATCGCAATAATTGTTATTTCTTCAATCGAGCGCATGCAGTACTGACACCATTATCGCGGTCGCACCTTCTTCTATTCGTCCTGAACTAACCAGACTGCTGGCCCCACACCTTCTGCATATTTCTTACCATGTCGTTCTGCAGATCTGCATGTATGTAAGATCAGCGAGTTTCCAGTCAAGACAACTGACACCACCCCATTGACGGTATCCTGCATTAGACCCGCTGGCTACTCCTTGACTCGCTGAACCGAAATTAATTGCTCGCCCGTGTAAGCCGCCCAGCTGGATGCAGCTGCTGAAGCGAAGTAAGTAAAAAATAGTTAGCCGTCCATGACTTCATGTCCCATGGCTTACTACACACACTGCTCCTCACGTGTTCAAGTACATAAGTCGGTGTTCACCGTGACGCGTGGAAAGACCAGGACTCGGCAGGAGGTTGCACCAACGGTCCAAACCACCGAGTCGTAAAAACCTACTTAGCGACTCCCTGCAGCCTGGTTGGACCATCGAAACACATACGCCGTACACTGTCCTCGCAAGCCTCCTGAATCTCAGCTAGAGGCGGTATCGCAACGGAGGTGGTGTATTACTAGAACATTGCTGTTTAGCTGCCTTTCAAGTAACCACACGAACCACGATCTAGTTCGAGCCCTAATTGCACAGGGCTCGAACTCGCAACCCGGCTTTCCTTCCATCCACCACAGACCGCGGTTGTCACGGTTTCTCAACACACTTGTATGGCACGTTGTAATGCGGACGTGCGAACTTCACATTTACCACAAACCGCACAGCCTACCGTATGTCCGTGAACATGGTGAAAGTGCCAGGTGGCACAGTAGTGGTAGCTCTTGCACGCATCATCTAGCGGTACATGTAGTGCAAATAGAATGTAAGTGCAATGACCAATGTTGTCAAAGGACCGGCGGTGCATTACTCAGCACCGCTCCGTAGAATGCGAACTTTTTAATTTTTTTATTCTACGAATGACACAATCCCACGATCAGACAGAGAAAGGAAACAGCAGTGTATAATTGTTTTTGCCAAACTGCTTGAGCCTAGCTTGTACGGGCAAAATACTAGTAACACAAAAACACATTCGTGAAGCATTAAACGAATGATAATGATTATTACATGGAACTATAAATAATTGTAGTACTAGGAACTACACATACTACTATTGTACTGTGACTACATGTACTTGGCAGCTACGTGTAATGGCTTCAGGAATCCGACCATGTAGTTCCAGATCGAGAACTGCGTTTCGCCATCTTGAGCATCGCTCAGGCATGCAGATAAACTGATTAGATAATATATGTAAACACTGTCATCCATGGATTCATTGGGTCTGCATCACTGAAGACAGGGCTTTCCACGACCCCGCCATGGTCCACATACTAGTACTAGTAGTCCGTGCCAGGCCCAGAGGGTAACCTCTGCCTCTAGTGTAGTCTGGGCCTTGGCCTGGTCAGATCAATGCATTCCTACAGTGCAGACATTCACATCTACACGACTGCTGCCTTAAATTAAACTCGCAGCAGCATGATGAACGCACTGGGGCATAGTATTTTAGTGACCAGTGCAGTCGACGAATCTCTTGGTCTGTCACCTCAAAGACAAACAGAAACAGGTTCCTGAAGTTCTAGGAGGCCATCTCCTCACGCCCAATGTTAGACTTAGTCCATTATCCTGATTATTGCATACTGGCATGTTGATCAGTGCTGGACGGGTAGATCCAATGATGCAAGTCGAGAATGCCGCTCGCTGTAGACTGGCCCCACTCGCAAATGAACACACTACATGCACTACCCGTGAATTTGCACTGATGTTCTTCGAAATACATGTAGGATCCAAGCGACTGAGCCAAGCTTGCCAGACGACGCACAAGCTTACTCCTGTACAATGTCAGCGGCGAATGCTGCATCTGCACTCACTTCTATTACCATTCGTCCCTGCCACCATCATAAACAAACATGCATCCGGAGTGAGTGATCTGGGGGGCCACCCGCAGCCAAAATACATGACGAAAGTCATCTTGATGAAGCAGATAAATCTTGGAGAACAATAGCGCTGCCATTGTGTTGTGTCATGTCATCTATTGTGTTCGGTGTAGGTGTGGAGAGTCTTCACTTTGCTGACACCAGGGAAAACAATACGCTCCGGCGTAAACGTTTCTCAGCCTCCCCTCCACCTGTGATTAATGACATGATGTTGCAACTTCCCCTTAAAAGGAAGTCGCAACACTGGGCTAGCTGCATAGCTGCATAGCCAGTGTAGTGTGACAGTTGTGTGAGAACTGGTCGTATGATTGATAGTGTAGACCTGTTTGTTATCTACTAGTACTACTCAGCAGCCCACACCACACCAGCAGTAACCTGAACACTAGTAGCAACACCGTAGTAGCCTGGCACATTCTATTGCTATTTAAGTGGAGGCCTATTGTTAGCTGGCAAGGGTGTTGAGATGCGCCAAGTGCTGTAAACAATCCTGAGGAACCTTCCACCTTGCTCCCTATCCAACTAACTTGCTGGGCCCAGCCGGCTCGCACAGTCACACTCCCAATGAGTGTACTACCTTCGACAACAGACACTTAATTAGGCAACAGACAAAGAAGCCAATTTCCTCTAGTGCTGAACGTTACTTGTTCCATGCCCAGTTCCTGCGGATTGAAGACTAGACACATGGCCTGTATTCAATATTCAGTACATGTGCTTCCAATAATGTCTTTTTTTTGACGGCCTCTTATACAGGCAATCAGAGAACATGATATCACTGGCCTGACACAACAACTTAAGAAAAACAAAAACAAACAAAAATATAATGTCTGCACTCATGGAACTATAGTTTAGTTGCCAGAAGACCTCACCTTTTTGCTGTGCCAGTGTGTTGAGCTTGAAGCCACACCGTCCAGCAATTCTCACACCGTCCAGCAATTCTCACTCCAGAAGTATGAAGCCAAGTACGAAACAATGGGCCATAGACAAATCAGACCAAGATTGGTCTGTGTGTTCACTTGTCTCACTCATGTAGGTACAGTTAGCTCTGCGTTCCCTGCTGCCAATCTCACTACCCATTGCAGGTGTTTCTCTTCTTCCCATTGCTGACCTCTGCATGCCTTATTCTTTCATCTGCTATTAGTGAGTATTACTTTGATTATGTACTTCTAACAACATTCTTATGTGGCTGAACGTCGAAAAGTGTGTATCAACTTCTAAAGCACTGTACGAGATGACGGCGGAATTCGTGGATTAGTAGTGACCTCAATCTGCAGTATAGAGATTTTCTCTAGTTTCATGAATGCCTAACTCAACCTTTTTCGCCCGCAGGAAGGCGTGGCATACCTTCGCTGCTTTTTGTTGTTGTTGTTGTTGTTGTTGTTGTTGTTGTTGTTGTTGTTGTTGTTGTTGTTGTATAACTGTTACTTGATTATAGCGGTAGTCAACACGTGCCGCGTTAAGCCTAATAACAATGGACCCACTGCCCCTCCTTCTTAGGCTTTGTCGCACAACTCTCCTACACGAACAGCTATTGAAAGGTATGCATTCCTTCTGGCCCGCATGCTGAAATATCTTCCTTATTGGCCATGGGCCATCGTGGAAACATAGAATAAAGAATGGGAATCATTAAAATTAAAAGAAAGGACCGAAAGTGTACATGGTATCCGTAGTTCAGGTTGTTGAATGTCACTACCACATCAGTCAGTATTGTGCTAACTGCTGCACCTTCTGACGTCATAATCTCTTGCTTACCGTATTTCCGCAAATAAAAGGCCGTATACAACGCCTTCCTCGTATACAAGGCCGGGGCAGGGGCGATTGAAAAAAATAAAAGACCGTCTCCGATTAGAAGACCGGGCCTACTAAAATGAGTCTTTGTTCTTGTGTTAAAAATAGAAGACCGTGCTCAAACTGTGTAGAAGAAAATGGAAGAACGGGGGTAAAACTGTGTGGCGAGAAATAGAAGACTGTCCTCGAATACAAGACCGTCCTCGATTATAAGGCCGGGTTAGGTCGAGGTTGAAAAGATAGTAGACCGGCCTACTATTTGTGGAAATACGGTATATATGTATCTGTAATAGCATTGGACCAACTACGAATAACATGACGTGTACTGTAAGAGCAGACATTTTCGGTGGTGTAAAATTTTTGGTATTCTCCAAAATCGGCGGTTTGGTGGAGGGAAATTTTCGGTAAAACCCGTTTTCCAGGTAAGTGCACTAGTACTACATGTATACAGTACCGGTTGTACCGAAATTTTCGGTGCGTTTTATTTCCGATAAAAAAATTGTCCGCACCGAAGTTACCGAAATAAAACACCACGGAAAATTCCTGCTTTTACAGTAAGCTTTTGGTCCTTTCTTTTAGTAATAAAAGTAGACCTACAGTCTCCCGGGTGGTTTGGGGAAGCGGGTACCCATCCACCATCGCCCAGTCCATTTACAGTTTACGTAATCCACAGAGTTCTGCCTCTTGCACGTACATGTACATGTACATGTACGTGCAAGAGGCATACCTTTAGACTTAACAACAGCCAGTGCTGACGGCAAAAAATTGTGCGACTGTGCGTGCACGTAAAACTGTGCATGCACGTAGACACTTGTGAAGCCTACGAATTAAGGAAGCAGAAGCCTTGGAGTAACACGATAGACAAGACGGAACAAGATGATGCTCAGTGATGTATACCGGTGTGTACTTGTATATTAAAGACAGATTGTGAAAAATATGCATGTAAGCGTGCTAGTGCAATGTACATGTATGTAAGCAGTACGTGTCTTACCCGCATATGCTCATGCCGTAGCTCCTTGGCCACCACTGCGTACTTCTCCTGATCCTCGTGTGAAAGTTGTTTCCACATTTTCCCTTTACGTAGCAGCAGCAGCAGCAGCAGCCACAGCAAAACAAAACAAAACACAAAGAAACACAAGTGACGTTGCAGGATGCAGTTATTTGTAGATGGTCAGTGACGTCGGTCAGTGTAGTGCAATGTTTTCGCATGACCTTTTTTATTTTTTTTTTGTATACTATGTGCACATCCCTACAAAGTAATAGGGGTAATATAAGAGACAAAGACAAAATACAAAGACAACAAAGGAGTAGTAGGTGCTACAGGAGCTGTGCTGGTCAGGCGCAGTGCACCCCTGATTGTCAAGTAACTGGTGGTGTTAGTGGACATTATAGCGTAATTTGTAGTTCCTTGGTCCTTTCCCCTTTTCTCTCACCGAGAATCTTGCTGATCGCTGAGTTGTGCATCTTTGGGTTATCAGCGGCCAGCTCCTTTCGTTTTTCCTTCGCGAACGCCAGGAACTTGTTCATCGGGCGCCTTATGCGACCATCCTTTTTCTGCTCGCCACCTGGGTCTGACGTCGATACGTCGGAAACGCCTTCTAATGACGCCTGCGCATCTTCCGCGGTCCCTTCAGCGACTGATGTGGCGAAGGAGCTGGACTCCATGTTACCCTCCTCCGGAGTTTCGGCGGTCTGGGCTGGAGAGACGACGACATTAGTTGGCTGACCATGTCCGGTGGTGCTTAGTACTCTACGTGCTGACACTGCAGCAGCTTGTGTGGACAGTTGGTGAGTAGGCGGACCGCCGCTGCCGTTGGGTGATGGAAAGCCGGCCAGCGGTTGTCGCGCGGATAGCTCACCGTTTGGTCCGACCGGCAGCTCCAGATATTTTGGTTCTTTACCGCCTCGGGTTGCCCAATACCGCTCCATGTAATGAGACGACATAGATCCCGACGCTTGCCCAGCTGACGGTCGATGATGGTCATCAGTGGTCCTTTGTAGCGGAAGCGTAGCGACAGCAGGAAGACTGCGAGGCGGAGCTGCTTGCCTTTGATTGATGGTGGGCTGAGTGAGCTGGACATGACCAACAGGAGCCCGGGCTGCCGAGTTGTGACCATGAGCGTCGGAACTCTGAGCGATCGAATACGGATTCCGAAGAGGTGGTTCGGCCGTGGACGCTAATGATACTGGCCGTTGGACGATCCGTCTCATGACTGATCCGGCGGTATTGACGACCTAGGTTTTTGAAATGACGTTTGGTATGTGGATTGCTGGTTTCAAAGTGATCAAACATGCTCGCAAATAAACGTGTAAAACATTCTACAAGAACACCAGCTGTCTTTACCAAATAACAGGACAATACTCAGTACTAATAGAGCAGACCGAGAGAAAGACAGGCAGCAGAAGAGAGAAAGAGACGATTGTCTTGACACTGCTCCTTTCCTTCTACTACAATTTAGCACAAGTATTACACGTACTGTGTGGTCGGGCTGTTTATATTAGAATCTGCGTGTAGTACTGGGCCATGGGGACATATCAGCGGAGAACACGAATCGGGTCGATCGTGACAACGCCACCTAGTAGTACCTACGAATGTAGTACTAGTAGGAGTAGTACCTAAGTCCTTGAGAGGTTAGACATTGAGTGTGACCACTGCAAAAAGTAAGTGCTCCGGACTTTGGCCGGCATGCCACTCTTCGCATGGCACTTGCACTCTGCATCATAGTGTATGATGTAACGACTTACGTCGTTAGTACTTGCTGTGCACTGTGTGCAGCCGCATACGTAGACTCTACACGAAGTGCGGGTACAGTATAACGTTAGCACTTCCTGCAGAAACTAATACGTTATTACTTTATTATAACGATAGCACTAGCAGACGTACAGACGTACACTCAGGGCACAGTGCTGCTCAGTGAAATCCAGTCACGTCACTGAAGTCTGCGCCTTGCACCATTTTGTAGCCCAATTCCAGTGTTCACAGGTCTAGGGCTGCGCAACGCCCGGCGCGTACTGAGGGATGTGACCGGATTTCATTGAGCAGGATTATGATTGTGCAGACCTACATTGTTTAACCAAGAGTACATAAACCTTACTCTTGCTATAACCAAGAGGATAACCCCCGTGCTATAACCTATAAACCTCGTAATACCCCTGAGATTAGTCAGATTACGATAGCCCGGTTTGGCCTGTAGTGTAGGCATTGGCGGATAATGCTCGAAAAGGTGGCAGATTCTGCTCGAAAAGCAGTGAAATCAGTGGCAGAACCATACAAACCTTATGGCGGACAATTCCTCGACCGGATGATTCTGCTCCATTTCTTTATCCACATATCAAACATGCATGAAACTTACCAGAAAAAGTACCGAATTCTGCCAATTTTCTGCCGGCATTACCCGCATATGCCTACTGTCGTGTAGATTGTTGCCGTATGTACATGATATAACCTAACACCAAGAGTACATAACCCCGTACTCTTGCTAACACTGGTTAAAAACCAGTATTAGATAAACCTTGTTATAGTTCACGCGTTAGATGGACAGCATGAAACAAGGCGGGGGACACTGTGTTCGGAAACAGTGACCTAAGTCCTTACTACAACCTTCCGCGGTTGGCAGAGCCCCGGTCCCTGCGGACCATTTGAACCATATGGGTATCGCAACCGGTTCTGACCCTCATTATGCTAGGGGGTTAGGAGACTACTCCTGATGTCGTCTTGTTTTCTTCGCTCTTTTCTTTGACTTGTATAAAGACTTCTTTTCTTTTTCTTTTTTCTTCCAACTTCTGCCCATGGCGTCCTGCTCTCAGCTCGTCAACTGTCAACAGTTTTTTTGTCATCACCATGACACTGTCGCGAGAAGGTGCTCTCTGTAGACGGGGTTGGTGATGTCCCGACGTGGCCATGGGTAGGCCTTCACCACGTCGGAACACCCCGGCTACACGTTGGTTACCTCCACTCGTTAACTTGTTTGTTGTTGATGTTGTCGCGTAAACTAGTACTGGTCAAGAAAACTTGAATTTCACCTACAAACCTGAGCAACTGCTTCAATTTTGCTACACGTTGGTTACCTTCATCAGTACCGCTTGGAAATAACTCGCATGTTGTTGATGTTGTCACGTAAACTTGAACTGTCAAAAAAACTTGGAATTTCATCTGCAAACCTAAACAACTACAAGTGCCTCAATTTGATCATGCCGTTTTGTTAGTTACGTGCATACCCTCACAAATTTAAAGAAAAAACGAGCTTGAGTTACGTCTTACCGTATTTTCCGGAGTATACTGTAGTGTGCACTTTAGATGTGCTATTTTAGGCCCTAAATCGCAGGTGCGCACTATGCTCCGAATATGAAATGCATGAACTTCAATGAAGATTGAAGTGCGCACCCTCAATGAAGATTGGGGGTGCGCATTATACAAAGGTGCGCACTATACTCCGAAAAATACGGTACCTCCGGTGTCAACTCGTATCAAGTGGAGTTAATCCTGGGGTGAACGGCAGTTGACGAGCTGAGAGAAGGACGCCATGGGCAGAAGTTGGAAGAAAAAAGAAAAAGAAGTCTTTATACAAGTTAAAGAAAAGAGCGAAGAAAACAAGACGACATCAGGAGTAGTCTCCTAACCCCCTAGCATCATGAGGGTCAGAACCGGGTGCGATACCCATAATATGGGTATCGCACCCGGTTCTGGTTCAAATGGTCCGCAGGGACCGGGGCTCTGCCAACCGCGGAAGGTTGTAGTAAGGTCACTGTTTCCGAACACAGTGTCCTCCACCTTGTTTCATGCTGTCAATCTACGTCACAATTGTACAGACGTCATGACGTCAGTGTATCATGGGACCGGGAACGGCCGGCAGTGCTTCATCATGGTGTGATATTAATCACTAGAGTAGTAGAGAGGTTACATTAGACTTAGAGAGGTCAATTCGCTCGTGCCAGGCCACCACTATGCCTACCACCAAGAGCACATAAACCGGTTTATGTACTCTTGCTACCACCAAGAGTACATAACCCCCCAGAGTGTTCAACTCCCACATACCCTGTTGTCCCGACAGAATTTCAAGTTGACGTCATTATTTATGACGCAATGCTCCTTGCAGCAGTGATTTACAACATGTGTACGGGTGTCAACGCATCACACGTTTTTCTTTGCAATAATTTGTACAGGATCGATCGGCTTCGGTCAACCACAGGTTCCGGATTCGTCTGATAATCCGTGTACAGTGCGCATTGCATCATCAAAATGACGTCAACTTGAAATTCTGTCGGGACAGCAGTGCACCCATAGTGGAGTTGCACACTCTGGGGGGTTATGTACTCTTGCTACCACTAGTACCAGGGTGGCAGATCGGCGAGGGTGAGGTGATAACTCTCACAACCAATGCCCAACAAGGGGGCGAACCTCGTTAGCTGCATCCATGATGTAACTGCTACCCTCACTTCGAGTAGTGAGCACTACTTGTAGTACCCAGTTTAATATTAATAATAATAATCTTTAAGTTGACCCTGGGTGTTGGGTAGGTATACATGTATGCGGATAATGCCGGCAGAAAAGTTGGCAGAATTCGGTACTTTGTCTGGCAAGTTTCATGCATGTTTGGTATGTGGATAAAGAAATGGAGCAGAATTCGAGGAATTGCCCGCCATAAGGTTTATATGGTTCTGCCAATTTCACTGCTTTTCGAGCAGAATCTGCCAATGCCTAGACTGTCGGGTGGTGTCGGCGCAGTTCCTTGCATGTACATGTACATGCACATGCACATGTATGTGGGTTCACGCATGCATCACGTTTGTCCTTGTCTCAGTACCATTGTCTTTCAATATTATTAATTTTACGAGTTGGGTATGTGAACATAGTAAAAAAATAAAAAATAATAAATCACCGCATTTGTTAGCACAGACCCTGCTCCCACAGAGCGCGGGTCTCGCGTTATTTGGCTCCCGCGTCGAAAAACAACGCGAGTGGTAAGTAAAAAAGTAAATTATCGTATCCGTTCCCGAAGGGAACTCACGCGAGTGGTAGGCTTTCCCCAAATCGGCCAGCCGAAAAATTGGCCTAAAACGAGACTTATAGAAAAATAGCTAAGCCTTTCGCCGATTTTGGAGGGTTCCTTTGAGTACGTGTAGTACTAGTGCGTTGACGTCGTGTGACCCGTGTCCTTCGACCTCCTCTCAAACAAACATTAGCCATTACTAGGAAGATCGTTAGTAGTGAAATCCACAAATCGGCCGGCCGAAAAATTCGCCGAAAACGAGACTTATCGAAAAATCGCTGAGCTTTTCGTCAATTTTGGAGGGTTTTAGAGAGTCGCCGAAAATCTACCAAATCGTCCACTATCTCACCAATTTTGAAGCCAATACATGTACCCGTATTATCTCTAATATAAGCACAGTCTCCAATAATAGCACGTCTCCAGTAATAGAACACCTTGGGGCGGCATTCAAAAAATAAAGTGCTCAGTCTCCATTATAAGCACACTGTGTAAATTCAATATCTGTACCGGCGAAAAAAACCCTGAAATGTGTTTGTCATACATGAATTTGGCATGGCAACATGCCTCTGAAATGAGGTTGAAATAACAATGGAACAGTCTCCAATAAAGGAACGTCTCCATTAATAGCACGGGGCGGAGGTGCATTGAAAAAATAAAGGACCATGCTTATATTAGAGATAATACGGTATGCCAACAATTCTTTTAGCCGATTTTCCGATTTTCCAATACAATGTATATTCCAATTTTGCAGCTGATTTTGCAGCCGAATCTGATGGATTTTTGAGCTTAGCGAAAAGCCGAATACCTAGGCGAAAAACGGGCCCATTTTGGGGAAAGCCTAGCGAGTGGCCTGCAGCTCACTTCGAAATTATTTGGAGTTTTACGCCAAATTTGACGTGCATTTGCGTGTCACGTCGGAAATAACGACGTTACGTGCATCCTAACGTCTCTAGTAATCCAGTATCACTCTTGTGGTCCTGATTCATGTGGTTGCGTGTATGCAGAAGGCTCTTTACTGAGTCTTTAGCCAGTCAGATATCTGCCTTGGCTGTGGGTGATACCTCTGCTGCACTAGCACTGGCAGAGGCTAACGACTAGTTACGCTGAATGAGCGGTATTGACCGGATCACTACATGTACATGTACATGTACATGATTTGATAATATTATTATTTGAAACTCGGATGTTGAGCCATAAATAAATGTAAAAGAGAAAAGGACATATGGATACGAGTTAAGAGTACACCAGTCACCTGGTCACCGTGCCGGCAGGGTACAACTTACTAGCCTGTTTGACCTTTTTTGGGTGCAGTCCTGTCACTCGAGTTGAACCTTGGTGTGAAAGTTGTCGCCTGCTGGCGCGGTGACCAGGTGATTTGGGCACCCAGGAGCACGTGACCGCTTCTTCAACCATGTTCGATTGGGAATAAAGGAGGAACGCTGCATCGCAGCCTTTTCGGACCAAAACCAGTCGACTCAGCGTCCAAAAGACTACAACATATGGGCCAATCGCGGTCATCCGTGCTTTTATAAGAACGAAATGGCGCTTTTAGTGACATTTTGCATACAAATCCCCATCTAGTAGGGCGCAGTCACCCAGTTTCGGTGGAAGTGCGCGAGTTCGATTGGGATTCAAGTAGGAAGGGAGCGTCTCAGCTTCCTCGGACCAAGACCATTCGACTCAGCACCCCGAAGACTACAACTGGTGAAAATTTGATTTTAGGGTATACTTCCCCTTTAAGTCAAGTCCGCTTCTGTCTCCAGTCAACAAAACTCATCCATAAACAATGTCTGATCTCCATTTCGACTTTTCAATAGCGCGAGCAAAATGGAAAAAGATACTCTCAACATCTTTTTCCTCTTATAATCACGCTGATTTGGTCACCCATTTTCCTCGCGCTATTGAAATGTACCTCCATCACCTCTGCCCTCTTCTCTCAAGACCCTCGTATAATTATATTCTAGTGAAGTTGTTAGTCTTGGTCATGCTGTCTGATGAAGTGTTTTCACACGAAACTCGGAGTAACAGCGGAAAGAGACTTGTTTGATTCATTGCTGTGTAATACATGTATTTGTATTACTTGCTCTGTCCAGTGGACATTGAGCACTGTAAGCAGCCTAGGGACTTTAGACAACTGTGTACATGTATTATGTACATGACTTTTGTTACATTTTGTTCTTCAAGAACTTCACACACACACACAAGAAGTACACTTGTTATGATGATTTGATGCAATTTTTCAGTGCTTCTTGTTGAAGGGGAGCATCACGGACACTTCAATGGTCTCCTCCAAGGCGCTTCTCTGCTCACGGTTGCGGAAAGTTGAGAAGCAGTTCGTGAAAATGTAGAAAATTGCGAAAGTTGCGATCTCTTCCAAAACAAGCAAAAGTTGCGAAAAAAGTGGCGAGCGTCTTTGGGAAAGGGCTACACCCAGGGCCCTGGGCCGTGACAGGGAGGGCGGGATGATGAGCCCTAAACCGCCATCTCTGCAGGGAAGAGCGGGAATGGACCTTTCAAGATCACTTGGAGGAGGTCGGTTGGTAAAGTCAATTATCGTGTCCGTTCCCGAAGGGAACTCACGACGGCCGCTAACGCCCGGTAAACCCTAGCGGCAGATACAGCGCCTAACGGTGGGGTGAGGGAATACGTCTCACAACCACTGGCACAAGTGCCGAGAAACCCCATTAGCCACATCCATGTTCGGTTGGTGGAAGGGTGGGTTGGTGATGGTTGGAATGAGCCTTGTGTGTATCGTGTCCTCCGAGGGAACAAGCAAGTGTGCGGTGTAGGGCACGGTTCGGGCAATGAAGGCCCATTTGTGCCGCAGGCCATGTCCAAATGCCGCAAACGCTGCTTGTGGCTGCTTGTGGCTGGGTGACAGCATACTGGGCTTAGACTGTAACCTCTGCGCACCACTCCTGGACTTCCGATCGAACAACGTTCTGACAGCACTGTGGGATGGCCAGAACTGCGCCCAGATGACGACAGCCGTCAACCCGGATGTCCACGTTGGTGTCACCAAGAAGTTCGGCTGCTAGTTCAGCACGATCTGGTTCGGTAAGAAGAATGGACTTCTTGGCGTTGATAAAGTAGCCAAAAGCTGGTCCATCTTCCTCCAGGATAGACAGACCACCACGTACGCAGCGTCCGTAGTTCAAGCCACCCTCTGTTGAGTCGTCTGTCTGTGAACCAGACTTGAAGGGCGCCGCTGCGACTGGACTTGGCTCTTTGTATGCCTCATTGAGGGGTACCGTCCCAAGCGCTGTCGAGTGCGTGTAGAAGATCTCAAAAGGCACAGGTACAACGACACGTACATGATTCCCCCTGCTAGCACACGCTATGGTTTCAGTGCAATTTCTTACGTAGGCACTAACTGGTGGAATGCACTGCCACCTGCTTAAAAAAAAAGAAGTAAATTATCGTGTCCGTTCCCGAAGGGAACTCACGACGGCCGCTAACACCCGATAAACCCCAGCGGCAGATGCAGCGCCTAACGGTGGGGGTGAGTGGGCAAGTCTCACAACCACTGGCACAAGTGCCGAAAACGACCCCATTAGCTGCATCCATGTACCCCTAGCCCTTGTGCCTGGCCACAAGTTCCCAGTTGACTGTGGGTAGCAGCACGGCTGGAAAAACCGCTCCCAGGCAGGACTTGAACCAGGTACCTCTCGTATCTCAATCATGGTCTTTGACCAACCCACTGTGCCTGCCTGCGACGGCCACTAACACCCGGTAAACCCTAGCGGCAGATGCAGCGCCTAACGGTGGGGGTGAGTGGGTAAGCCTCACAACCACTGGCACAAGTGCCGAGCCTGCTTACCGCCTTTCTAATTCACCTGCTGAATTTCGATCATCCATCAAGACGTTCGTAGGGTTCCCTGTAAGAAGGCGATGACGCCTGTTGGGAATTCCCTGGCAAAATAAGAATAAAAATAAATAAATAAATAATAAGAACGGGTTTGCTCCCCACACCGGAGCTCGCGCTATTCCGCCGACTTTACTTGACACTTGACTGACTCACGACTGCCATCCAGAGCACACGAGAAGTCCATCGGCGGAAAGTCGGCGGAATAGCGCGAGCTCCGGTGTGGGGAGCAAACCCTTTCTTACAAATCATCGCCGAAGTCGCAACCACTACTTCGTAAATAAATAATGATTGTACAATCAATTATTGTACAATCTGGTGTAAATCTGGCTTCGGAAAATTTATTTTCATTGCTACCAAGTCACGTCTATTCTCAGGGCCGTTCGGCTTGCTCCAGTACATGTAGTAGCGTTGTTGTTAGTTGCTGGAGCAGGAGGAACAGATTCTTGTGGACTCGCCGCTCTTTGCTTCAACATCACTGAGGCGCAAAGTCTTCTACATCACAACTGCTCCCAGTGGCCTCAGCAGCCCCAAGCTCCATCCTCAACTTGAACCAAAACCTATTGAATAGGCTCGAACAATTAATTATTTAGACAGCATCCGCCAACTGAAACTTGTGACCTCAACCTGACAAAACTACAACTTCCTTCTTCAATGTTTTTGGCCAACAGCAATATCGCCCTGGGCCAGGGAGCCCTACAAATACGGCATCAAGAGTATGTGGGGGGGGGGGATATACTCTTGACGGTATGTGTAGGGCTCCCTGGCCTGGGCCGGATCGCTTGGACGTCATTTTGGCCATGTGCAGTTGCTTCCGTGGTAACAGGGAAGAGGCAAACTGCGGGCAACAGCCATCACCTCCAAAGCATTTTTAGTTAGTAATTTTTTACTTTATATAATTAATAATTATAGGATACAGCTACAGGCTTTGCCAGACCTAGAGCCTAGTAGAGGTATAGTATGCTGTACCCTTGCACTCTTGTTGCACTGTCTTTGCAGCGTTGCAACGACTCTGGCACCATGACAGCACGGCATGATGGGGTAACATTGACCAGGTTATATATTCCTGTAACATGCCTAAATATGCCTGGAGCATCGTAGGTTATGCCGACCGCCTGGTCTCAGAAGTCCTTTTATGCCAGGGCATAATTTTTAGACAAAATCCGAAGATTATCATGCCAGAAATTATGCCAGCATAATCCGCCAAGGGCTAGCCATGTTTATGTTCGTTACAACACGAATTAGAAGCCATATTTATTGCATTTCTCCAATCTACACTTGCTTTCACGCTGCTCGCTGCTCATGTAATCACGCCTTCAATAGTGCTTTAAAGTAGCTTTAGAATATTAGCAAGAGGGGGGTTTTGTACTCTTGATATTAGTGTTTCTTGCATTAGTTATTAATATCATCTGCGTGCCAGCAACGTCAATGATGCGCTTTCGCACTTTTCTTCCATTCTCAACAGTGCCCTTGAGAAGCACCTCTGGCCATTCGGAAAGCAGCCGTATTCTCACCGCTGCCCACGGCCCAGTCAGCCACCCTGGGTTGATGCCCATCTCCGCACAGCAATCAAGTGGAAATATGATCTCTATAGCATTTTTAAGAAGTACCCAACACAACAAAACAATCAAGCATACCAACAGCAGCGAAATAATAGTAAAAACCCTGACGCGGACAAAGTACAGAGCTTATATCCGCTCAGTGCAAACTACTTTGCAGGGCAGACACCGTCCATCGCTTCACCAGTTTGTGAGACAAGCAAGAATTCGAAACGTATCACGGGAATTTCCGTCACTCACCACAGGGACTCAGCAGGCGGCTGACCCTTTGGCCAAAGCTACCGCATTAAACGCCCAGTTTGCCTCTGTGACTCGGCCAGATGACCCGTTGCTCTCTATTCCCCCTATTCTCACCCCCTCGGAGCCCTCAGCTTGTTTCATGTCCGTCATCACCACAACTGCCACTGTCCGGCGTCATCTGAAGAAGCTTCCGACGTGCAAGGCATCTGGTCCCGACGGCATCCCCAACCGGGTCCTCAAGGCCCTGGCACCATCCATAGCATTCCCTTTGTGCCATATTTTCAACATGTCATTTACCACGGGCATATTCCCTTCCGCATGGAAAACAGCGAAAGTTATACCTGTACACAAGAAAGGTTCCCGCCACGAACCTGCAAACTACCGCCCTATCTCTCTTCTTCCCTGCGTGTCCAAAGTATGTGAACGCATCTTTTATGATCACTTATACAGACATGTTTCGCCGTTTCTGAGTCCCGCACAATCAGGGTTTCGTAAAGGCGACTCCACCTCCCTTCAACTGACCCGCATCGTGCAGCAGGTGTGCCAGCATAGGGATAACAGAGCGCTTGCTGGTATTTGCTTCTTTGACTTGGCCAAGGCGTTTGATACCGTCTGGCATCGAGGACTTTTGGCCAAGCTCGAGCATGCATTCAGGGTACGTAAACAACCACTCTCCTGGCTGAAATCTTATCTCTCTGGGCGTTATCAGTACGTAACTGTGCTTGGCACATCCTCGGCTGCAGAGCCAGTATTGTCAGGCGTTCCTCAAGGATCAATTATTGGTCCCCTACTATTTATAATTTACGTAAACGATTTACCTGCAGTCTTCCCTGGAACGTCTCTGTTTGCTGACGACACGACCCTTCTCACCTCATCAGCTTCCCTCACTGGCCTGAAAAACAACTTGCGTGCTGGCATTCAGGAAGTTCTTTCCTGGATGTCGTCCTGGAGATTGTCCCCAAATCTATCAAAAACAAAGATCATGCTCTTCCCGCCCCAGCCAGAGTTCACAACCCTCATCCATGCCAACTTTCCAAATCCAATTGACATAGTGTCTTCTCACAA
Organism: Sycon ciliatum; assembly: GCF_964019385.1. NCBI lineage: Eukaryota > Metazoa > Porifera > Calcarea > Leucosolenida > Sycettidae > Sycon > Sycon ciliatum. Next base: position 18,401,521 of record NC_088646.1, read on the forward strand.
ACACCTTGGCATTGTGATTGACTCTGCACTCTCTTGGGTACCCCACATCGAATATATCTGTAAAAAATCAAGTAAATCCTTAGGAATTCTCTCCCCCCACTGCTCCTACCTCCCACTTTCTTGCAAGCTTCATTTTTATTTAGCCTACTTTCGCCCAATATTTGATTATGCCGATACGTCTTGGGTTGGATTATCCTCTTCCGCTGCTGTAAAGCTTGAAATACACCACAAGAAAATCCTTAAAATTCTCCTCCGTCAACCCCGCATGCTCTCATCATCCGCCCTTTAGAAAATCGCTCACACAACCCCGTTATCACATGGACGCAGTGCACACCTGGCTTCTCTTGTCCATTCTATTAGGGTGGCTCACACCCTCTGCGCGCGCATCGTTTGAAAAGTGTAGATTTTCAGTAAATTTTTCGGTAGCGATGATTTTTGTGCGATCAATCGTTGTAGGAAACGTCTTCTCGCTTTTCTGCAATTCTGGCGACCTAGCTAGAACCTGCTGCTAGTGTCCCTCTTCACTCGTTCTTTCTATGAAAGGGGAAGGCAGCACTCGCAGAAGATTTTCCAGGAATGCAATGTCGACTGGTGCTCGTACTATAAGAAGGGAGAAATCAAAGTCCGCTCTTGAATCACGCCTGAGTCTTAGAAAATTATTTCAGAATACGCTTGTGTAGATTTCCTGCCAGTGCCACTGACATCTCGCGACCTTCAAATATAACTTGCTCGATCATCTCCCGCACTGACTGGTAAATTCGTCGGGTAGCTGTGGATGGATCGATTCAGGGAGATCGAAGGTAAATACATCGAAGCACTTCAAACACGTTTCAAGACGCACTTCAAATTTTGTAATTGTGTCTTGAAAATTGTTTACAACAATTCGTACTTCAATACGCTGTTGTATCCTCTGCTTGGGAGTCTCGACTGTTTTATTGCTGCATGGCTTTCCTCAACACCGTTCACTGTACATGTATCGCGGAACGCAGATTGGATGGCATTGGAGGTGAATTTGATAATTTGTGACTGTGTCATCAACCAAGTGAGGACATCAAATATCAACAGGGACGCTCCGAAAATCACAAACGCTGCGAAATAGGTATGAAATGGTCTTACACACTGGTGGGTATTCCACATTCATTGTGTCATATATTTAGACTGTCCGAAAGTTTGTCGTGCCGTGCAACTTTCACAGACTAATCCGATAATTGGCATGTGGCCCTATCGGCACACACTCATGCGTATGCCGCTGAGTCTATCTATATGTGCACGCACATGTGTGTATACTTACACAATTTTATTACGTATGCAAAATTAGGCAATCTACATGTACATATATATATGTGTGTGCACTCACTCCTATGACATAGAACGACAGTGCAGGCTATGTAAAGTCGCACGAATGTGTGTTACCCAGGTGTGTACATGCATGCGCACTCGGGCGGGCGTTTTGTGTGCGCGCCTGGCATGGCATAACGCCGTTCAATATGACTAGTGTTGAACCGTGGTAATTTGCCCCACCCCTTCTTTTTTCTATTGGCGTTGGATATGCAACTAATGACATAAACTCGGTTGTTGAAAACGAGTGCCATGCACCACAATGGATTGACAATAATATAATACAAGTAGCGCTGTAAAAGCGCTGGTATTACTCATGTTGCAGCCATGGCAGTTGTGATTAGCTTTCCAAGTCAAGCCTGCTGCAGAAATTATTGCAGTCTGACCAGCTGGAGTGGCCCAGGACTGCAGGTTGTGGAGAACAGGAGTGATGCTTGTATATACGCTTGTATTTACATGATGGACTTCGAAGTAACGTTAGTTGTATTACTTGTATGTTCTTCTGCCTGTGCACGTGTACATGTGCTGGTCAGTGTGGAACCGCCATCCATATCCGATCATACAGCTTAGCTGCTATCAGTCTCAACAGCTTATATCTGGCAAATAGGGTTTTAGTGACTCAATTTTGCGTACTGTGTTCAACAGAGTGGCATTGCACACAGCTACTTTATGCAATAGTAGCATCTTGGAAATTTTATATTTTTGATAGTTAGCTTCAGTAGAAACTTCTCCAGTGTGGCTCTTAGCTTCATTACCACGGAGACTGAGCATTCAAGAAATGCACGAAGAACAGTGGCTAGATGCGAAGTGAAAAGCCATTGGACCGTACCCAATGGAATACGCATTTAGTATAGCAGTATTGCATGCTATGTTGGCAGCAAACACTGTATAATAATAATTGCATTACCAGTAGAAAGTGCCCAATGTGCATTGCTTCAGCACTGTGTTTTGGACAAAGCAGTCAAAAAATTCCACATCAGTATTGGCTTCATGTTGGAGAAAGTTGTGAAAAACACTAGAGCATACATGTACACTCAATACACATGCTCAGCTACATGTATGGCATTTAGTATGTGGGCGAACTTCAAAGTTCTATTTTGGTAGTTGGATTCGGTAGAAACTGTCTAAACTTGATCCAAAGCTCTACTACTATGTTCTGAAGATGTTGCAATCAAGTAATGTAAGACACATATCTGCCGCATTGGAGCTAGTTGTGAAAACCTTTAGACCATACACACAATGCACATGCTCAGCTATGGCATTTAGTATGTGGGCGACTTCAAAGTTTTATTTCGGTAGTTAGCTTCGGTGGAAACTGCTAAAACTTGATCCAAAGCTCTACTACTATGTTCTGAAGATGTTGCAATCAAGTAATGTAAGACACGTATCTGCCGCATTGGAGCTAGTTGTGAAAACCTTTAGACCATACACACAATGCACATGCTCAGCTATGGCATTTAGTATGTGGGCGACTTCAAAGTTCTATTTCGGTAGTTAGCTTCCGTGGAAACTGCTAAAACTTGATCCAAAGCTCTACTACTATGTTCTGAAGATGTTGCAATCAATTATTGCAAGATACGTATCTGTCATATGGTGGAATCAGGGGTTCTAAGGCGTTGGACAATGTCCCAGTGCAATGTGCTGATTCTTGAAAATATGGCATCACTTGACACTTCAAAGTTTTATTTCAAGAGTTACCTTCGGTAGAACCTGCTCAGACTTGCTACACAGTACCATTATTAGGTTATGATAGCATAACCATCGAATACAGGGCAAGTCCAGTGTCAAATACTTGTGGGCGGGGCTAATATGTGGGACGTGTGCGCTGAAATGGGATGATTCCGAAAAGAGAAAAAGGTCACCTTCTAGCAGAATTCTACCCACTTCTAAAGTTTATGCTGGTATTTAGCAAGTATACTACTGTCCTGATGTTGGACATCAAGAAAAATGGGGTAACTACGAGTGCTACGGCCAAAAAAGTGATTTTCCGGTGTTTTTTGGCCTAAATTGGCAATTGTGAGTATGCTATGTTTGGCCCCTCCCCCGAGTGAAACCGGCCGGTAGAACTTGATAAAATTTTGTCTCCGTACACTAGATATCCTGCGGAACAAAGTACAATCGTTTGTAGCCACGTTTCAAACAAAAAAAATTTGGACCCGAGGGGTAGGAGCCACCTTAAGCTTGAGTTGTGCCCACCTCATCTCATGTGTTTTAATTGGTTCTCTTCTCTAAGAACTAGAAACTCGCTCTTACTCCCTAAGTGTAACTCATCCACTCTTTTGCGCTCCCCTCTCTTTATTGCTTATTCTGTTTGGCTCACTTTACCCAGAGAAGTTAACCCCTTTAGCGCGAGCGTCGTACTAGTACGACGCACATTAGTTGCATGCCCCACGACCGTCGTACTAGTACGACGCTGTAGAGCGAAGCTGCCTATCGTGATCGTGGGGTCCGTATCGAGTCCCAGTGGCTCTGTCGTGGACCGCTGGCTGTTCGCGGGCTGCTGGGGGCTGCCTGGAACCGGCACGTGATTCGAGGCGGGAAAAATCGAACGAAAGGAGACGCACGGGGAATAGTTTCAGGCGAGAACATTTTGGTTGAAAATGCTGCGCCGCGCGAGAGGAAGAACTGTGGACGAAGCGCTCCACGAGCTGTTTCTGAGTTCAGACAGCGATGTAGAGCCGTCAGTGAGTAGCGACAGCGACGAGGAGGGTCTATGGACGCCAGCAAGGGCCAGAGTTCAGAACGAAACTGCGCCTGATGTGAGTGGCGGAGCAAGCGCCAGTGTCGATGAGTACGTCGCGGAGCACGCGGACATTGATGTTGCGAATGAAGCGCAGCCGGCGGACGTCCGTGACAGCAGTAGCAGCAGTAGTACTAGTGGCACGGAGAGCGACGATGATGAACAGGCGTCCGAGAGGTCGCATGTCCACATCCAGGAGCAGCTTGCCGCAGGAGACGATGGGAGCGAAGGTAATTATCTTTTCAATAGTATTTATTTGTTCGTGTGAATTTGAGTACGCTGTGTTTGCACTTTGAGCTGAGTAAAACTATTATACGTGCGTTTGTACCTTTGTTGAAAGTAGTCTTACTGTAATATTCCTGGCCATCGTTCAAGATCTGTTTGGCGTTATGCATAGCGTAACTGGAGAATTTTCAAACAAAATGTTGCCTAAATTCCAGAGTATTTGAGACGTACATCAGCCTTCCTACACTGTAGGGCATCATGTGGCCTGATATTTCCTACATTATTCGTGTTGTGATGTATTAGGGCAATGGAAGATGGAAGAAAACCAGCCCTTGCAAGACTCGTTCACTGCCCAGCCCGGTATCAAGGTGCCAGTGCCAGAAAATGCTGAGCCATATCATTATTTTTGCCTGTTTTTTACTTTACAATTTTGGCAATTGCTCTGCACTGAGACCAATCGATTTGCCCAGCAATATCTAAATGCACACCGTGACACACTCCCAGCTCGTAGCAGATTTAGGAAATGGGTAGACGTTAGCGTACAAGAAATGAAAGTGTTCTTTGCTCTATTTTTGCTGATGGGATTTATTTGGAAGCCAGAAATCGATCTCTATTGGAACAGGAACCCTCTGATTTTCACCCCTTTATTCCCCGCCTCGATGAAGCGCGACCGATGGATGTGTATTGCAAGTTTTCTGCACTTTGCAAACAATGAAGACGAGACGGCTAGAACCGACAAGCTTAGGAAAATTCGGCCGTTGATTACATTTTTCCAGGATAAATTTCAGACCGTGTACATTCCGTATAAACATATCTCTATTGATGAAGAATTAGTGCCATGGAAGGGTAGACTAGATTTTAGGCAGTTTATACCCTCGAAACGAGCAAGATTTGGTGTCAAGATATATGCTCTGTGTGAGTCTAGTGGTTATATGTCTAACTTTTTTGTTTATGTTGGCCGAGATGATCATGCCTATCAGCCTGGCTTAGTAGAGAAAGTCGGCAAATCTGGTGCCGTAGTTGTCCATTTATTAGATCCATTATTTTTAGACAAAGGCTACAACGTATACATAGATAACTTTTATTCTAGTATTGAGCTGGCTGAATACTTGGAGACCAGGAAGACCGGAGTGTGTGGAACAATTAGAAAGAATAGGCGTGGCCTTCCAAAGCGGTTGGTGAACCTCAAGTTGAAGAAACGCGGATCGTTTGCATATCGTACAATGGGCAGTAAATTATTTGTAAAACTATCGGACACCAAAGAAGTATATTTTCTCACCAATTTGTTCAAGCCTAATGTTATTGCAACGAATAAACGCGACCGAACCAGGAAACGGGTTCACAAACTCAACCTTGTTCACCAATACAATCAGTACATGGGCGGTGTGGATCGCAATGATGCTCTTCTGTCGTACTACAGTGCATTGAGAAAATCCATGAAGTGGTACAAAAAAATAGGTGCACATTTTATCGAAGAAGCATTATTGAATTCATATATATTATATAAAAAGTCCAAGAGTATGCCACACCATGAATATGTTATATCTGTATTATCTGCATTGCTTGCGGATGGCACGGGTCCCGCCGCTGCTGATGATGTTGCTGTTGCCAACCCTGCTCCTGCGGATGCTGCTGGCCCTGTACCTACCACACCAGTTGTCCCTGCTGCTGCTGCCGCTGCTACTGCCACACCTGCTACTCCTGCCACTCCTGCCACTGCTCGTGGCCTAGTCGTGTCCCCCAGGCTTGGTGGGCGCAAGGGTCACTACCCCGCACCCGTACCTGCCTCTTGCGGCAAGCCTGAGGGCAAATCGCAGCGCCGGTGTGTCGTATGCTCCCACAATGGGGTTAGAAAAATGGTCACAATCTGCTGCCTGGACTGCGTGGACATGCCTGGCCTATGTGCCACTCCATGTTTCAGAATTTATCACACATGCGAGAAGTTTTAATTTTTCATTTATTTCTGTCAAAATCTTGAGATTTCGGGTTTTTTCAATTACTCCCTTTCCGTGTACATATCCCTCTAAATCCTGTAAATATCATTGTTTTCATCTTTTCTGAACCTCATAGTCCTGTGTGATCAGGACAGAAGTCAATAAACTGAATTTTCAAAAATCTCAATTTTGCCCAATTTTGACTGCGTGGGGCAGTGTCAAATGCATGCGCGCTAAAGAGGTTAAGGGTCTGACCTCACTCCGCCTGTTTAAGATCCGTGCCGCCCCTTATTTACTACGACATAAATAGCTCATTATCCACATGTCCTTTGCGTCTCTGTGTTTTTCAATGTTTTTACTTGACATTATCTTTCTTTACGGAGTTGTTGTTGCTGTTCATTTTGCTACTCCTTCTTTTCCCCTCCCCTTACTTTTATTTATCGCCGTGGTTGGCAATCACCCACTCTCTTAACATTGGCCGGTGTTTCCACCGAGTCTTGAGATGTAATAAATATAATATATAAAAAAAAGTAAATTATCGTATCCGTTCCCGAAGGGAACTCACGACGGCCGCTAACACCCGATAAACCCTAGCGGCAGATGCAGCGCCTAACGGTAAATATAATAATTATAATGGTACCATAAAATAATATCTTTCCTTTGTAGTGCACTCTCAGTGTGATGACGATTTCTGATGATTATCACATGAAAACGGCATTCAAATCCTAAAAATTAATATGTTTTCAAAACTTTCCATTGTTCTTGTGGTATGAGTGCGCTCACTTTACTTTCATCGATAATAATACAAGTAATACAAGTAATACAAGACTAGTAATACAAGACTTAGTATATAAAGTAATTAGTTGAACTCTGAGCCTTCCGAGTTGGAAGGTTCAACGGTTGGTTTGCGCCTTGGAGAAGTGTTGGAGCTAGGTGTCAGGTCGTTGACTGTCTCAGTACTCCTAGTCAGTTTTGTGCCATTTTGTCGCACTCGCTGCCAGACTTTATGTGATCTGGTGTACATTGGTGGACAACTGTCCACCAATGTACACCAGATCACATAAAGTCAGTTAGTCATAACTCGTAACATGTTGTCCTTCTCCTTTTTTCTCCTTTTACCATAGTACAAGTATAAGCTCTCATTAACCTTGGTCTCTTTTGGCCCAGTGCCCAGTGCCCAGTGAGTGATGGGGTTGTTGCCTTCGTGCCATGACAACGTGAGTAAAATAAAGCCAATTTCATAATGCACGCGAGCTCCCATGTAGGGAGCAACACACAATTCCCCGGTATCGCAGAAGTCGCATCAACCTCTTCTTCACATTAATTTCATAATACGATGGTGGTGGTGGTGAGAAGGAGAGCTCTATGCCAGAACTTTGCAGCCTAGAGAGCGTGTGTGGGCAGGCGTGTGTTTACCGCCATATTGCCAGGTGTGCCTTTACCACCATATTTATCAACCATAAGTACAGCTGCAGTGGTGTCTTCAACTTCATTCTCACGAGTACACAAATGGGAGATTGAGTAATACACACATTATGACTGTGATATTTGCTAGTACTACTCGTACTCGCTGGTGTATATATTTAAAAAAGCCTTGCGGTGATGTTTAGTATGAACTCTCTATTCTAGAGCAGGGAACGCAAAGGTAACATCCTTGCCGGTGAGCCTCTTGTAGACGCCGGTGACCATGGTGACGGTCTCAAGCTTGTGCTCGAGGTTGGTCTGCTGGGCCTTGTCAAGGTGAACTTTGATAAAATGGCTACCATCCAGCTTGACACGAGTGCGGCGTCCGACAATCTCAGCGGGGTACACCAGATCCTCCAGGATGGAGTCGTGGACATGGGTCAGGGTGCGGCTGCGTGGCCGGAGCTGCTTCTGACGGGATCGGCGGGTGGGCTTAGCCAAAATCCTCCGCTGGGCAAGGAAGATGACATGGCGGCTGAATTTCTTTTCCAACTCGCGGACCAGTCTGGTATGAACACGTTGAAGTGTTCTCCACAGAGGCACGGGAACGAAAATCACCAGAGATATCAGCAAGAGTACATGTGCTCTTGATAATAGTTATGTAGGGAATAATCATAGTGCCGGATCCAATTGAAGTAGGCTGAGCAAGTAACAATTATGATCACATTGCATGCAGGACAATGCCGGGAATAGCAGGGAATCGTAATTTTTACGGCTCCCTGGTAAATAGACTTGATTTGGCTACACATGACTAAGCTCATTATGACATACATGTACAAGTTCAATGTAAAAATGGTGGTGAGACCTGCTCATTAAAGATTTGACCATTGTCTCAACATCCTGTGTGTGTGTGTGTGTGTGTGTGTGTGTGTGTGTTTGCTTTGCACTGGGCAGCACTATGTCCTTGCACACCAGCATCACTAACAGGGTATGGCATGCCATGCACTCAGCTGACCGTAATTGAAGAGCAAATGCACCAGCCACTCTTCTCATTCTGGCGTCTGTAGTGTAGCATCAACTTGTGCACTACAAGCACATGTACATGTATGTCTACTTGCAGAGGATTGGAATTCAAAATTGTTTGCCAGCCCGATCGGGGTGAGGTGATGGGGGGGGGGGGGGGGGTCCCGACAGTAACATACCAGCATAAAATAATAACGTTACCATGGTATTCTGCCCGCACTCTGCAAATCGTTCTGCATGACTGTTTGGAAGTGCGCAGCAGTTGGAAGTGCGACACTGCCCTTGTAGTATGCATGGCCGGCCCATTTCCATGCTCAGCCAGGCCAGGGCCCATGATACGAGCTCGTGTTCGTAATTCATTTACTAAAACTCCGCCTTGTGAACTCAAGAGTCAGGACAGCATATCTGGTGATTTTCACTTGGATCAAGTCATTCTGGAGCAGCCCGGAGGGAGTTGGTTTGGCTCATTTGTCAGGATTTTTCGAACACCTCACCCGTGTCCGATGATACTGGGACAATATCTCCTAGACTTTCTTTGCTGGATTTGTCTGCTGAACTCAGTGATAACTGGCGCTGTGTTTCTCCAGACTGAGACTGTTCTCTAGCAAGGCGTTGCGAAGCAGCTTCCAGGGCGGAGGCATCAACCTCGCTTGCGACCCCACTAACACTACTATGCGGCCGCCTTCGACTGGGTTCATGTGACACATGGATGTACGACGAGCTCACGGATTTGGGCAAAGCTGTACCTGCCACAGCTGCTTCTGACAATGCCTGCCTCTCTGGAGAGACTTTCTCGGACAGTGTGGAAAGGCGCGAGGGTCCCGAGAAGTCATCTGCGCCGTCCAAGCCGCGCTGGGACGTGTGACGCGAATGGTGTGCTGACTGGAGCTCTGGTGTGCTGCATGACTGGCGAGTTAAAGCCAGTGAGGTGTTGTCGTCCTGGCTGCTAGTCTGAAAGTCCGTGAGACGGAGCAGGCCGTCGGCACCCTCTCCTTCCATGGCCATTTGCAGCGTGCTGGCTGTGGGCAGACGCTGCAGCGAAGCGCCCTTGCCCCAAAAGTCAGCAGCTCCGTTGCTAGCGATTGTGGAGTTTGATTCTTTGCGAGTAAGGTTGTAGAGCAGGACACCGCTGCTGCTGGCATCCTCGCCGGCCGTGGGCAGAACAGAGCGCGATGAGGTCTGCGACGGTCCAGGAAGTACTGCCTGGGCTGAAACGCCGCGGGAGCGCAATGCATAGTCGGTGTCGGGCAGGTCGGTGTGGGCAGTCTGCTGGGGCGAGAACGACTGTCGCATGTACACCCGGGCCATCCAGAGCAGGACGATCAGCACAATAACTGTAACCAGAGCAAGCAGAACTGCTCCCGCCACTACTATCCCTGTGCCATCTTTACTGGCTCCCGCTATCAACAAGATCAGACCCACCAGCCCGCAGACGATGCAGACGGCCACGAAGATCTTGGCATACAGCGGCCACAGACCGAAACTGCAGCGACCTGCAGCAGTGATAAAGACATGATCAATGAGAGAGAGAGAGAGAGAGAGAGAGAGAGAGAGAGAGAGAGAGAGAGAGAGAGAGAGAGAGAGAGAGAGAGAGAGAGAGAGAGAGAGAGAGAGAGAGAGAGAGAGAGAGAGAGAGAGAGAGAGAGAGAGAGAGAGAGAGAGAGAGAGAGAGAGAGAGAGAGAGAGAAAGAGAGAGAGAGAGAGAGTTGATGGGGTTGAAGGAAGGCAAGGGGAATTTTACTCTGGGCACAGTACAGTGTACACGTCGTTGCTGAATGCTGAGGGAAGGTATCATGTACACATACACGTACCTACAGTGCTGGTGGGGCTGGGGTGAAGGGCTTCACACAACCTACTTAGAGGCCATGAAAGCTAGCAGAGAGAGAGAGAGAGAGGGAGGGAGAGAGAGAAAGTGTATGTGTGTGTGTGTGTGTGCGTGTGTGTGTGTGTGTGTGTGTGTGTGTGTGTGTGTGTGTGTGTGTGTGTTGCAGATGGGGTGACACACACACACACGCACACAAATATGTACCATACACACAATCATAACCATGCCGCACACACATATGACGATGCTCGCATATCAGTACACAAACTGAGCTTCTCTTAGGCTTGCACTATCATGGTTCTACAGAACACCACTCGTACTCCTAAGACAACCTATAGTATTCATTGTAGTGCTAGTCCGAAGGTTTGTGGGCCCAATATTGCTTGTGCTCATGTCCATTCAATCTCAAGCCAAACTAATAATTGTTCTACCACGGACATGCTCTGCTGCACCCAGATCACGCAATGGTTGTGCAAGTACAATGTAAAGCCTTGCAAAATAGGGTGTCCTAGATCCTGCTGACTCTACGGACACGAACCCTACATGTACATGTACATGTACATACGCGAACTGCAGCCAACATGATTTTCATTGTAATAATTTTGTGAGGCTCTGCATACCACTGAGTCTGTCGCCGCTAACCTTCAGTATCCTGGTATCGCGAGTCACGCAATAGTCAAAACGCCATTGATACATGATTGTATAAACGAAGGCGCCATTGCCTGTTTGTGTTGCGACTTTAAATAAAAATCAACAACAACAATACATCCTCCTGGATGGAGGAGTTGGTGGAGCTGCGACGCGTTATCGACTGTCACGTACCTTTTCTCAAGATGACCTCCATTGGCAGCCGCACGGTGTAGATGGTTTGGTCCTTCTGTTGTCCGCCAACGTTGCAACACAAGTTTGGACCATGAACTCTGGGCAGTCTGGCAAGCGAGAGCCTCAGAGAGACCGCCTCTCACTCTCGCGCCACTCACGCATGCACTAGCCCGCCATGTATTTACTGATGTTTTCCTGCTACGTAGTATCAAACATTCTCACCTGCCGTTTCCACAAGTAGAGTCTACAACCCGCCTGTCACATTCCGGCTCGCAGATTTTCAGACACTCGACGGAGCCTCCGCGGACAGTTCCCAACCATGCGGTGAGAGACGTAGCAATCGCTGTAGAGTGTAGTGCAAGCGTGAGGCTGTACTACCAGTACAATCATGTAGATCTACATGGTAGCCTTTCCGCGCAGGGCCAAGCATGATGCCTTGCCAGCACGGCTATTGGAAGGACTAGCTCTACTATGCTTAGCCACAGGATTTTGTCTACACGTGTAGACGCTACATTGTCTACTTGTAGTCCAGACTAGACTGCGAATAAGAATGATGCGAGTAGGGTTGGAATTACAGTAAAACCTGAACATGAGTTTCGAGTTCGGAAGAAAGGGTTGAACGGTCGCTGCTGTGGTAGAGAATCGCTGACCATAAGCGAGGCTCCCTGGTTCGAGTCCTGGCGGTGCCAGGCAATTTTGTTTGGCACACTTTTCCCGGTTGCAATTTTCCCTCAAGCTGGTGAAAATAGACCAATTACTGCTTTCACATCTGTCACTTGCACGCTTTGCGACATCATGCATGGTCAGGTAGCAAAAATAATAATTTGGTGCGAGAAAGGGGCGCTAGTATTGCACCAAATAATATATAATTCGTGTAATGACTAAACCAGAAGGGAAAAAGAAGAAAGAGAACAATAATCATAACAAGCAAGTACTAGTAGAGAGGTAAATACTAAATGGGTCTCAATATCATCGTCACAGGTACTGTGTGGACCACAGCCATCTCTTTCGGATTAGATCCTTACATACGTTGACCTTGAAGGTTTGGAGGCGTCTTGAATGAGGCTCGTGAAGCAGGAGGTCCGCAGGTAGGTTGTTCCAGGGTGTGATGGCGAAGAAGGGGAAGGATCGCAGGAGGTAGTCAGGGGTGCGAGCTGTGCGATGGGGGTGTCCACTTCAGCTGAAAGGCATGGTGCGTCTGACGTTTTTGCCGGGTGCACATGCTAGCTACGGCAGGGGGCTTGGTTGGTGGCAGCATGGCCTTTACCTGGGGAGGCCCTGGAATGTAGTGCAGCTTGAACAAGTATGACAGGGCTGCCACCATCCGACGAAGCTGAAGACTTTGGACGATGGTTCCAGGTCCCAGGAAATGCAGGGGACGTTGCTGAACCTTGTCCAGCTGGGCCATGTTAGTTGCGGCTGCGCTCGACCAGGCCAGTGGGGCATATTCAAGTAGGGGTCGCACGAATCCCTTGTAGACCGTCACTCGACCATGGTCGTCCAGGATGGGTGCTGCCTTTCGTAGGAAACCCAGCCTTTGGGAGGCGCGCAGTGCAACACTGCGAGTGTGTGCTCTGTAGGAGAGAGTAGGGTCGAGCATGACTCCCAGCAGCTTCAGGGTATCTGTCTCCTGGAGTGCTTCACCTCCAAAGGTGACTGGTGGAGCGCAGGGGGGAACGTGCTTGCGATATAGAGTCATGCGCTGTGTCTTGGCTGGCTCAAAACAGATACGCCACTTGCGGCCCCACTCCTCAAGACTGTTGAGGGACCCTTGGAGGGAGGCAGTGGACTGTTGGAGATCGTCAGTTGGCTGTACTAAGCTGTAGAGTGTGGTGTCGTCTGCAAAGCTGCTCAGCTGCGTTCCTGGAGTTAAACATTGTTCAATGTCACAGGTGTATAGAAGGAAGAGGCTGGGTCCTAGGATGCTGCCTTGGGGGACACCAGCCTGGATGGGTTGAGCATCTGACGTCTGGCCTCCAACCACAACGCGGATGTTTCGGTTGGTGAGGTAGTCCTGTAGCCATACAAGCAGGCGTTCGTCGACGCCGGCCTGCTTTGCTTTGTACAGCACTCCTGTGTGCGATACCCGGTCAAACGCACCGGCAATATCCACGGCGAGGACCTGGACACAACCGCCAGTACTTATGGTGTGGACCCATTCATGTTGGAGAGCCGTTAAGATATCTGCGGTTCCTCTACCACATCGGAATCCAAACTGGCTGTTTGGCAACACCTCATGCTTCTCTAGGTAGTTAACCAGTTGCGTGTTTACAATGCCCTCCATGACTTTCGACATGATCGCTAGCAGTGATATTGGTCGGTAGTTAGATGCCAAAGATCTGGAGGACCGTTTGTGAACCGGGACTACATGGGCAAGTTTCCATGCCCTAGGTTGCACACCGGCTAAGAAGCAGAGGGCGAAGAGCTTTGCCAGTGGGTTTGCAAGTTGAGATGAGCACATCTTGAGCACACGAGCAGAGATGCCATCCGGTCCAGTTGCTTTTGATACAGCCAAGTTCGCCACGTGCCGTTTGACCGTTGCTGCGCGGAAGTGAATGTGCTTTAGCGTGGCATAGGCAGGTCGTTGCAGGTCAGGCAGGTCAGCAGCACAGAGGTCGTTATTGCCAAGGCTACACTTGTTCGCAAAATGCGCTGCAAAGCACTCGGCTTTCTCACGAGAAGAGTGGAACTCTTGTCCTGCAGGGTTGATCAGCAGGGGGGATGTCAGAGCAACGTCCCTTGCCTGTTGCGCTCTTGATGGTTGACCACCACTCTTTGTCCCGGAGGGAACCTGCAGTAAGCTTGTTGCGAATTCTACGCTGATGTGCTAATCGCGCTGCATGACACGCCTCCACTTCGTGGTTAACAGTTGTGATGTACTGGACCTTGTGGTTATCGTTGCGGGGATCGCGTCGCCACAGCTTCCATGCCCGCTCTACTGTAGTGTGTATACAGCCTCCGTTACGGGCAAAATAAACACAATGAATATTTTTTCCCAAGTGTTCCAAAAACTTCAACTCAAAGTTCCAGAAAGAAAGAAAAAAAGAAAAAAGCACGCAAAAAAACAAAACAGCATAATAATGTATATACTTACTTAGGTAAACAGCAGCAAGTTCAACTTCAAGTCAATATTCCAATCACTGATACCGCTCGTGCACGCTAAGCCGGTACCCGGGCCTCAACCACTGCCAGCGCAGCAGAGGTATCACCCACAGCCAAGGCAGACTGGCTAGAGAGCCTTCTGCACCCTCGGAGGCACATGATGCAGGACCGCAAGAGGGAAAAAGCGATCCTGCACCTGATGAAAGCCATCCCATGAGAGTACTGCTCCCCTCTTTTCCCCGCGAACAGAGAGGCCACTCGTCTGTAGAGGGCCGTTGCTGCCTTGCCCATGCCTCCGCTCGCAGACATCACAGCCGGAACAAAAGTGGCATGCTCCACTTGTCTCACTCTCTCTTCGTAGTGCCTTCTTTTCTCTCGTTCGTGTCGATGATACACAGTGGTAGATCTACGTTGTGCAGACTGATTTGAGCGAGCATAAGGATTAAAAACCCGGACATCAATAAGGGTTCGCTCAAATCGACTGCCCCACAAACCACTGGCAGCGACATCAAGGCGTGCATGATCCTCCACGTTGGCCGTTCGGTATTGCAATTGCTCACCGGTCAGTGGCTGCAGCGTAGGCTCCGTGGACACATTGCTACAGACTTGGTGTAGGAGCTGTGCGGTAGTGTCACGGATGGCATTGTGTCGTATGGTGGGAAACCCTCCATGAGGGCAGGATAGTGAGTGAGAAACACTCACCTCTTGGCCACATGAACAATGGGTCGGTATTCTCGCCGGCGTCCATCCATAGCGGAGACACAGCCCGTCCCAGAACTCTTGCTTCGTGAGACTGAAGCCGTACTTCTTCAGCGGACGACATGTTAGCCAGCTAGAAGAACCCTTTTCTCTAGCGATATCGATGACGTTACGCAGACTCGCAGATGCATTCTGGACCACGTCCTCCATTGCCACTAGACTGCCTGCGCTTGACGGAACTCTGCCTTGACTTCTGCCTTCATCTTGCGCATCTTAGTTAAACAATCGTCAAGTGCAGTGTCACCAGACAGAATCTTGCTGGTGAGGGGCTCCGTAATGCGAACTGACGAGTTGTATTGCTCACTCAAGGACATAGGACTCGTGATACCCAAGCCGCCCAAACGGCATGGGAGAGCGAACACGCGCCGGAGATCCCCACCAGGAGGTGAGCGGCAGGTCAACGCTGGAATCAGTTTAGTTCTAATGGCACCTTCAAGTGGCTCCAGCAGGTGCTCGGGGATGTCCATGGTTCTGCAGAGAAAGGTCCATTTCCCTCTCAGTCCTGATACAAAATTCTGAGTAGGCTGCCTGGAGCTGAGTCTGTGCAATAGTTGCCAGCCGATTGACCTCTTGCACCCAGGTCTCTACCTTTCGTTGGATATAGGCCTCCTTGTAAGCCTCTGTGCCCACTGTGTGTAAGTAATGTGCAAGTGTAACGAGTTACGTTATTCACACTGCAGCCTGCAGGCTGTCTGGTAGACTACGGTAGGTCGTCATACTCGTTAGTTTTGTCCAGGGAGTCGTAAAAGGCTTTTACGACGCCCTGGTTTTGTCCATTGGTTGTAACCAACTGGTTGTCTATTGTTGTCGCAATCCATCGCGTGCTTACTAGTAGTTGGTTTCTTCACACTCTCTGCAAGGTAGGTGTAACAGACTCAGTTCCCTGTTAGCGCTAACCTTATCTGCCCTCTAGCTCTGTATCTTGCACCTTTCCCTATCCTGTCAGCACTCGCGTTATCACCTTAGGGCACGAAGTGCCATATCAGTTGTGTTGCCTTGAGCAAGCATTGTCTTTTCCAAGAATACCTTCAAACGGTTACACTGGTAGCAGAGGATGGTTAGCATGGTGTTCTTGGAGCTCGCCATTGTCGTGGCGATCCTTGTTCTTTCTGTGTTGCTATTCAGGTTGGCCAGCGAGGTCCGTGAAGCCAGTCGCCAAGTCAGCGCCCGTCTGAGCAACCGACAACAACCGCTCCCTGTGCCGCCCGCTCATTCGTCCGGGAAGCCTCGGCACGCTAAGGAGCCGCCGATCTTCGATGGCAAGCCCTCGCAGTTCAAGGAGTGGGCTTTCTCCATTGAGCTGGCGATTCGGTCACTGGGAATCACCGACTCATCGGTGATGGTGGATTACGCAGCGGGCTTCCTGAGCGGCAACGCCAAGCTATGGCTCATCGCATCGTTGGATACGGGTGTGGAGTTCTCGACGTGGCCAGCGCTGCGTGAAGCCCTCGCCAAGGTGTACGGTCCGTTGCATCATCAAGAGCGGGTGCGACTGGATCTCTTCGCTGTCAGGCAGCACTCAAGCTTGGAGAGCTATGTCACCGAGTTCTCACGCCTAAGCCTACAACTAGTACAAGTGCCTGAGATCGACGAGCTGACCCGAGGACTGCTGTTCGTAAATGGACTGCACCCATCTGTCAAGACCCGGGTGCTGCGAGAGCACCCCACTGATCTGAGCCAAGCGATCAGGTCAGCGCAAACGGCGGACCAACAGCCGAACCCGATTCAGCACCGAAGTCAGCCCGTACGACCCCAAAGGCTAACACCGGAGGAGAGGCGTCACCTGAGTCGGCAGGGTGGATGCTTCGCTTGTCGGAAGCCAGGTCACCTAGCTCGGGATTGTCCCAGCAATCAACACCCAAACGCTGGTCGCCAGTGAAGAATGGCGTGCGCTCGCTGGCGACCAAGCGGAAAGCACCCAACGGTTACCCGGTTGACATACGCAACCGTTACAGCGTACTAGAGCTGGAAGAACCGACGCTGCAAGCTGATTCGGAAGATGTTGCCGAACAGGAATCCCATGTCAGCAACGTTGATCTCGCAGTACAGGACACAGAGCTGCCTTTGGAGCATGACCTTCTCCGTGTCGAGAGCAGGATCAACGGCCGCCGGGCAATTATGCTTATTGACTCGGGATCGACGCACGACTTCATATCGGAAGCTTTCGTGCAAAGAAACGGCCTTGTTACGGAGAGCAAGGACGAAACACTGAAGGTAACCCTGGCTGATGGCTCATCGACATCATCGGGACTGCAGAGGACCGGTCCGGTAAAGGTTATCGTGAAAGACTTCAGCGACACCCAATCTTTCACAGTTTTTCCGTTGAGCCGCTATGATGCTATCCTGGGCAAGCCATGGCTGACCAGACACAATCCGGATATCAACTTTCAGACCAACGAAGTCAAACTGAACGGAGAGCCGCTCGTTGCTAAACCCCCTTCCGGCCAAAATAGTGATACGGAGCATCAGGAGTCGCCGCCAATTGAGAGCATGCTCATATCTGGTTCCCAGGCTCGCTGCGAGTTGAGGAAAGGCGCGCAGGGAATCCTGGCGGGGGTCAACGCTACTGACGACGAGGAGGAGGACAGCAAGCCATCAGCCGCCAGACAACACCCAGATCATCAAGAGCAGCTGGCTAACCTTCTGCGGCGGTACTCGGACATCTTTCCAGACGACCTGCCGACCGAGCTTCCGCCAGAGAGGGATGTCGACCATGAGATTGTGACTGAGGAGGGTGCCGTTCCTCCATCACGGGCTGCCTACCGTCTCCCCAAACCCGAGATGGACGAATTGCAAGCCCAGCTCACGGAACTCCTCCGCAAGGGCTTCATCGAACCCAGCAAGTCACCATACGGTGCCCCAGTCTTTTTCGTTAAAAAGTCTGATGGCTCATTGCGCATGGTTTGTGATTGGCGGAATTTGAACAGGATCACCATCAAAAACAAAGCTTGCCTCCCAAACATTGATGACCTGTTTGATACCATTCAAGGTAGCTCATACTTCAGTAAGCTGGATTTACGCTCGGGATACAATCAGCTTAGGATCCGTCAGGAAGATGTACCTAAGACGGCTATCAATACTCCCTTCGGTCATTTCCAGTTCCGGGTCATGGGCTTTGGATTAACTAACGCCCCTGCCACGTTTCAGTCACCGTAGCTGATGAACAGTATTCTCCAACCGTACTTACGGCGGTTTGTGGTAGTGTTTCTGGATGATATTCTTATCTTCAGCAAATCCTGGCAAGATCATCTTGAACATATCCAGACAGTTCTTGAGACGCTCCGGAAAAATAGGCTATTCTGTAAGCAGTCGAAATGTGAGTTTGGTGTCAAGGATGTTCTGTTTCTAGGGCATCGCATCGACGGTGAATGTATCGCTCCAGATCCAAGGAAGCTTAAAGCAGTGAGGGAATGGCAGCCACCGACGACAGTTACGGAGGTGAGACAGTTCCTTGGTTTTGCGAACTACTTTTATTGAGCACTACTCTACTATATCGCGGCCATTAGAGGAAATCACTGGCAAACATGCCAGGTTCGAATGGAGTGGCCCCCGTCAGCATGCATTCGAATCCCTGAGACAGGCCTTGTTGAGTGCACCGCTGTTGAAACTAGCAAACGTGCAGAAGCCTTTCAGAGTTGCAACAGACGCAAGTGATTTTGCAATAGCAGGCGTCCTTCTCCAACAGGGGGAAAGCGATAGTGCTTGGCATCCTGTGGCATATGCCAGTCGTAAGCTGTCACAAGCTGAGCGAAATTACACTGCTGCAGAACGCGAAACCCTGGCGGTGGTGTTTGCACTGCGATCCTGGAGAATTTATCTATTCCAGCATTTTGAAGTGTTCAGTGACAGCATGGCCGTAGTCTACTTGAGCACAAAAGCCAATCTCACTAAGCGCGAAGCTAGATGGGTTGAATTTCTTGCAGACTATGACTTCACAGTTAATCACAAACCCGGCAAGGAAAATATGGCTGATGCGTTATCCCGCCGCCCTGATCTACGCGGGTCGGCAATTGGCAATGTAGTTGAGGAAAAGTATTGCCCACCCATCCTACCAGCACCCCATTTGAATACGATTGAGTTTGCTTTGGAACTGAGTGATAGTGTTGCTGAGATGATTTCGGAAGCATATCAGAATGACGAGCAGCTTTCCCCAATAATTCAGCGGCTGCGCGGCGATTCCTCTGATAATCTACACGAGCGGTACTATTGGGATGAAGAGTCCAGGTACCTATACCTCCGTGCAGCCCCAAACAATCGCTTGTGTGTACCCAAGTGTGCAGTAAGGCTTCAGCTCCTGCAGGAGTACCACGACTGTGTTACGGCAGGCCATCAGGGACGGGATCGTACATATTTCCGGCTTCGTCAATTCTTCTATTGGCCCAAGATGGGCCTTGACGTGAAGAAATTTGTTAAATCTTGCGGCATATGTCAGCGCACTAAGGGTGGGTTGCCTAGATCCGCTTTGCTGCAATCGCTCCCAGTACCAGACACCCCCTGGAAAGATATTTCCATGGACTTTATCGTTGGCTTACCCCAGACCCCTCAGGGCTTTGATGCAATTTATACATTTGTTGACCGGCTTACAAAATGTGTCCATTTGGTCCCCACGACTTCCAAAATTGACGCTAAGGGTTCTGCTGATTTGTATCTCCAGAATGTGTTTAGATTACACGGTTTGAGTTCCACTATTGTTTGTGATCGGGACCCAAGATTTACTTCTGAATTTTTCCGGGAATTGTTTCATCAATTAGGTACCACCTTGTCGTTTAGTACTGCCAATCACCCACAGACCGATGGGCAGACTGAGAGAATGAATAGAGTAATTGAGGATGTGCTTAGAGCGTTTGTTAACCACAAACAAGATAATTGGGACAAGCTTCTGCCTCTTTGCGAATTTGCAATTAATAGTTCATATCAGTCTTCCACTTCTAGCACGCCGTTTTATCTAAATTATGGACTTAAAGGGGAAGTATACCCTAAAATCAAATTTTCACCAGTTGTAGTCTTCTGGGTGCTGAGTCGAATGGTCTTGGTCCGAGGAAGCTGCGACGCTCCCTTCCTACTTGAATCCCAATCGAACTCGCGCACTTCCACCGAAACTGGGTGACTGCGCCCTACTAGATGGGGATTTGTATGCAAAATGTCACTAAAAGCGCCATTTCGTTCTTATAAAAGCACAGATGACCGCGATTGGCCCATATGTTGTAGTCTTTTGGACGCTGAGTCGACTGGTTTTGGTCCGAAAAGGCTGCGATGCAGCGTTCCTCCTTTATTCCCAATCGAACATGGTTGAACAAGCGGTCACGTGCTCCTGGGTGCCCAAATCACCTGGTCACCGCGCCAGCAGGCGACAACTTTCACACCAAGGTTCAACTCGAGTTCAACTCGAGTGACGGGACTGCACCCAAAAAAGGTCAAACAGGCTAGTAAGTTGTACCCTGCAGGCACGGTGACCAGGTGACTGGTGTACGCAGGAGCACGTGACCGCTTGTTCAACCATGTTCGATTGGGAATAAAGGAGGAACGCTGCATCGCAGCCTTTTCGGACCAAAGCCAGTCGACTCAGCGTCCAAAAGACTACAACATATGGGCCAATCGCGGTCATCCGTGCTTTTATAAGAACGAAATGGCGCTTTTAGTGACATTTTGCATACAAATCCCCATCTAGTAGGGCGCAGTCACCCAGTTTCGGTGGAAGTGCGCGAGTTCGATTGGGATTCAAGTAGGAAGGGAGCGTCTCAGCTTCCTCGGACCAAGACCATTCGACTCAGCACCCCGAAGACTACAACTGGTGAAAATTTGATTTTAGGGTATACTTCCCCTTTAATCCCAAGTCCCCACCAGATTTCCTGGCACGGAGGGGAGGAGGGAGTGCCCCAGACTGGATCCAGGATCGGGCGGATGCCGTCAAGTTGGCAAAGGACGCCATGATTGCCGCTCAGGCTAGACAAGCTCAGTATGCAGACAGGGGAAGGGTGCCCAGCAACCTGAAGGTTGGCGACATGGTGCTGGTGTACAAGGATTTCCTAACAACCGCAGAAGCCCGGGATCAGCCTTCACAGAAGCTACGCCCTAAGTGGTTCGGGCCCTACCCAATCATCAAGAAGATCGGACGCAACGCCTATCAGCTGGATCTACCCAGCGCTATTCGGTGCCACCCTGTCTTCAATGTCACTGCTCTGCGCCGGTATGAGCAGAATACTATTCCCGGCAGGCGGCAGCCACCCCCGCCACCGTTCATTGACTTGCGGGTCAGACCAGATACATGGTGGAGAAGATTCTTGACGACCGCCAGCGAAGGCATCAGACTCAGTACCTTGTCAAGTGGCAAGGGTACCCAGACGACGAAGCCACCTGGGAGCCAGAAGGGAACTTGCTGGACGAGGCCGGTAGGCCGATAGTTGCTCTGAGGCGTTACAGGGCGTCCAGGGCATGTTAGTGACACTATGGTTACCGCGAAATGTTACTCGCTCAAATTCAATTGCACGTGTACCTTGAGAATTCCCACTTGATCCTTGTTGTGTTCAGCCATCCATTCCCCTCCTGTTTTAGATTTTCCCCATTTCCGCTATCTTCACTCGCCTGACTGTCCTTGGTTACCTTGCACGGTGCTTCAATTAGATGAGCGTTGTTGGGTTGACACGATTTCATTTGATTATTCCCTTTCCACATATTCCTCGACTCCCTGGAGGCACCTGTGCCTCGCTTAGGAGGGAGGGATGGTGTAACAGTTCCCTGTTAGCGCTAACCTTATCTGCCCTCTAGCTCTGTATCTTGCACCTTTCCCTATCCTGTCAGCACTCGCGTTATCACCTTAGGGCACGAAGTGCCCTATATCAGTTGTGTTGCCTTGAGCAAGCATTGTCTTTTCCAAGAATACCTTCAAACGGTTACAGTAGGTCTACACTGAACGTTCACTGTCTGGAGCGACCAAGGTCCAGGCAAGGATGTCCTTTCAGCACAAGCAGCTACATGTATTACCTACCACTTTCGCAAGCTACTGGCGGCAGCTTTGTTTTGTGTTTATGATACCGGTTACAATACATGTACTGATGTAGTTCCACAGCAATGATCGGGACCGCCAATTCTCTCTTTGCTGCTACCCCGTGTAAGTTTAGTTTCGTGTCGAAAACTCTCTCATCAGACTCCAAGTAATTAGTTCTAGTAGTATTGGACGGCAGCACAGTAGCGAGGCTCAGGGAGTCAGAGTGGCTGAGAGTGCTACCTCGCACAAGTGGCGGGGATGTTGCTAGAGTCCCTGAGCCATGGACCGGGGTAACGACGTGTCTCTTTCCGCGTCTCACCTTCTTCGCGCCAACACGTCAAGTGCTAGTACGGACGTCCTTCTCAAGTGCTAACTTAGTAGATCTACGGACGTCCTTCACGCTGGAAAACTACACGACTACTATTGTATTACAGTACTGTCACCCTTTCACTTCACACTCACAGCCTCCACTGCTCCAGACAGTCTGACTGCAGTGAGTAGTCCTTGCCGACTTGCTGAGTTCTCATTCAAATATCGGACTCGTCAGCAATCTCTGGCTCGGGTTCCAAACCTCGCCTCGCACGGATACCTGGCAGAATGACCGGAAGGGATGCATGGAACTGCGGAGACGGAAGAAGTCAGCTTTGCGGCAGGCAAGCTCGCAAAGCAACGGCTGAGCGAAGACCGAGGTTGGTTCATTTATGTACCCAGCTCATTGTCACGCTGCTTTCTTTGTCACCGGTATCTCTCTTCTCTCCCACTGTACTGTAGAAAACACCTCGAATGCGCTGTCTTGTATGTACTTCAGTAAGAGTTTTGACTTTTGTGTTGCTTTGGCCTCGTAAAAATGTTCCGCTCATAGTCATACCACTGTCTCGGTCGACCGAAGCAAACTGTAGCTCGCTACGCGGAACGTTGCTACCGACTCTAGCTAGACATAGGCTATAGGTTACTGAGTGTTCTAGTCTGGAATATTAATAATAATACTGACTATTGAGTATTGTAGCTGTGTAACAACAGGAGACCAACACTCCTACACAGGCCTCAGTCAGTCTACATGGTCTACCATGGCATAAAGACCGCAGTCCACAGCAGTACAGGTCAGAGCCTCTCCCAGATCTGTTTGACGAATATGGCAACATGGCTAAAATGCTCTTGTCGCTTGTCACTGAGTCCGTCAGTGTCAGCCGTCAGTAAAGATCGTAGTCCGTAGTCTCTCATTCTAAATCAGTAAATGGCTACATGTATGTTCGATCGCGCAGGTCTACATTATGATTGTGGTTGTACGACAGCCTGTTCATGTGCATACGTACGTGCAGTGCTATCCGGTGAACGCCTCGAAAACGACCGCCTCCCTTGGCCCGTCATGGATACTTTGTCTTGTCGTAACATCACTCCAGTTATTCACTTACTGTAGTTGCTGCTGCGTTGGAGACGCTCCATTTCGCTTGTAGAAAAAGAAGGCAGTCGTTGTCGAGTGGACTCTTCAGGGTCAGAATCGGTCCGTAATTTATCCCAGTAGAATTGTCAACGTCGGAATTCCCTGAGTACCGTAAATTTAATGTGAGTGAGGACGGTTGACCTTTCAATCATCGATATTGCACCCCTACTACACTACAGTGCACTGCCGCGTCCAGCGCCTAGCTGTTAGCGGAAAATGTTCCGCAGAAAGAAACGGTCGACTGCTTTTTCTCCTACGGGAGAAGGCAGGGCATTCGTAAGTACGGATAGTTTCGGACAGTTTCGATCTTCTGTGTAGCTGTGAATGACTAGTGGGGGCATGCGAGGCAGAACTACGTGCGGTCGCTGGTGTTAGGTGCATTGTATGCCAATTGTGTCACAACTTATTCTTAGTCCACTCCGCACAGGTGTGTGCAAGTGCGTCTTGGTCCACACACTGTGCATATGTGTGTGCTGGAACTTTCCATTGCACTCCTAGTAACTCATTTACATGCACATGTAGATACAACGCCATGACGTCACTGGGTGTACCTGGTGTGTGTGTGTGTGTGTGTGTGTGTGTGTGGTAGTTATCGGCGGATAATGCTAGAAGAATTGGCGGGTTCTGGTCGAGAAGCAGTGAAATTTGCAGAACCACACATAACAAACCTTATGGCAGGCACTTCCTTGAATTCTGCTCCATTTCTTTATCCACATACAGCGGAGATTGGATATACAGTCAACTTCGCCAATAACGACTGCGGATATAACGACAATTCGCGAATAACGACAGAATTGACATGCCCAGAGCAAAGTCCATTCTACCTGTATACATACATGTACAATGAGACTTCGGGTGTAATGATACTTCGCAAATAAGGACACTTTTCTGATGCCCGGCCGAGTGTCGTTATATGCAAAGTTGACTGTAACGACACCCCTTTGGGAGAAAGCAAAATGTCACTATACATGTATTTTGTTTGTCACTAAACCCGATCTTTACATTAAATTTTAGCATGCAATATGTCTATCACAATGACAGAAATATATTACCAAGAGTATAATTATAAGCCCCCCAAGAGCGTGCAACTCCTGATACCCTTTCTATGGGGTACGCCGACAGCAAAAACTCACATCGCGTGTCGTAGCGTCGGAGTTGGACGTGTCCAGCCCGTTTTAGCGAGCAGCGGGGGTATAGGCAAGACACCAAGCACCGTCCAGCTGGGTCAGCATTGTCTGAATCATGCATGCAGTCACCATGCATTGACTATGGTGTATACTTGGAAGTACACTAGGCGTTTGGGAGTTGGCCTGCGGTATCATGCCTGTAGTGATCTGTGACAGTGGTCCAGTGATGTAGAAATACCGGTACAGTACATTAAACATGCATGACTAAGAGTGAGACCTGTGAAGTTCTTATTCACACTTTCAGACAAGATGAGCACAGGTCAAATGCTCATCAATGTACTGGGTTCATAAGGCCTCCACCGGCAGTTCCCTGATAGTTGTTATAGAGGTGTGTGAATGGCATCACTGGAATCAGTCTCTTATCCTGATTGAGTAGCAAGCACGTGATAGTGTAGGAACATGTGTGTGTGTGTCTTTATGTACATGCTTGTGTGTGTGTGTGTGTGTGTGTGTGTGTGTGTGTGTGTGTGTGTTGTGTGTGTGTGTCCTTATGTTCACATGTGTGTGGGTGTGCTGTGGGTGCGTGTACAATATTATGCATGCGTGCACACGGTGGTACATGTATCCTGATCATAATAATATGCAGGATGATGAGCATGTCATGTCTGGTGAGGAAGAGGAGATGGCCATGTACTGGGAGCAGGAGGAGCTAGCTACGCAGAACCGCTGGGATGAGCAGGAAGAGATCGACTATCAGCAGATGGCTAAGCAACACAACCAGACACGTAAGATACTCTCCTCCTGCTCCTTTGTGTATGTGGGGGGGGGGGGGGGGTGCAATTCCATCCAACTCGTCGCACTTGCTGACGACAAGGACGCAGAGTGACTTCTTCTCGCTGGGTTTTCTCTCCCAGCAACTCTCCCACAGGTTCCACTGTGCTGCGTGTCGTTTCTTACGGTCGGCACTTGTATCCAGCACAAATACGTAGCCGTCAACGCCACCCGACCGGCCAAACTGCGCCTTCATGAAGCCGTCCGGCAAGCTTTGCTTTCTGATCGCGCTCCCAGCTATGTCACTGGCACTGGCCGTAGGACCAGCAGGACCAGCAGCAGAAGAAAAAGAAGTCAGCATAGTAGCAGCAGTAGCTGCAGAGACCGGGCAATCTCCTTCAGCTCCCAGGCCTAGGGCTGACATGCATGTGTGTAAGACGTTTTGCCGCTTGCTCTGGACTTGATTCGGTCGCTGGCAGCTCACTGCGCATAAACGCCGCCACCACCGGGAAATGACCTACCCAGCACGTCATTGCAGAAGGTAATGTGTTCAATAACATGGGCTGTCCGGTCCTTGGCAGCATCGCTGAAAGCAGTCATGGGGCCTCTGGACAGGTCTTGCTGCACCAAAGTACAGAAAGTGCTCGACATTGATATCCGGCTCGCAAAAGTCACCTTGTCCCATCCAGTGAAAATGGTCGTACCCGAGCTCCCTCCAGCTGTCCACAGACGGGTGTATGAAACGAGTGCACAGCGCTGATTTACCGACTCCACACAGCACAATCCGGTGACGGAAATATGCACACGGGGAAATATACACACAGTTTGGACCGGCCAGCGTTATCGCCGCCAGCTACAAAAAAAATAAATTGAAACCAATCACCAGTATGAGCAAGAAACTGTCAGAAAGAAAGATACCGGTATCCCACAGTCCACTTAGTCTTTCCTGTCGCCTGCGTTTCTGAGTCTTTCCTCTGTCGCCTGCGTTTCTCGTTTCTGAGTGGCACCTACAGAGAATCCGTTACTGGCAGGTCACCTACAGAGAAACCGTTACCGGCAGGTTAAGCAGTCAGCAGGACGGTAGCTGATTGTAATGTTGGATCTGTGGATCTTGCGAGTTCGCTCTGCTCGTAGCATGTGTGTGTGTGTATGTGTGTGTGTGTGCGCGTGCGTGCGTGCACGTGTGTGAACGCGCGTGCATGGCTCTAGTCCCTTAACTCTTGTACAGTCTTGGAGGTAATGTGCTCTTGACATTCGGCAAGAACCTCAATCTTCGGCAAGAAGATTTAGGACACACCAAGTTAATTCTATGTTTCGCGTCGGAAATTTCCTGGAAAAGGCACGGGGGTGGGCGAAAAAAAACAGAAGAAGAAGCAAAACTCCATTCTATGTGTACTGAGCCATGTTGCACTAGTATACTCAGTCTGTAAGCTGTCACTTATCAAAAACGACAAAACGTCGGCACAGTACAGCTGACAGACTGGGCTGGAGCGATACCTCAACAGATTTCATGGATAGCTTCTTCTGCAGTTTGACATGAGTCGAGTGGAATTCCTGTCCGTCACGACAATCTTGGAAAAGCTCTGAGTCCTTGACACCTGGAATCTCCGCTCGCTTGGTGAGCAGGCCCTCCCGGTTGGCTTGGAAAGAATTTTCATCGCTCGCACATTCTACGTACCATCGCCTAGAATGCAAGATTATCGATCTGCCATACTGGCTGGAGAAGGTTCGCCAGAACAGCCATCGATTAACTCGTTTGGGTACCTTTTTTTTCTTGGCAACGATTCGAAAGGTAGGCGCGCGGTGATGCGAAACATAGAAATAACTTGTTGTGGCCTTAGGCAAGAAACAACAATCTACCTCACTTAGTACAATGAAGTCCGTTGTCCAGAAACCGGATTTCTGAAGAAAGATGATGTCATTTGTAGTACAGTCAGACCTCGCTTATCCGGTCCTCTTTTATCCGGATCCCTCGCCATCCGGAAGAAAATCGTTGGTTACTGATTTACAGCATATGTAGTGCATACATACAGTATGTGTGTTCGATTATCCGGTTCCCTCACCTATCTGGAATTTTTTTGTGGAAAACGGATGTATGCGGTTAAGCAAGGTCTGGCTGTATTATAATTATTATTGCAGTGTCGATCACATTTTGTATCTCTCATTTTATTATCCACGGGTACATGACTGTGTCGTTTCCAAGTTTGGACTTCGCAGAGAATTTCAAAATATTGGGAAGTTCGGCCACATGCTTGCTGCTCTTTTTCTCTCCGAAAACTCGACACGTCATCTATCAATCATCTTGTTCTCTACTGCTTGCTTGTGTTGTGTGGGCATGATGCTGCTTGTGTTGTGTGGGCATGATGCTGCTTGTGTTGTGTGGGCATGATACTGCAGGTGCCCCGGACATGGTCAGCTATAATAGACTTGTGACGCGCACAGTGAAGGTAAGTGCTGGCTGTAAAGTATACCATTGGGGGGCGGATCAACGGTATTTTCTGGTATGCACGGGGCCATACACGAGGTTCATGTACGTAACCTCAGTCATAGTAACGGCTTGTTCTGCCAAAGCGTCGACTGCTGTAAAGGGATTCAAGTGATTCGGTATTAGGAGACTGAGTTTTTCACTGCGATGAGACCATAATTATGCCGGTGAATGAAATTTCAGACAAGGTAATGCTCTACTGTCGTGGACAAAGAACTATTCTCTAAACGTGCTTTCATACTCTGGTTTTCACATTGTTGACCATGTCTCGGTGTGTTCTGCTCTTCCGGTTGCAGTTTCTTGGTATCATTCGAGGCCTTCAGGACAATCGGCCATCGGCGGATGACTGCTTGGAGTTGATGGATGCCATTGACAAAGCACAGGTATGCTTGCACTCGGTGATTAGTCGCCAGTCAGGCTGCAGTGGAGCAGACACTACTAGTACTATCTTGTCCACTTTAAAACTGGCCACCTTGCTGGCAGGTGCCCGCAGTCGAGTCTTTAACATGTCCTCCTTTTCGTGATGGTCAGCATAACTGCGGTTGTGCTCTTTGAAATCCAACCTGAAGTACAACTCTGGCACCTAGCACCAGCTCCGTTCACACACTATGATCCGGCACTGCATGTGCACATGCGTACGCCCAGCAGCATTCCCACCACTTCCAGAGCGTCAAGGGCCGTGCAAGTCCAGCCAGAGCGCCAAATATGCACTTTGGGTGGGATTTCACTTAGCAAAACTGTACTCAATCACAGCATGCAACTTGAGGTCGAAACCATCAGCTCTTATAATGTGTATGGTTGTGAATGAACTTTTTAAGGTAGCTCATGCCGAAATACTTTTCCGAAAATTCATCAGTTTGACACCTTTTTGCAATGCTAGGGGTGTCCAGAATGAGAATCATTATTAGGGTATGTATTTGGGCACTTTGGAGGGGTTATTTTATGGCCCCTCGAAGTAGTCCGCTCTAAACAAGGCGTTCTCTAAGAAAGAGACAAGTTTGCATTGAGGACACTAAAATGCTTGATACCTTCATCTGTTGCTTCATGCAATCATGTCAGTAATTCCCATAGTATCAGAACATGTCAGGGTAGAGCCAGTTTACCAGCAAAAATACACTGGTTGAAAGTACTTGTTTCTGTGTGAGGAGACAAAACTGGTATTCCGAACCCCGATTCGATATGGTGCCAAAATGCTTTGAAATTTTGTTAAAATGGCCCGAAAATGATTGAGTTTTCTTGCTATTTGCATCGCACTACGTCAGTATCATAAAGTTATGTCAAAATGATAAGTCATTCGACTTGTTTCCCCACTGTGTACAGAAATGTGCGAAGAAATGATCATCTCTCACAATTGATTCCAGGGTATTTGCCTCAACAGTGTGATTATAGTGGTCCTGAATTCCAGAAAAAATTGAATGCACATCTATCATAGTTTAGTACAAGCCTGCCTAATAGAAACAAATGAAAAGCGAACTCCTGTTTGTAAAAGTAGCTTTTTCTCTTATTTCGCGACATAAAGGCGAACGTATCGGTGTGTCTTTCACAGGCCCCAAATATAGGGAAGGATTCATTATAGTAGAGAGGTTCTGCTATACGTGAAACGTAGAGAAATCACGTAGAGAGCAGGTGTCTGGGTTAGAGTCTACGGCTTCGCGTGTTTTGGCTCCAGATTTCTACGCGGAGATGAGGTTCTCTACGTTGTGGCACACGCAGAGAAAATGCGTACGGATTTGCTGGGTATCGATCAGCTGCATGCAGAAAACTGCCAAATATGGAAGGGGAAATTCCCAGTACACATTCCACGTGACTTCTCTACGTGAAGCGTACAGCAGAACAGGATTTCTTTACGTTACGGGAACGCGAAGAGAGTTCGCGTGATCCTTTGCGTTCCCGAAACGTAGAGCAGAACTTCATTACACACTAGCAAAATGTTGGGATTAACAGCTTGCTGCCCTCGTGATGCTTCAAACCTGCAATTTTGAACAAAAGCGGACAGAAAGTGTTTTTGACCTCCGATATTTTTCACAATGTACCTACCTTTCTCAGTAAGCTTTGATCCAGTGAGCCCAACTGAAAAGGCATCATGACCATTACTAAGGTTTAATAATTATTAATTTTTTATAGAACAGAAAAAGGACCAAGGAACTACAAGTTATGTCCACCACTAACACCACCAGCAGCTACTAAACGATCAGCTCCTGCGATAATATTGCACGACACTGACCGACGGCACTGATGTTCTACACCTAACTGGCTATCAGCTCCAGCACTTACAGATGTACAGACTTACAGCCTGTTTGGGCGCGTTCCCCGTCACTGGAGTTGAACCTTTGAGTTGAACATTGGTGTGAAAGTTGTAGCCTGAAGGCACGGTGACCAGGTGACTGGTGTACGCACGAGCACGTGACCGCGTACTCAACCGTGTTCGATTGGGAATAAGGGCCGAACGCTACATCGCAGCCTTTTCGGACCAAGACCAGTCGACTCCGCATCCAAAAGACTACACCACAACATAGGGGCCAATCGCGGTCATCCGTTCTATTCTAAGAACGAAATGGCACTTTTAGTGACATTTTGCATACAAATCCCCTCTGGCAGGGCGCAGTCGCCCAGTTTCGGTGGAAGTGGCGAGTTCGATTGGGAATAAAGGAGAAAGGGAGCATCTCAGCTTCCTCGGAACATGACTGTTTGACTCAGCATCCCGAAAACCACATGCTCTCTTTGAAAAAAAGAGATGATATACTTCGCAAAATAATCTCAAGGAATTCAGAAATCACTATGTCCATAGCTGGTCGTTTATGTATTTTTTTGTTTTGCGTTATTTTTACAGCGTGACGGCAGACTACCCTATGCAACGCAGGAAGAAGACCTGCGCGTCATTACACTGTCCAAGTACGGTATCAAAGTAATGGATGACAAGGGAGAGGTGAGTGAGCAGTGTGTGTCGACACAGAATTGACCGGTGCAATGCATGAACAACCATTTTGATGTACTGTAAGACCTGTTATTATAACGGGTCGCAAATTTAACGATTGTCCAAAACCCATAGGTTAACGAGAACATACGACAACGATCTTGCAGTCTTCAGGCATATCCGCACATATCACATATGTGGCATTGCAACCTCAACAGAAGAAAAACGAAATGTCACACGTTAAAACGTTAGATTTGCTTCCTCGTTAGATTTACATGTCTTACAGTATCCATTGCAGCTAGCACATTGCAGCTAGCACATTGCAGCTAGCACATTGCAGCTAGCACATTGCAGCTAGCACTTGCTGAGATATTTGCCGTGCCATTGCCATGCAGTCTTCGAGCTCTCGAGCTCTGCACCGTTTGTAGTGAACTCTAACCCAATAAGAAGGTACTTTGCCCAAGGATTGCAATAGCATGAAACTCTAGCAGCAAGAAAACCCTTGTTCTTGTTCCCATCCACCTCTCCGGTTTCTTCTCTCCGCTCTGTTAGGATCCTGTATCTCCATTTCTTTCCACCACCTATCCTGTCTTCTGCTGCTGTGTTTCAGCAAGTTCGAGTGCGCCATGCCCTGCACAGAATAGCAAATCTGGTGTTCTACGAGGATCGCTATGGCAAAGCTATGCTGGCGTTGAAGATAGGCGAGAAGAACAGCGACAAGCACGACATTTACGTCTACGAAGCACCAAGCTCGGTAATAATGAATACTACTACCTCCGACAAGCGAAACTTGGTGCGTTTTTTGATTTTTTTTGTGTTGGTACCAAAACTACTTCACAAGGCTGTGAGGTACGACCTACTTGTAGCTCCACGCAACCGGGTGCAGGAAGCCAAGCGACGAGCTGGTGAGTGGCACACGGCTCAGACTTAGTCAGAGGCCAGCGTGTCTCTCGTGTACCAGCAAAACTGTGCGCGCGTCCATTCTGCGAAGGAGAATCGTCGTGCTTTCGCGTTGCAATGCAAAACCAAGGAGTTCTCTCTCTCCTCTTGGTCACTGCGCCAGCACACAGTCCATGCGTCCATGCCCAACAATCCTAGAGTCTTTCAATAGCCACCAGAGCGATGCGTCTCTGGTGGCTAAGGAAAATCGCCAGGAATTGCTGCAGGCAATTTTGGACAGTTGGCGAGAATACCCTGCAAAACAGTTGGAGTCCAGGCGCTTGTGGAGGTGTTGCACATTTTTTACCACGTCAATCTGGATAGTGGCGGCAGAAACGACTACCCTCGACACCGTGGCTCGAGCACAGCACACAGGAGCGTAATCGAGATTTTCGGAGCGATTACAACAGAGGTACTTGATGCTCTAGTCACACTTTCGTCTCAAAACAGGAACAATTCCTCTCCAGAATAAAACTGTGATCTCTGAATCAGAGGAGAGTTGTTCAGCCTAACAGATGTCTCTAATGTCATTGTTGAGCAATTCAAAGTTGAATTTTGGTGAGTCAATCATTAGTTTTGATTGTAAAGTGTGAGTTATTTAGAGTAATTTGAAGTAAAAAACGCGCCAAGTTTCGCTTGTCGGAGGTAGCACTACAGTGCCATTCTAGAGAGCTGCACATGATGACACTCAGCCCTCCCTTATCCGGGACACCTCACTCAATTATTGTGCCCTCCCTTATCCCGGACACCTTGCTTATTGTGCCTTCCCTTATCCGGGACACCTAACTCAACCATTGTGCCCTCCCTTATCCGGGGCACCTCACTTAAAACCATTGTGCCCTCCCTTATCTGGGACACCTCACTCAACCATTGTGCCCTCCCTTATCCGGGGCACCTCGCTTTTAAAAACCATTGTGCCCTCCCTTATCCGGGACACCTCACTTAACCATTGTGTCCCCTCCCTTATCCGGCACCTCACTCAACCTGCCCTCCTTTATCCGCAGGCACCTCAATCCCGCAACCCTCCCTAATCCAGGCACAACTTTTGTTTCCACTCCCCCCCCCCAGTTCTCGAAAGTAGTGTCTACTAAATCACTCTCCATGCAGTGTCTACTGTCTGTATCTGTCTGTATTCGCACCCCTCTGCAGCAACAAGCCGAGGACACATGTGCAACACTAGCACAAGCATTCGAAAGCGTCTACAGAAATTGGCAAAGGAATGAACTGTCGGGTTGAGAGATCACACAATCTGCAACACCAACATTATCAAGCCGGCTACAGTTTATACAGAGTTATGAACATTTTATGCTATCAACAATTGTGTCATCATTTTGCTGCTGCAAAATGCCACATCAAATTATTCATTTTTCATGCTTGATTGGGATGTAACTAAAAGGTGATTTTAAAATGGTACCAAGAATGGAGGGACGCTATGGCGAGAGAGTAAAAGCAGGAGCGTGCGTGTGGCAAGAGAGCAGCAATACTCTAGCAGTGTAGTGTGTAGCATGAGAAAATGGCTAGTAGACAAAAAAACGTTTTGTGACAAAATCAAAATTAATACAGGTACAAAAAACTAGACCAAAACAAGGCCTCCTAGAGTTGAGTGTCATCCTGCTGTTGGCCTAAGAACGCAACAAACAACACACAACAGAGAGACTAACTACTTCATACATTGTTGCAAGAGTACATAACCAAGAGTATCTTGAGCTGCGATGGGTTCACCCATGGCGGAATTTTTTTATTGCGTCATTCTTTGGCAGAAGCATGACGAAGTGGGTATGCTTTCCCGCGCTTGTTTTGTAGATACGGTGAGAGTTCGTCAGGTTCAAGACACATCGATCTATCGTCCGTTGTTCTGCTTCGACTACCGTAGCTGTAATGTACAAATCATTTGTGCTTTGATCTCTGGCTACGCATGATGGCATCAGTGAGCCAAACCGCCGCCAAAGACTGATGTCATAAAAAAATTCCGCCGTGGGCTGGGGGATCGTCGAGTTGCACACTCTTGGTTATGTACTCTTGATTGTTGTAACTAGCCTAATTTCCCTGATCAGTTGATTTTACACAGCGCACACATGAACACACATACACACACGCACACGCGAGCGCAACACACACACACTACTACTCTAGCTATAGCTCACCTTGATTAATGCGTCTTCGTCTCAGACCACGCTTGATGTAAACCGGTTGAGAACGAGGTTCAGTAGCTCCTTCAGAACCTAAGAATTCAAGGGAGGATGTAGCAAACAAGTAATGTATGACCACGGAAAGGGAAAAACGAAAGAGAGCAACATTGAGAAGAGAAAGAGCAACAGGGAGGTTCAATGACTTGTTGCCAACACGAGCACAAAACGAAATCAATTTTGTTTCTTGTTGGTGTTGCGTAATACGTAAAAAGGTGAACAAGGTGCAGCTTTGATTACCATGGCAACACGACAGCAACAGAATATGGGTACAAGTACAAATGTGCGGCTACTAGACCGTACGTACTGTTCGGACATGGTGTATCCTTACTCGGGGCAGTGCGATCTCTAGAGCTACTTTAGATAGTCTGGACTCGTGTAAATGGCTAAACCCATCCAATTGACGAGATCTGCACGAGACTCTAAATCCAGACCTGACCAATTCACTCGTTTCGTGTCCAATATTTTCTCAGTGGACGTGAGTAAATGCAATGCCCACCCCCAACAAAACAAAAATAAATGTGCAAATATTCAGCTCCCTCCTCAAAAAGTAAAGCTAGCACTTACTCGTAGCTGAGGCGGCAACGGCTGAGGAAGCAGCCACAGCCTGACTGCTACCAGCACCAGCAGCAGCACTTGCCCACTGCCCTTGCTCATCTTGCTGGACAGGAGCAGCCGGACTGGGTGCTGCCGACGATGATGCCGTGGAGATCAGGTCATCAATGGCCTGCAGTGCTGGTGGTGGTCCTTGGTCGAGTTTCTGCATGTCACCTGGCATGCTACTTGTCACTTCTGTGTAGCGCAAGACAACAAGGAGAGTGCACACAACAGTAGCAGCAGCAGCAGCAGCAGCAGCAGCAAAAGGATTACAGAAAGGGGGAGATGGCTGGGCATAATCGGGAAAATTCAGCACGATCGCATCACTATGATTCATCGTGCAATCAGTCTAATGGAAATGCGGTGCTTGTCGGGTATAGTTCGCCTATGCTTGGAACCTGGCCAGGCTGCAGAAAAACAAAATGTGAGGCCGAGGTGGAATCCAAATCGCCATACCAACGCAACACATGGACACCACGGCAAGAAATTCAAGATTCGACATTGCTGTGGAAAGAAAAAAAAACTGATCCAGCTTTCCAACCAAAGCAGCATCTCACACTCTTCGTTGGTGTGCAGTGAAGAAACAATTCTCCCCATGTTGTCACCTGAACACTACTGTAAAACCGGAAAGTCTAACGAGTCACAAGGTCTAACGTTTTAACGACCAATTTTTTTCGTTAGTTCAAGAAACGTTATCGTGAACCCGGTTTGAGATGTCTGTGTAAAGATGCGCATACATCGATGCATGTTTTTTTTTTCCGTTGTACAAACATCGTTAAACTTTCTGCACGTTATCATGCCAAAATTACAAAAACGCTTAACTTTTTGGTCATTAAACTTTCCGGTTTTACAGTATTTGTTTTACACCTCGAAATGCATCTTGCTATCGCGTGCGACTACTCCTGTGGTTCTACATCATCAGCAGAGGCATTCCCTTTTTTCTTTCTCATGTGCAAGATGACCATGCAAAGCAGACAGACGTCAACTTACCGTCACCAGGCATGCTGGCCTCAGGATCGATATCCCTGCATGGGAGAGGCGACAAAGCGACAGGGAAAGCGCACACAGAGTAAACACACAGGGCATGGGGCGAGAGGGGGCCAACAGAGAATAGAACGCTTTTGTGAAGCTCGTCTGTACATGGTGGGTCAGCCATAAAGGTTTCTACGTGAAAAATAAGACCGGGCTGGGCTACAAGTCTGAATCGCCAGTTCTTCGGTACCAGACAGTGCATATGCTGTAGTTCTGCATGACCTCACTCTCACTGGTACTGACTGGTTGCGTCAAGCCGAAAGGCTCATAGACATACAGCACACACTACACTACACAGCACAGCACAGCACAGCACAGCACAGCACAGCACAGCACAGCACACTACTACCACTACCACTACCACTACCACTACCACTACCACTACCACTACCTCTACCACTACCACTACCACTACCACTACCACTACCACTACCACTACCACTACCACTACCACTACCACTACCACTACTACTACTACTACTACTACTACTACTACTACTACTACTACTACTACTACTACTACTACTACTACTACTACTACTACTACTACTACTACTACTACTACTACTACTACTACTACTACTACTACTACTACTACTACTACTACTACTACTACTACTACTATTGACAGCTGCCAGAATTGGCCACGCCGCTCCCAGATGGGAGGTACTGTCAGAGAGGTTAGGGGGGAGGAAGGCACACACACACACACACACACACACACACACACAAGCGCACGCACGCACACACACACACACACACATGCACACACACACACACGCACGCGCACACACTTGTACTTGTACTTGCTCACTGCCAAAACTGGTCACGTGGGTCTCCCCGGGAGAGGGGAGAGAGACTCAAAAGGAATCTTGGAAAGATGACTCAATTGGCCATTGAACCACCCAGCGGCCGACACCCCCTGAAATCCCCAAACTAGGGTGGACTTGAAATGATCCCACTTACAGGCTCACCACACCTCAGTAAGTGGGTGAAGACAAGGTGCAGAAAAAGGATTGACGGCATCAGGGTATCCGTCCCGGGATCCAACTGCAGGTACCCCTGCCCCCAGTGAAAGTAATACTTGGTACTAGTGTGGGTGGCTAAATCAGAGTGGATCTGATATAAGCTTCACTAGCACCATTGATTACACAAGAGTTAATCTAGCCAGAAGCAGTCCATGGTTAACAGGTATGTATACTTCAAATAGAAAGTATATGAACCCTGAAACCAACAAAGGTGGTAGGTACAACAATACACCTTCAAGCAGCCGAGCCCGTTGGCAACAGGCCCAACACTATCTGGCATAAGTGTACCCACCAACCGAACTAGCTGGCACACACACACACGCACGCGCGCGCACACACACACACACACACACACACACACACACACACACACACACACACACACACACACACACACACACACACACACTACTTACAGGCCAAATGACACACTAGCAGCAGGACTGAGACTACCACCTTCTGCAGTGCACAAAGGACACAACAATATTCGATCATGGGTCAGTGTGCAGTATGCTGGATCCATTACATAACGTGCCCGTATCATGCCCTGCACCAAGAGTACATAACCCAAGAGTGTGCAACTCCAGCTATGGGGTCTGCGACGGCAGAACTTCACATCACGTGATGAACCCGTACACATTATTTGCACTCTGTGCATGATAGATATAGGGTTGTACGCAGCCCAGCTTTGGGTACAACTCTCTTGTGGTCACTTTGCACTGTTTGCCAGCATAACCTTTTGAACCATGTCACGTGATGTGAAGTTCTGCCGTCGCAGCACAGCATAGAGGTTGTGCAGGCAGTTGCACACTCTTGGAGTTATGTACTCTTGCCTGCACACATGCACTCAAAAACTAACAATCCTCCAAACCAGCACACCTGTTTCGCTTCATTTGATCATGGCCGGGTGTGAACTCTAAATTACAGGTGGATCAACTTCAGTGCCGTCAAAAACTTAGTTTCAAACCACAGGAAGAGGGTAGTTTTCAACTTTCTGCACTGATGAGGCTGTATGATGTACTGCACGTAGCACGTGTTGCAGATGTACCATAGTACGGTACTTTCCAGCCCGCGGGTTGCAGATGTACCATAGTACGGTACTTTCCAGCCAGCGGGTTGCTTCCATAAAGAAGAGGATACACAGGAGAGAAACAACGCGTGCGCAATTTACACAGCCACTGCTGCACACTCTGTTCAGAGGGGCTCTATGTTCACCGTTCACTTTAATACTCCTTCATTCATGCACTCACACACTGACCTCCCTCACTGACTCCCCCGCTGACTCCCTCACCGACTGACTGACTGACTGACTTATTCACTTACTTACTCACCGACTGAATGACTGACTCAACCAATCAACCAGCATGGCACAACATGCCCCATGCCTAGTCTCTAGTCCAGCAACAAAGAAATAAATGTACTCTAGCCATGCATGTACAAGACAGTGAGGGCACAGAGTGGTGCTGCATACCTAGGTAGTTGTCCGCATCGCTAGGGAATGGCTGAATTTCTTCCATATCACCTTGATAATACTCATCGGCATTGTCGTCGGCTTCAGCCTCGTCTTCCTCCTCCTCGTCTTCCTCCTCTTCTTCTTCATCATCATCAATTTCGCCGTCATCACTTTCATCAGCGTCGATGACGTCGTGGGCGACAGCACCAGCACCTGACATTTCATCATCATGGTCAGGTATCAGTTGGACAGCGTAGCCATAGTCATCATTGCCGGCTGCTGCTGCAGCTGGCTGGAACGAGAAGCCCTCTTCGTCATCATCAGCTCCATCATCATCAGCATGGTAGGGTGGCTGCAAAGAGCAGCAGAAGGGCAGTGGAAAGCAAGCAGCATGTCTCCAAAACAACACAAGGAAATACAGGAAAAGAAAACCCTCCTGATGCGCAGGGGCGTAGCCAGGATCATGGCCAAGGGAGAGGGGTGGGGGCAAAACTTCCCACACAGATACACATGAAAGGGCTGAGCTGAAGACATGCCATGTCTTCAGCCCTTTCATGCACATGGTGTCGACTCTGCTGCTTAAAGAAAGAGAGAAAACTTGTAGATCACGATACATGCACAAAGCATGTGTGGAATCTGTTGCCAGTGCTGGCAATGTCAGATTTTGACAACATGTACCATTACACGTATGATGTAGATCTACCAGGTACATGTTCATCTAAACTGGGAGGAACATCATAGATAGCTACAAAGTGTGAATTCTGCAGAGTCGCGCATGCCGTCAGTGGTCCACAGACCATGGTCTTTCTGGAACCAAGATCGACATGTTTGAGGGGGTGCTCTAGCGCCCAAGCAACCCCCTCCCCCCTCACCCGCCTACGCCCCTGGTGCGTATTGCTGAACCGCATAGATGAACACACTATGTACATGAATGCAAACACATGGACACAGCGAGGAAAACACAACCATAGAGACACGATCAGGTTCCAAGATACATGTAGAAAAAGACCTTGGAGTTCCTGATCTGCCCACAGAGCTGGACCTTTGGCTAGTTCGTGGTCACCAACCACCCATCCATACCCCCCCCCCCCCACACACACACATACACAGCATGCCTGATATTAGCAGGGCATAGTGGCAACTCACATCATTTTCGGATTCACTCTCCACAGCAATCACTTCCGGTTGCAGTGCCCCTGCGGCATCCTGCAACACTGGAGCATCAGCAGCTCCTGTTGACATGACGTCGTCATCTTCCACGTCATCATCCTCACCACCGTCATCACTATCATCCATGTCCTCAGTATCCTCCACGGTTATAGGACGTTGAGCATCTGCAGATACTGCTGTGACAGCACTGTCCACTTCAATGGCCGAACTGCCAGTGGCTGCAGCTAGTGTAGTGCCTGTTGTTGCTGCTGCTGCTCTAGCTGATCCCATTGCAGCGGCTGATGGCAACATCGACACTACCGTACTACTGCTACCAACGGCACTGGTTGATACAGCTCCGGCAGAGCTTGTCGCACTCTGGAACAAAACGCGACAAGCGCCAAATTTGAGAAATTCGGATTTCGAGCTCATTGAAATCAATAGGCCAAGAGGGATCTTCAGGTAAAATTTCATATCCCAAATCCTACTAGAACCACTTCTAAAGTGGTAGTCAAATGGTGGTCAAATCCGGACATAGATACAAACTGCACACAGAGTGAATTAGAGTATCGCTGGCATATAGCGGAGGTCCCTGGTTCGAAACCCGGCGGTGACAGTCAATTTTTTCCTTCGCACGTTTTCCCATTTTCAACGCACTCAAGGCCTCAACTGATGAATAACAGGTGATGTAATAATAATTGATAGATTCTGTATGCAGGAAATGAAAAGCCAGATGGCAATGACCCAGTAACAGTACATATTCTCAGATGGCAATGACCCAGTGGAACAGTACATATTCTCGGTAAGGAATATGGTGATGCACAGGCACGAGCAAAGAAGTCCAACACGGAACATGTCCAGCACATTTCTTAAGTAAATTTGGTAGTGCAGGTTTTCGTTCATGCTTTACATGCTGCGAACACCTACG
This sequence comes from Sycon ciliatum, assembly GCF_964019385.1. Taxonomy (NCBI): domain Eukaryota; kingdom Metazoa; phylum Porifera; class Calcarea; order Leucosolenida; family Sycettidae; genus Sycon; species Sycon ciliatum. Next base: position 18,441,728 of record NC_088646.1, read on the forward strand.
GGAGTGGAGTCATCGTCACTGGGCACTCGGCGGCGCTTCGGTGCTGATGACTGCCCTTCCGTGGAGGGACAAGCTGTAGCCGCAGCTTCTACGCTGCTGCTGCTGCACACACGCAAGCAAAAGCAAGTGCAGACACGCGCACACACGCACAGGAAAGGCCAGACATCCAGGCATACACACACACACACACACACACACGCACATGCCCGGACACACGGAGAAGATACAATTAGAGTGGCCTCAGTACACCGCCCTTTAGCAGCCAATAGTAGCAGTTACTATACAATGGCCTTCCACATTTCGTGCCAGGAGGAAATGCGATGTCATGCAATTCACAGCAAGTGCACTACATCGCGACAAACGCAGCATGCAATACAGTTCAAATTGTCATATGTAGCAGGAGCGAACCAGCAACAACACATTCAAACTGTACATCGAACTGTACGACTGTACAAGCCAGCCAATAATCATGTACCCCCCCCCCCCCCTCCGTACCGTCGTTCACGACTAACGGGTACTCGTTTGCTAACGGATCAGCAGCTAAACAGACGGGCACCCGGATCACCCCTATCGGAAAGGGAGCATTCCTGGCACTAGAGTATGCTAGTAATTGTCTACCTGGCCTCTTGCCCGTCAGCTTCGTGCTGACGCTTAGCACCTCTTGGCTGAGACGATCCGGCAACGGCCTGTGACACATGGTGATGTGTCCCTTCAGCAGTCGTGGACTCTGCCTGCTGCACCACACTGCTGTTCGCCAAAGCACCTGCACAAACACGTTTAGAACGTGCACAAAAGCAAGTGAAACATACTGATGATATTCGGTAGCAGACATCTCGAAACTGGAAACACCGACGACACAGAGCTAAACTGCCTCGCCATGCTATGGCCAATGCACACACTGCTGCTCCAGGAGGAAAGAACATGCTCACTTGGCAATATTCCAGACATATTCACACTTATGTGGTGAGCATGAGCTGTGACATGAGCTTGGACACAAGCTTGCGTTAGGAATTCTTTTTAACACTGCATGGGAATGAAGTTGGTTTCTCCTGCACAGACAAAGGACAAGGGTAGTAGCTTGCATGCAGAGTGGCAGCAGCACATACCGTTGGTGACGGGAGGCAGAGCAGCGGCTGCAGACACAGCCATACTGCTCCCAGCGCCGCTGTGCACACTGGACGGTATCGCTACGGTAACGGACACGCCGCCCGTATTGGACACGGTCGTCGTCGTGGCTGCCGCGGTGTTGGTGGTGGCGGCGGCAATGGCTGCTGCTGCTGCCGTGACGGAGGTGGCAGCGGCGGCACTAGCTGCAGCTGCGGCAAACACACTGGTCAAGCTGGCCAGCGGCGTAGGAGCCACTGCAGCCGTGGGTGGCAGCGTAACGGGAGTGGGCATCGGTCGAATGCTAGCCGTGGGTGTGTTTGTACGCTCTAGAGCGGCCGCAGCAGCAGTAGCAGCAGCACTGCTGGCACTGGTTGCAGGCGTAGTAGCACTAGCAGAAGCACTGGCAACGGAAGCTGGACGAACCACAACGGTAGGTGTCTGACTTGAAGATGAGGCGGCTAGAGAGATGGCAGAAACATACACACGAGAGAGCGAGCGAAATAGAGTGTGAGATTGAACGTGCGGTGTGTGTGTGTGTGTGTGTGTGTGTGTGTGTGTACGCGTGTATGTGTCATAACATCAAACGGCAGCATGTACTACACTGAGGATATGATGGGATCAAGCTGGAATTAAAGGGGAAGTGCATCGATTTTTCAAGTAGGGTTCAGATGAAAGACAATTTGACACAGCACTAACAGCATTGAACACAGCACTTCTTTCACATCAGGAATACAATAAACCAATCGAAAATGATCAAATTCTGTAGTGATCGACCTTCTCTCTCATGGAGCTAAGCAGAACGTGCGTCATCACTGTGCTGGTCTCTATGGAAACGTGAGCACACGATTGGCGATTTGGCAAGTTTGGCTCATCCGTCATCGTATGTAAGCGAGAGATATGCCATTCGAACCGATATAAATTGTTGTAATATTTAAAGCACGTCAGTTATTAGTTAGCCTGGCAACATACAAATTAGTTATTAGTTAGCCTGGCAACATACAAATTAGTTATTAGTTAGCCTGGCAACATACAAATTAGTTATTAGTTAGCCTGGCAACATACAAATTAGTTATTAGTTAGCCTGGCAACATACAAATTAGTTATTAGTTAGCCTGGCAACATACAAATTAGTTATTAGTTAGCCTGGCAACATACAAATTAGTTATTAGTTAGCCTGGCAACATACAAATTAGTTATTAGTTAGCCTGGCAACATACAAATTAGTTATTAGTTAGCCTGGCAACATACAAATTAGTTATTAGTTAGCCTGGCAACATACAAATTAGTTATTAGTTAGCCTGGCAACATACAAATTAGTTATTAGTTAGCCTGGCAACATACAAATTAGTTATTAGTTAGCCTGGCAACATACAAATTAGTTATTAGTTAGCCTGGCAACATACAAATTAGTTATTAGTTAGCCTGGCAACATACAAATTAGTTATTAGTTAGCCTGGCAACATACAAATTAGTTATTAGTTAGCCTGGCAACATACAAATTAGTTATTAGTTAGCCTGGCAACATACAAATTAGTTATTAGTTAGCCTGGCAACATACAAATTAGTTATTAGTTAGCCTGGCAACATACAAATTAGTTATTAGTTAGCCTGGCAACATACAAATTAGTTATTAGTTAGCCTGGCAACATACAAATTAGTTATTAGTTAGCCTGGCAACATACAAATTAGTTATTAGTTAGCCTGGCAACATACAAATTAGTTATTAGTTAGCCTGGCAACATACAAATTAGTTATTAGTTAGCCTGGCAACATACAAATTAGTTATTAGTTAGCCTGGCAACATACAAATTAGTTATTAGTTAGCCTGGCAACATACAAATTAGTTATTAGTTAGCCTGGCAACATACAAATTAGTTATTAGTTAGCCTGGCAACATACAAATTAGTTATTAGTTAGCCTGGCAACATACAAATTAGTTATTAGTTAGCCTGGCAACATACAAATTAGTTATTAGTTAGCCTGGCAACATACAAATTCTGAAACACCTACCGGCCGCCCCTTCTTGCATTGCTGGTGGCGGTACAACTGTAGAGGTGTTTGCTGTTGTTGCCGCCGCTGTGGATGTAAGGGCACTAGTCGCACTGACTGAGGTGACAGTCGTTGTGGCAATACTGGCATCACTTTCATCCATCTGCTGGTCTTCGTCACCTGCTACTGAGGTAGCAACACCACCAACATCAGCACCAAGACCAGACTCGACCGTATGAGCAGCAGTGGAAGTGGCCAAATCCGAAGATTGGCCACGCGCCGCTGTTTGCTGTGTTTCAGCATTGGTGACGAGTGCATTGCCGGCAGCTGATAGCATGGCAGCGGCAGTACTCATGCCCTCTTCCTCCATATCCTGCCTGGTTGATTCCTGCGGCATGGGTGCCTGTTCGCTGGTTTCCGCAGCAGCAGGCTCTTGCTCGTTTGCTGGGTGGCTGCTTGCTTGGGTTGGCATGGTGACGACAGCTGCGCTTGACGCAACCACAGCAGGCGGGCTGGCCACGGACGATGGAGTTGTGGTGACAGCACACGTGGCAGTGGCAACGGCTGGAGCAGCTGCAACCGTAGTGGTCTTATCACCTGTGCTGGTGGTGTCGGTACCAGTGCTGGTGGCGGCCGTGCCCTGTGTCACTTGACCGCCTTGCTGGGCTTTTTGCAACGACCGGATAGTCCTAGCATTTCTTGTCTGCATTTTGGATAGGTTCGTCACCTTCATCAGAAGTGTACTGCGATCTTTCTCAACTTCCTTCAACCGGCCCTCTGTAAGCATACGCAAACACATACCCAGATCCACACAATAACATTTCAGTTGGCACTGAAAACGTTTATACATCCTACCGGTACATGCTATGGAAAACCGAGCAAGAGGTGGATGGTACAAGTACGGGTCCCCATGTGCATGGGATTATGTAAGTCTAGGATAAGATTACAGACACACTGGATATTCCGTCACTCACCTGTTTCCTCCACCTGCTTCTTCGCCAGAGTAAGGTCAAGATCAGACTTCTTCCATTTATCTGCAAAAACAATACCAATGTTGGCAGCACACGCACAGACAGCTTCTAAGTTACAAGCTAAATGAGCCAACACACACCAACCAAAGCCAATACACCATCAGCACTTTCAACCGGATACCGACACAAGTAGATAATTCAACAGGACACACCTTGGTGCTGCTGAGACTGCTTTCGAAGTTTGCTGATCATTTCCCTCAATTTCTCCATCTTGCCTTCTTGTTCAGTAGCCTTGACCTGCGGACAAACACAATGAAACACACAGAATAGCACAGTTAGCAAGACTTGGAAGTAGTAGCTGGCTTGTGCCACCAGGCAGGTTGCCTTGCACCAACAACACAACACTGCTCTGGATTTGTGTGACAATGCACAGTTTCTTGTACAGGCTGGCAGCTATTTAACACTACACTGTATGAAAACAAGACCATTGATCACTCTGCACGGACAACTACGTTACGTCATATCACAGTAGTGCAGGGATAATGAAGAACAAAAATCCACGGTTCGCGTCAGATTCAGTCACACTGATTTTCCGCATTAAAAGGTGTGGATGCAGCTCCTAAAGCAGCGGGAGGTGAGTATATCGGACCGACCACAAAGTAGTCAAAGGTCGAAAATCCCATTCGCTATATCTATGTTACCCGCATGTCAGGCCACGAGCCCCTAAATAACTGTTTATAGCAATGAATGAAAATGCAAATGCAAAGAAATAACTATGCTTACATTGGCTTCCTTCTCATTCCTCTGCGCAGTCTCAATATCCTGCACAAATAACGAAAAACAACAACACCAACACCAACAACTCTTATTGGCGATGGTGCCATCGTGAGAATAAAGAATTCAAAAACAACAACAACAAAACAGTGAGGACCACGGGAGATAACTTGTGCAACTGTGATGGCCACCAGCTTCTACACAACATACTGTGAGGCTATAGATGCAAGGGTTCTTGTGCGCCGTAAAGAGAAAGCAGTCGATAGAACAACCCATGTGGTGGTCTACACAAACATCATGTATGACAAGACTTGCACCCAGCAGGCATCAAGCAGTGGACAAGGCTTGTGCCCAGCAGGCATCAAGCAGTGGACAAGGCTTGTGCCCAGCAGGCATCAAGCAGTGGACAAGACTTGCACCCAGCAGGCATCAAGCAGTGGACAAGGCTTGTGCCCAGCAGGCATCAAGCAGTGGACAAGGCTTGTGCCCAGCAGGCATCAAGCAGTGGACAAGGCTTGTGCCCAGCAGGCATCAAGCAGTGGACAAGGCTTGTGCCCAGCAGGCATCAAGCAGTGGACAAGGCTTACGCTGGCGAGTTTAGCAACTTGCTCGTTCAACTCCTTGATCTGCCCTTCCGATGCCGTTGCACTGCTGCTCTGCTTCTGCAATGAGTGACAGAAAGTGAGTTAACGTTGACAGATAGTAGACACAGTCAAACCTTGCGAATAACAACTCTTGATGGGGCGTGAGAAAAGTGCAGTTGTCGACGAGACTAAAAGTACGAAGTCAAGGGGTTACTTGGTCTGAAGATAGTGTCGTCATTCACGAGTTGTTATATCCCAGGTCAATACTAGTATTCGTGAGCTGTACTGTAGACTGTGTGCACGTCTGCACGACGTTTGATATAATAGTGTGTATGTGAGAAAAACAAAGAACAGCGCATAGATAAGATGGGGCAAGGACAGCGAAAACTCAAACAAAAAGAAAGTCAACAGACAGAAAGACAAACAGATGCACATATTTACATGTGTGTGAGTGCGTCCCCGACCCACCTGAAAAAGTGTAGACACACACACACACACACACACACACACACACACACACACACACACACACACACACACACACTCCTACTCCTGCCCATCGCTGAAGCGATGATAGCGAACAAGCTATGTTAGACATAGCAACTTGTGCTGGGATCTGTACCCACAGATTTCTCTTATAGCAACGATAGCGAACAAGATCTGAATGAGACAGATCAAGACTTGCGCCAGATAACTGCCTAATGCACACAACTGGCGAAGCCATGTGAATCGACCACCAATGCACACCTGGTCTACACCACACGGAGTACATCAGCATCACACACAGTGACACACACACACACACACCATTTGGACCATTGGACGCCCATCCGGCGATGGTAGCGATACTACAGCAGGAGCCATAGCTGCTTGTGCTGGGATTGCACCATTCAACAGCTTGCAAGGCTGAAGAATTGACCGCCATTATTCAGCCTGGTCTACGCCACACAGTTATATAGCGGCTTTTTCTGGCCACACACACACAGACACACACACACAGACACACACACACACACACACACACACACACACACACACACACACGTGAGCACAGTATAACATGATCCATATACTGGTGGTCTTCCGCACACACTATCATGCCAGACATCCCGTAGACACATTGATTTGGTTAGCTGTGTAACTGTTACATATCACTTCCTCGCACAGGACTATAGCATGCACACAACATGCCTATGCCGTATGTACATACATTCCTTTCCGCTGTAAGGGCCGCTTCCAGCTCAATAGCCTTGGTTTGTAGCAGCTTCAAACTATTGGTGTTGCGCATACCTGCACGTCGAGACTGCACATCAAAACCCACACACAGACACAGACACAACACACACATAGACACGCAGACATGTACACACACACACACACACACACACACACACACACACACATCACAGACACACATACACAACACACACATAGACACGTACACACGTACACACACACATATATAACTCCAACTTGCAGCGGTCCGGATGCTTGATCCGAGTCACAGCCCCGATGTGCTTTCTCTGTAATCTAAAATTCAGTACATTTTTTGATATTATCACCACGGTCAATACCGTAAATAGGTATACACTTACTTTCGAATTTAGTGGCCACATCCGTAAAAAACTATCGGGCGGGTACTGACTTTCAGGCGCGAACTAACTTTCGGACCTAACTTGTGCGTAGTGGAGAAGTCATTTTCATGTAGATGTACATGCTAAGTGCTGCATGTGCGCACCGTACCGGTGTACTTACTTCAGGCAGCATGTTTATCGGGCTTGACCCGACTTCAACGGGCAGGGTCAAAAGGATGAATGGGAGTATTTATTTCGGGGAGGGAATTACTTCAGCTTTACTTGGTCCAAATCTCTAGACCATCATGCTATGCAACAACAATAATTAACAACCACACAAGCCGACCTGTTTGGGAGCTATTACGCGTTGTATTATCAGGGCATAGGCAACAATTGCCGCATGCAGTATGCAATACTATGGACCAATGCCGTAGTATCGCAGGCAACAATTGCCGCATGCAGTATGCAATACTATGGACCAATGCCGTAGTATCGCAGGCAACAATTGCCGCATGCAGTATGCAATACTATGGACCAATGCCGTAGTATCGCAAGCACCAATGTGCGTTAGACTGGCCAATGCCAGGGCTAATGGGGGCAACAATTGCCCGGCGTGTCAATACACGCATACGGTAGGGATGCACTTGTGAGCACATGTAGGCGCACTTGGCTCAATGCCGGCCTGACCCACGATCCCTACCGTTCTCCCTTCCGGGATGGCTTAGAATAGAATGATGGTTAGAGATGATGGGGTGGGTGGTGGTGCTCAAAAACTGGCCAAGGTTGTCAAGCGATCTGACTGTTGGCGCAGCAAGGATGAAGAAGAAGCAGCATCGAGAGCCGGAGTAATGCGCATGCTCCGCGTGGTCCCGTGCCGGGGCGCGGGAGTTCGGAGTGCGTGTTCTGCACGGGCACGTGATGCGCTATGGCAAGTACGTGCAAATTATGTTAGGAATGTAATTGTTGGTGGGTTGCTAACTTCACTTACCGTGCCATGCACGGAAACTTATATTTAACAACCACACAAGCCAACCTGTTTGGGAGCTATTACGCGTTGTATTATCAGGGCATAGGCAACAATTGCCGCATGCAGTATGCAATACTATGGACCAATGCCGTAGTATCGCAGGCAACAATTGCCGCATGCAGTATGCAATACTATGGACCAATGCCGTAGTATCGCAGGCAACAATTGCCGCCTGCAGTATGCAATACTATGGACCAATGCCGTAGTATCGCAAGCACCAATGTGCGTTAGACTGGCCAATGCCAGGGCTAATGGGGGCAACAATTGCCCGGCGTGTCAATACACGCATACGGTAGGGATGCACTTGTGAGCACATGTAGGCGCACTTGGCTCAATGCCGGCCTGACCCACGATCCCTACCGTTCTCCCAAAATACAACATGACCCAAACAGGAATTATCGGCATTACTATAGTTATAGTAGCGTTACTATAGTTATAGTATAATAGGTATATCATATGTACACTACAGCTGTTGCTAGGGCCGTCCAATGCGGCTACCCATTAGCATAACGGGCAGAGACTAGAACAATGCCGCTGGCAATGCTCTGTCTGCGACAGGGGTGCGGACATAGCGGAGGTAGGCAGAGCTTTGCCACCTGCCGGCGGTCTTCAGCACGTACTCACTCCTACTACTCAGGCACGCCAGCTTTGCCTGCCAGCGTTGCAGCGCCTCGTCTGAGGCTGTGGCTGCGCACGTCTTTGTTAGGCAAGGCTGTTTGTAGTAGCCTGTTGATGTTATGCGGCTTCAGGGGCGTGCCGTCATCATAGCGATAGAGCGGGCCAGGTGCCGAGCCACGGGCTGCTAGGTAGCTGGTGGCTGCCGTGTGCGGGCATGTCGGCGAGCCTGTCCTCCTGACGCTAATGTCCTGGCCGCTGCCGTATTGGCTCGTCTTTGTCACACGCAGGCGCAGCTCCACGCGGTCTGGGTACATGGTCGCATCGCTGTACTCAAGGCCGGCGCCCCGTGCCGTGAAGGTGTACTCGTTGACTCTGAGCAGCCCGTGGAAGGCCAGAGTCACGGCGCTCCAGAGCATGGCGCGGTTGTGCGGGCTAGGCACGGTGGACTGCAGGTAGTGCTGTACGCCAGCCAGATCGTCCAAAGTTGCGGCCCGCGTCGGCAACTGCTGAAGGGTGGACTGCGCTGGTTGTGTCGGCACTGCGTCGGCAGTTGGGCTGCGAGTCCAGAAGCGTCGACAACCTGACCCAAACAGGATTTATCTACATTACTATTACACTACAATTGATGTGAGTGCCGTCCAATGCGGCTGCCCATTAGCATAGTGGGCAATGCGCTCAACGTACCGGATATGGAACAATGCTGCTGGCACTGATCAGTCACTGGGTATGGCTTGCCCTAGTGCGGGGTGACAAGCGTTCGGAGCGCTGCAGCGAAGCGTATGTTGTGCTGGAGCTGCCCGCCAGGCCCTGGCGGGTGAGGTCCATGGTTGCATCATCAACTGCTGAAGGGTGGACTGCGCTGGTTGTGCCGGCACCGCTTCGGCAGTTGGGCTGCAAGTCCAGACGCGCTGACAACCGGACCCAGACAGGATTTATCTGCATTACTATTACACTGCAATTTATGTGAGTGCCGTCCAATGCGGCTGCCCATTACCATAGTGGGCGATGTGCTCGAAGTACAGGATCTGGAACAATGCTGCCGGCGCTGATCAGTCCCTGAGGTTGGCTTGCCCTGGCGCAGGGCGACAAGCGTTCGGAGTGCTGCGGCGAAGCGCATGCCATGCTGGAGCTGTCCGCCAGGCCCTGGCGGATGAGGTCCATGGTTGCGTCGTCAACTGCTGGAGGGTGGACTGCGCTGGTTGTGTCGGCACCACTTCGGCAGTTGGGATGCGAGTCCGGCAGCGCTGACAACCTGCCCAAACAGGATTTATCTGCATTACTATTACACTGCATTTGATGTGAGTGCCGTCCAATGCGGCTAGCCATTAGCACAGTGGGCAATGCACTCAAAGTACAGGATCTGGAACAATGCTGCCAGCACTGATCAGTCCCTGAGTGTGGCTTGCCCTGGCGCAGGGCGACAAGTGTTCGGAGCGCGGCAGCGAAGCGCATGTTATGCTGGAACTGGCCGCCAGGCCCTGGCGGATGAGGTCCATGGTTGCGTCGTCAACTGCTGGAGGGTGGACTGTGCAGGGTGTGTCAGCACTGCGTCGGTAGATGGGCTGAGAGTCCGGAAGCGCTGTACTCGAAGACGAGTAAGAGACTTAGCAGGATCATTGCAGAGTCGCCGTTGGGCTGAGAGTCCACATCAGCCGGTCTGTTGAACGGAAGGGGGAGGATCTAAGGCCAAATGGTGGTGCCTTATCTACATGGTACGAACCTTCCAAAAAGTGCCAAGCCGGGGCCAGACATGAGGGGAAACAGACCAAAAACTGGCCAAGGTTGTCAAGCGATCCGACTGTTGGCGCAGCAAGGATGAAGAAGAAGCAGCATCGAGAGCCGGAGTAATGCGCATGCTCCGCGTGGTCCCGTGCCGGGGCGCGGGAGTTCGGAGTGCGTGTTCTGCACGGGCACGTGATGCGCTATGGCAAGTACGTGCAAATTATGTTAGGAATGTAATTGTTGGTGGGTTGCTAACTTCACTTACCGTGCCATGCACGGAAACTTATATTATAAGAAAAGAATTTTCCGACGCGCATTTCTGAATTTCTGAACAATTATCATGACCATCACCATCAGCCCTTTCGCGTTGGCATGAGGATCAGCCTCATACCCATGGTAGACATGATACCAGAAGAACAGAGGAAAAAAGATCCAAACAATTTCTGAACAATTTGAGCGGAAAATGCAGATAAACTTGAGAAAAGGATTTCCCGACCAAGCCCTACTGACATGTGTACAGTAACACTGGGTGTAGAAACACCGGGCTGCTGACTGGGCTAGAAAACCATCAATATTTATAAACAACGTGCCAGGCTGGGAGCAAAGATTGCGAAATACTAGCGTCCTTTTGCACGTGCACACACTGCACACAAATTGTACATGTACAGTTCCGAGGCAGTGGTAGTACTAACATAGCTACACGCAGCAGTCGCGCGCACGCACGCACACACACACACAGGGAAAAGTCATGTCACACTTCAAGCTGTGCTTAGTACTGCTTACGTCAAGAAGAGTCTTTCTCGTGTCAGCCAGCTCCTTGGTCTTGGAATCAATCTCCTTGACCTTAAGTTCTAGTTGTTTGCTGATGTCTTCCCTGCAAGTGACAAGTGGATACAAGTGACAAAGTAATACAATGTTCCACAAGGAGAGAGAACTACTACATTGTATAATATGCTACCTACCAGTGGCGGATCCAGGGGGGGGGCCAGGGGGCCTGGGCCCCCCCTTTGAAAATTTCGACCTTGGTCTAGGATTACAGTAGACTATAGAATGAGCGCTCGAAATGACTTGGCGTGTCAAGTGGGTCACGCGTGCTGGGTACTTTTATACGTGTCCGGTCACTCCAGTACATGGTGTCACGCACTGAGCATGAGTCTGTACTAGTCAGCGCGCTGTGTACCAGGTGTACCGGTGTACAACTACTGTACGCACTGCGACCTGAGGACACGGCCGCACTTCAAACATGTGAAAAACGTGCCAAAAATGCAGGGCCTGGTACATCATGGTACATAGTGCAGCGATCGCGTTGGGCTGAAGTCCTGTATGGTGCACGGTGCTGTCGACTTCGTCCTTCCTTTTTTCTTTTTCAATTGTCAGAAACTACAAGTATACGCTCTCTAGCTCTCTACTTCGCTTGTAGCCAACGGGTTACCTTCAGATTTGAGATGAAGAGGAAAGGGTCTGACATCAGGTCGTTCTTCAGTGGACCGGTAGATAAGAGAGCTCGCGTTGGAGAGCCGTCCAAAGGTCCGTCGCGGCCGCTGTCGAGTGGAAATGTTCTAGTGCAGTTTGAAAATGTCGTGAGAATGGAATAAAACTAGAAACCGGCGGATTCTGCTCGAAAAGGTGGCATATTCTGCTCGAAAAGCAGTGAAATTGGCAGAATCATACAAACCTTATGGCGGGCAATTCCACGAATTCTGCTCCATATTTTTATCCACATACCAAACATCCATGAAACTTACCAGAAAAAGTACCGAATTCTGCCAATTTTTCTGCCGGCAGAATCCGCCGGACCCTAAAAACAACTGCTTTTCACAACTTCAGGACTTTGTTGTTGTTGTATTTGTTGTTTTGTTTTGGGGGGGGGGGCGGATACCTTGGGCCCCCTCTTCGGCCAAGTCCTGGATCCGCCACTGCCTACTACCTAGTCAAACTTACTCATAAACATTGGGGCGGAGGAAAAAACTGAACGGGATACAGAACATGGCAGCATGTCATCAAACCAAGTGCACAGATACCACCTGGCATGTAACAGGACTGGGCGAAACTGATGCGTTCTTTTCTTCCGATAATTATGTTCTTTTTTTTCCTTCTCTTGCCATGGCTGGCTAACGCCCCCTCCTTTGCATTGGCTTCTGCCATTGGACGGTGAAATAAAATAACATAAAATAAAAGTCGGGCTGGCATAGCACAGCACAGGCTGTGTACGTCATGTTTGCTTACTTTGCTTTGTCACATTTCTTCTCCAGCAAGGCGCATTGACCACTGCAGTTGGATAGAGAAGAGAGACAGAGGTGTCTTGTCTTGGAAAGTACACTAATCAAAGCAGGTCACCCACCGAGTAGCCCAAAATAACAGCAAGAACTAAAACAATAACAGCAGCAGAAGCAACAGCAAACAGAGCAGCAACAACATGTTTTCTTGTCTTTTTAGTTGGCACAGTTCAAACAACATGGAAGTGAGAATAGGGACGGACAGTACATGGCTTCCCCCTTTCCATCTCCTCACTCCAATGCGTATACACACTACATGTTTGCACAAGGCAATGACCTACATCGCGTCATCAGAATACTTACCGGAGAGCTGTGTTGGCTGCCTCTGCTTCATTCACCGACTCCCTGGACACAAGTGTAACACAGACATCAGTGTGACAAGACTGAAATACATGTGCTACGACTCATATCAAGAAGCTTTCGCTATATCAACTCGTGTGTGTGTGTTGAACACACGCAGCTTTGAACTAGGATGACACGAATGAATGAAAATAATCGCGGCAAGACAGAGAAGCGAGAAAACCAACGCCATGACGGACTAACTTGAGTTCAGCAAGCGATGCGTTGAGAGAGGAAATCTCCTTCTGATTAGTCTCCTTCGTCACCCTGTGGCACAGAGCACAGGTAAACATAAGGAGAAAACCCCAAGTACATGACACAATCATTCTGCGCTACAGCAGATCAACTAACATACTGAACGCAAGCCCCGCGCGTGCAGGCTTACTGCCATACAAGCACATGTATTAATCACGGTGCACCGGAATTGGTTCTTTCCATGAACAGCTCCGCGCACACTACATTACTCCACCATCCAGATCGAAGGAGAAATGCCGCAAATGCAAAAGCGGCACACACACGTGCTAATACTACGCTGAGAGTCTAGCATGCCTCAGACAGGTCAACACTCACAGCAGTTGTTGGTATTCTTCCTGGTCGACCTTGTTACACTGCTCCATCAAACTATTGCACCGCTGGTTCCACCGTTGAACCTGGCAACAGACAAGGAACACACGAACAAACGCTACCGATGAAGACAAGGCAAAGAAGACATGACAAGAGTGAGACAAACACAAACAGCAAGAGAATGCAAGTGTACATGTATGCACAGCACTATGAGCAAAGGCAGTGGTGCTCGTACCACTATTGCAACGACTGTCGCGGACATGGAAATCCAGTCGATTGACCGGGGCCGGTGCCCTCAGCGGGTACAGAACGTAAGTCGTTGCATGCAGTGCACAATCATGTTGATCCGATGCGACCAGCAGCAGCGCATAATAATACGTGTACGGCTGCATGACCAGCGCCCTCGGGCCGCTAGACGTGCGACCGGATTTCCATGTCCACGACAGTAGCTGTTACAGCAGTGGAAGTACACCACCCAGTTTATCACAAGTCATCAGCCTTCTCACCTCTGTCTTCAGAGCAGCACGCTCGGCCACCAAAGCTTCCCGTGCGGCGGTCAACTGGTGATTATTCTCCTTCAGCGGGCAAATCTCATCTTCAAGTTGTTTGCTCTGTGCACACGTACACACGTACACACGTACACACACACACACGACGTTGACACAATCAAAATGTAAGCATTCTGTGGCATGCCTGTTCACAAGCCAAGTCCAAAAGTCCAAAGGAGAGACGAGGAGCCCGTGGAAGCGGACATTTCAAAGATACGGGCAGTGCCCAGTCCCGGATCGCCCGGATAAGAGAGATATATACTGTCAAGAGTCCATGATTGGCGTCATGGACTCTTGATACTGTGTATAGTGTATACTGGATACGCTTTAGGTGTCGTGTGATATGTTGTAGCCTATGGGCAAGTCAGATTTGCCTATTTCACCTGGCCCCAGAGGCACCCTAAAGAGTTAACAAGGTTGGACAATCATACCTTGGCTTCCATCTGCACAACACGCTGCTGCAGCCTATCCCGGTCTTCCCGCAGTAGCTTGTTGCTATCCTGAAGAATGTGCAGTGTTTGCACCTGCACAATGAAATATAGGAAAACAAACATGCCTCTGTTGAAAACTTAAACAAAAAAAGCCACCACATCATTACAGCACCATGGTAGATGAGGAGTTCAAGTTCTAAATGGACACAGACGGAAAGCACAGTGCAGCAAAGGGAGAAAAACAGACAATTCTAGTTCTTGACTCACACATACACGCACACACCATGTACCATGTATACGCCCGTTGCAAGAGAAACACGAAAACACGAAAACATGCACACACACACACACGCACACATGCATACACGTGCGCACTCTTGCAAGTTGGCATAGAAATCAAATTCAGTTGGTGTCACTACAGGAGACATGACTAAGGGACAGCACATACCTTCTCCATGATTTCAGCATGATGACTGGCTGTCTCTGCATGCAGCTGTAGAACACAAACAGCAGCAGCAACAATGACGACGATGACGATGGCAGCGACAGCAAAACAACAATCAGTCTAAGACTTGCACAACAACAGACGGCAGTTAGTGAACCAAGGGGTCGGGCAGGGGAACTCCCCTTAGCCACATGCCCCACATCTCGGCACTTCAGGAAGCCCCCCAGCGAGCATGGTGTCATGACAAGGGTGCACGTTAACACCAGGCGCAGACCTCACAATGCCCTAGAATTAGGTGATGTTAAAAAAATTGCATTGACTTCATTAAATGTCACACCGGTATTTCCTGTGATTATGACCTACAGGCAGAAGTTGCGGAAAGGGCAGTGAATACACCATGTTTGAGACAAGATACGAAGAGGAACCAAAGTTGACAACAGCAAAGAGGATAGCGACAATCGCGGGGATGCTAACCTGAGCGCGGTGCCGTTCGTTGTCCAGTGACTCGCGCAGTGACTGCACTTGCCTATCCAGATGCTCACAGCGTTGAGAAAATCTACACGAGGAGCAAACGACACCCAGTAAGTTACAGGACGCATGCTACATGTACCACATGCTACAAAACAATTGCCTGTTGAATATGATGCCATGCGAAGTATGCAACTACAAAAGTTGCACACTTCTTTTACATGCAGTTGTTTAAACTAGTATTCATCACAGGCACTAGCTGATGCACGGCAGTTCAAATGATAAGTGCTACACGCACCACCTAAGCTCACAGCATACTTGATGGATGGCAGATCTCAAGCTCACAGCATACTTGATGGATGGCAGATCCTAATCACATAGCATACTTGATGGACATCAATTGGAACGATGAGCACTAAACGCACCTCCAAGCTCATCGATCGCAACTGGATTATCATGATTTGCTTCACTTACCTGGAACTCTCAGCCCGTGACAGTTCTGCCTTGGTCTCTGCAATGTCCTTCTCGTGACGGATGAACCTAACACAATGTAAAAATGACAAATTGGTGCAGTGTAAGGACAGCGCATGGAAAGCATAACAATGGCTCACTCTCGGAAAATGCTCGTGGGTGCTGTGCAATTCCTAGTGCCAATGAGTGTCAACAGATCCGGAGTCAAACACCACGTCACATAGACACTACAACTCAAGCAAATGAATAGAGTGGTTACACATCTATTTCATGTTACTAAATTTGTATAAAAGTGATCATGGCATGTGGACAGTGGAGCCAACATGGTCAACACCACATGACCCAAAGATGCAAGGGTGGAGTGGAGTTGCAACCAACATGGCTACCCGGTATGATCATGCAACAGTTCTGTAGTGTAGGCGGCGTTCAGTGAAACAGCAAACTACAGCACTGTACATGATGGCAATCACGCAGGTTGCAACATCAACAAGTCAACGCACACAGATAGCCCTTGAACAAGTGAGTTGTATTGCTTGACTATGTGGTTACAGTGACATGATGAGCACGTAACAGCAGCAAGAGATACATACCGGATGATTTCGCGGAGTTCTTTCTCATTCTGGTCGGTGGAAGACCGTTGTGCCGTGACGGAGTGCTGCTCCTTCGAGGGCGAAGTACTTGTAGATGTCGATGCCAATCGAGACTGCAGAGTGATGACCTGTGCACCGAGCTTCTCCAGCTGCTGATGCAGCAGCTGACTCTGCTCCTCCCAGTCCTTGCACTTGGCATCGGCCTGTGTCAGGGACTCGTCCTTGGCAGCCAGCCTCTCCGTGTACTTACTGACGGTGCTGGAGAGCTCCTGCTCTGCACGTTCAGCACGATCGGTCAACTGTGTCGCTTCCACTGTCAGTGCTTGGAGCTGCAGGGTAGGTAACAGAGATACATGCAGGTTGATCAGGTTACTATCACGATGGCGGCAAGCTGGGAACGGTTATCATATTGGCCTAGATTTCATAAATACTACCACAGGCGAACAGCAGCCGTGAAGAGCACAGATCAAACAAGCCCATGTTCAAGCCCGGGATTCCTTGGACCACAGCATGGCAAGCCCAGAATGTTTCCGCCCGTTAAGAACGGCTGCTCAACAAAATAGTAGTACCTGTTCTCTGATGGTGGTTAGCTCCTTCATACTGGCTGCATGCAGCACTAGCTCACGCTCATAGCGATCTTGAGCCTATACAGCAGACAAACACAGCGAAAAACATTGCATCAGCCATACATGTCACTGACAGGGTCACGACTGACACGTGAAACTAAACCGGCATACATGTGCTGTTCTACAAACGCATGCCATAACAGCATGTAACTTGCTGACATTCTCCGAACACATCCGTAAGAGGAGAACAAGGTGGGCACAATGTGATGCAGCTGTCTAACTTGACTCTCCACAAGCCACTCTTCAGGTGTGCGACTCAGATGTGTATCCAAGCATCCATTGCCTGCTTCAAATTGAGCGCACCTTACGTGTGACGTCGGCTGAGAATGAGCGCTGTAACATCAGTCTGAAGCAGCTGAACGACTGCCTACCCGTGAGCACCCATGAGAACTGAGCGAATGTCATCATCAGCTCTCATGCAAGTTCATCGCTCAATTCCAGTCGACTTCGATCAAGCTGCTGTCACGGCATTAGTGCAGCGTCATCACCAAACGCTTCTCCAAGCAGATTCGTTGTTTGGCAATGTTGGGCGAGTTTTTATTTGTTTCTCCATGATCATTACTAACCGTTCACCGAAATTGAGAGAGCTAGTGTTTCTTACCTCTTGCGAGTGGCAAGGTAGGTTGATTACCAGTGTGCAACTACCAACTAAGAACTACTGTATAAACTACAAAGGCCCATCGCACCCGGGGGTCTGTTCGCAAACTGTTCATACTGGAACCATACGTACCTGGGTGGCCCGTGTCTGCTGCAGCTGAAGGTCATTCCTGGCTTGCGTTGACAAGCTCTCAGCAGCCGACTGTGCCTGTAGTGCCGTGCTGAGCTCTGTAGCTGTCTTGCTGACTTGCTCACGCAGCTCCAAGATCTGAATACAACACGAGGAAACAAAGGCAGGGCACACGATGTTCATAATTTGAAAGGCTAAATCTAGTGAGACTTCGATGATGTGTGGTGATGGCTGCGGCAATATTCTTCACTGCTATTCTAAATTGTAAGAGCTCTGAAACAACTCAGTTGGTGAGCCAAGGAAATATTAAACTGAAAAAAAAATGGAAACAGTGGGGCACAAGGTATGTGTCAGAGTCCACCAACTAGACCAAAATATGAACAGCCACAATCTGAAACAACAAGAAGAACAAGTGGCGAGGTGCTATAAGGATATCAATGAACACCCGGAAACAAGTGGCGAGGCACTGGTAGTACAAGACAGCACTTCCAAAACCTGCAAGCAGTCAGCACAGACAGTACACATGAGGGTGCACACAAAGAGCCTACCTCTTGTTGGAAGCGCTTCTCGACTTCCACATTGTCACCGACGAGCTTTTCGTGGTCCTGCTGCAAGGAGAGCAAACGCTGCTCAACGTCTTCCCGCTGGGCAACTGCCGCTGCGACTTGCTCTTCATGGCGCTGACGGAACTCATCATTCGCCTACACATCAAACACAGAACAAATCCATACAGCAGCATTAAGCTAGAACTACGCAAGCGAGGCACACAAATGAAGCAAATCCCTGCCTGATTGTGCGGCATGTACACATGTACCCACAATACATGAGCATAATTTTAGCTGTCCAGGAAACCAGCTACACCAGCCAGATTAATCCCTCAATTTGCCAAAGGCATGTGATGACATTTACCACTTAGAAGGTCCAAACAGCTAGCTATCCGGAAATTCAGAATGACAGTGTAGTGGGCAATGACCCCATATGGCGCTGTGATGAGTGCTACACTACTCAAGGCCCAAAGACAAGATTTTCGAACGGAAAAGCAGAGCTCGGTTTTGCTTGCCCTCAGAGTCTAGACACAATGTGACTGGCGTAACATGTTGGCAATTCCACTGTACCTGGTTGAGCTCAGTCAACGCCTGCTCGTTAGCTTCGCTGATTGCCTTGAACTGGTCCACATGCTGCTGTGCACGTTTCAGCTGCTCCTCCAAACCTAGCAAGAGAGCAGAGTACAATCACCACATACACTAGATATGAGATGATCAGTCATACACTAGAGGTGATCAGAAAAGCACTTCGACGTGCAAGTTACTGCACGCAGCAAAAAAAATGGAGCTTACACAACCATAAGATGAAATGTTGAACAAAATGAGAAAAGAACTACAACTGCAATACAAGAGTGAATGGATGTCTCAAGAACCGTAGAAGGCAGCTAGGCACCGAGCGAAAGTAACAAAGCCAGCCGGGTAGAAGTTGTCGGTAACATACCAGTGCAGCGTGCCTCCGCCTGAGTCAACTTGAGACTTAGACGTGCAACCTCCGCACCCTCGCCCTCAGCTGCGGCTCTCTCTGTCCTCTCCTTGATGGCGTCCAGCTCGGCTTGCAGAGCCTTGAGTTGGGTCTCATACTCCTCAGCCTACATGCACCAAACAATAAGCAAGCACACATGAGATGAAGAAACTTACAATACAACAATGAGCAACAATTGTGTTGGCTACATCCAATATGTGTGACAGTTGCAGTTGGCAATCAAGGTGATATCTTGCATACCACTCGCAATATCCACAGCATGCATGTGTGCTCGCATGTGTGTGTGTGTGGGGAGGGGGGAGGTTCAAATAAGCAGAGCGGGGGGGGGGGTGCGAAGACTGCCAGAGCACGGTTGCCTTGCCTCTTGTTAGTCTCTCCTACCAATGGGGCTCCAGAACGGAGAGCACAGTGCAATGGGCAGAAGTGGAGAGCTCACCTTCTGTACAGCAGCCGCGGCACTAGTTTTCACGGCCGACAGTTCATCACGGGAACCATTGGCCTGCTTGCGTTCCTCGCCGAGTTCCTCTCGCACCTCCTTCAGCTGGACCTGAACAGGAGCAAGGGCAAGTGGAAAACAACAACAGACCATGATGCTCATGGAATAGAAAGGAGGACTTGCCATAAAGCATTGCAAAAAGCAGATGACGTAAGACTAGAAACACAGAACGGGGGTACACAGAGCAATGGGACACATAGTTCAACATACCTCGTATGCAGCCACGACCGAGCGATGGTACTCAGTGTCAGCGTCTAGGCGGCGCCGCACAGCGGTCAGCTCTTCCTGCGCTGTCTCCAGCTGTCCAGCCAGTCGGGTGCGCATCTCAAAGTCATTTCGCTCAACATTGTTCTGAAACATAATACGGAGACCAACACAACACACACACACATCACTTCCAGAACACATTCAGAAAAGCCCAATCGCAGTAATGGTGGCTTAGAATGCACGCTACGCCTTGCTAACGAAACACAGCAGATACACCATGCATACATCGTATACCACTGATGATCCATGTGCATGTGCACTCCTGCTTACAGCTCCTGCTCATGCTCACTGTGGGCCGAGCTGTCTCGTTCACCCGAGGCACAGCTCCTAAAATTGACCCACAACAATTTGTCTGATGCTCGCAAATCGTGAACTAAAACCGTCGCAAACGTTTCGCTCTTTGCAGCAAGCCAAGAACGTAAGTACAATTTTCAACAATAAAATACTACGGAGAAAAGGCATGTACAATCATGTACCCCACACTCTGTAGGATGCCCATGACTCTATAGAACGTTACAGCCATATACAATGTCAAGTAACCTCGTGAACATGAATTCAAATACGAACAGACACAAACTTGACTGTGACCTTGCCTTCAGGTGGGTGTGGGGTATACTGTATAACATACACAGTCACTGGTGCAGCGAATACAATAGTTAATTATGGTATTCGTGTCGTTACAGCCTGCACCATACAAGCATTCGTGAACAAGAATAGCGCTTACCTGGATCGTTTGCAAGCTTGCCAGCAGCGTTCGCTGATTGCTCTGCTCACGGTGAAGGCTATCAATTTCACGCTGCATCTGATCATTTGTGGACTTGACCAGGTGGTTCTCCTGCGTAAGGTTTTCGGTTTGACGCTCAGATCGCCGCAACTTGTCCTTGGAGTCAACCAGGTCCTGCGATGCTGTGTCCAAGCTCATTTGCAGCTTGGCCATGGCCACATTCATCTGGTTGTTCTTCTGACGGGTTGCCTCAAGCTCCGTGCGATAGCTATCGACATTGGTATTGAGCAGATCCTGCCTCTCAACGGCGTACTCCAACTTGGAAACGAGCTTGGCATTGTCCATCTTTGCTTGCGACGCTTCCTCTCTGTATTGATCGACCTGGCTGGTCAGAACCTCTGCATTCTGACCCGTCTGCTCTTTGTATTCGCGGAACTCAGCGGCCAGCTCTTCCATGGCATCCTGCAGTGCGGTGGTGTCCACGTCTCTCTCCACGACCGCCGCGGCGATCGGTGGCGGTGCCTGCTGGAACGAGTCGTTCAGACTGGCCATGCTGACATCTGCAGAACTCAAGGACTGGACGGGTGAGTGCACATCGGCCAGGACACGGCTGGCGTCAAGTTGAGTGGAAACAGACGCAGCCGCCTGCAGAACACAGAACAGCAGAACAACGGTGATCGCGGTGATGGGTGGGAGATGTCTAGTACGATTGGGCCCCACCCAAAGGATGTGGAAATTCCCGAAACCAGTGTAAAACTATAGACTGCACCTGTGAACATTTGTACAGGACTCAAAGCACAAGTCCATCTAGCAGCACCAGCCGTGATGAAGGGGACAGAATGACAAGACATTGGGGCATGTAGGGGAAATACAGACATGTAGAAAGAGAAAAACAAACACTACATTGTATGCATGTAAATAAATCAAGCGGGCGCTCCACTTCCCTAATAGTACTCAATACCCACGAGGGATAGAGCCTTCCACAGCCAACGGTTGCCTGATGATCGTGACAATGTGAAACTCGGAGTCGCAACACAGTTCTCTCAGTCTCTCAGTCTCTCAGTCTCTCAGTCTCTCAGTCTCTCAGTCTCTCAGTCTCTCAGTCTCTCAGTCTCTCTCTCTCTCTCTCTCTCTCTCTCTCTCTCTCTCTCTCTCTCTCTCTCTCTCTCTCTCTCTCTCTCTCTCTCTCTCTTGTATGCATGTAAATAGACCACAACGTGCATTGGCATTTCCTTTTCACATAGACATGCTCACACCATGATCAGCTTACATCTGGTGAAGAACTCTGGGCCAAGACACGGTACAGATCACGCTGCTTCACCAACGCCTCCATCTGCACAGCCATGCGCGCAGCAGCACATAGGAGAAAAAGAAAAATTAGAATGAATCAGTGTATACCTTTTCTGGCTGTAAGCTGTGTGCATTCATCATAGATCTCTTGCTAGCCAGTATTGTGAGTGACTAGTAATCAGGTGGTGCCTATATGTACACGGTGCATAAGGTACTGCTGTTCGTTAACAAATCTACACGTGACACAAGCACACAGTGTGATCACATAGGATAGATAGCACAGTACAGAACAGCAGTAGGAACTAATCCGGCATGCATCCATATCAGTTGTAAGACACAACCGACAATCGACTTGAGCAGGGAAATAGGACAAATGAACACACGTGCACATGTTGTATGGCATGTCCGTTCAAGAAGTAATGCTATCTCTTGGTGGGTGCACAGCTGGAGGTCAGTGCCAACCACCAGCTGTCTGTTTGAAATACCAATAGCTACAGAGGTGCTCATGGAAATCAGGCCCATTGAATAATAGTTACGGTAGGTCAGCGCGTTGTCCCAGAGCATGGCCCCATGTTTGCAGAGCTACGACTGTGCCATGCCTGGTGCTGGCCAGGTCACAAAACCAGGGTTCATTTAGCACGGCTGGTAAGCCTTTCATCACGAGTCCCTCCACATACGGACAAGTACTTACAACTGTCTTTGAACGAGCTCGCTGCTGACGGAGGTCCTCCAACTGCAGCAATGCATCCTCGTGGCTTGCACGCAGCTCATCAAACCTATACCATACGTCAATACAAGAACAGAGTCAACTGGTCAAAGACGCTGAATATCAAGAGCCTAATCAGGTTTTGCACAATAAGCAAAAACTACAGGAGTCATATTCCAGTACATCAGACAAGCGCACGTGGCAACGACAGAAAGCAGGATGTGACATGTCCCGAAGTTACTATCAGAGAGGCCAGCATTACAGTCCATGGTTGATGTGTACTAAAGGCAGAAAACATGACGGTCTAAGAATCCAACCCAACACAACAACACTCTTACTCAGTGTCTCTCTGCTTGAGCTCGTCCTCCTCCTGCTTCTCACTGAGCTCACGGACAACGGCCAAGAGCTTCTCGTTCTGTATTTGCAGCTCCTCAATGTTCCTGTCCAATGCCAAGAAACAAAATTCAAGAAGCACGTACTTTGAAGTACATGTATTAGTATATTATTGTATAAACATTGCCACAATGTGCATAGCATCAATGCAGTAAATCAACACGCAGAACTGCCAAGAATCAGACAGCCTGAAAAACACAACTGGCTGCACCTTGACCTCACCTGAATGATACCAGCTGTGCAGAAATGACTTCATCTGAACTGGTGACATCATCATTAATCTGTGACAAGGTTGTATCAAAGGCACTGGTGGTGCTGAGACCTCCGCGAGCTTGCTCAACCTCACGCAGTAGAACTCGCACCTGAATGGCAGGACACAATTAAAAAAGGTACAAAAGAGGTGTGAAAGACGGTGAGCAGTGCATACAACTAGTGTGCTAGTCACAACAAATTGCAACCAGAACGCCGCCAGTGTCACCGTATGTAACGCACAATTGAGTATGAAAGTATCTCCACCATGGCATTCATTCCTACCTGCTGGCTCGTGTCCTTGCAGCGAACTTCCATTCGAGCGTTCTCACGCTTCAGCTGGCTAGAAAGACGCACTGAATCATCAGCCTCCTGGCGAAGACGCTCACACTCCTGAGGAAACAAATAAAAGACAACCAACAGTGAAAAACTGGTGGACCAGGTACAAAGGTGATTGGTGGATGGTCAAAATGACAGAGAGCTACGTCATCCCCTGTGGACAAACACTCTTTTGTGACCAAGTTCCTACTGTGCAATGGGTAGGGCAGAGAGCTACACCATCCCCGTGGACAAACACTATTTTGTGACCAAGTTCCTACTGTGCAATGGGGAAGGACAAAAAAAGACAAGGGTTATACATGTACAAACACTAGATTGAGCAAAGTGGAGGTGAAGATGGTAAGGGGAAGTGGAAGGTTATCAGCGACTTATTGGGTGGGGGTTCTAGCATTTCCTTGAAAGAGGAATTCTTACCAGTATGCCCGCTTCAACCTTGGCAGAGAGCTTCTGATTGGTAGTGATGGCGTCCTCATACTCTCGCTGCATCTGTTCTAGCATGGGTGCCTTCTCTCGCAACTCAGCTCCAATCTGATTAAGTTGGGTGGCCAGCTGCTGGTTTTCATCTTGCTGCACGCGAAGGTCATCAGATGCCTCCACATACATGCTGTAGATCTGTCAGAAGATAACACATGCGTACACAGGTAAGCAAGACACATCATCACATGATGCAATTGCCAAAGACATCTGGCCTCCTTCAAAATACAGTTGTGTGTCAGTTACAGTGTTGCCACATCATTAGACACCCTTAGCAAACAACGGTAACGCTATTTTTTACGGTACTCGTACCTTGATCACCCAAATAGCGTTGAAGCTGCAGCGTATAAACGTTATGGGGGCTGATTTATCGTTGTGACCAACGGTACGTATTTTGGCCAAATATTGCATAGTCCGTACGCATTTCACCTTGTATCGCGTATATATGGTATATGGTGACAAAAATGGTTGTACGGCGCGAAATCAAAGCTACTCTCGTGGCAACAGCGTACTAAAAATAGCGTGCATCTTGCTAAAGGTCGAACCCAAATCACGGTATTTTCCCCCTTACGATAATACCGTTACAACATAACGTTTTTTGCTAAGGGTGTCTATTATAGCCAAATATCAGTAGACTGAAAAAATAAAATGCATCATCCGGGGGCTTCGCCCCCCGAAAATCGGCAGGGTACTGACATGTCGGCAGGTGTGGCAACACAGCAGTTATCCGGCAAACTCAGATCCAGACGTTGGATAAAATTAATTTACCAACCACACAACAAGCCGACCTGTTTGGGAGCTATTACGCGTTGTATTTCCAGGAGATAGGCAACAATTGCCGTATGCAATATGCAATATTCTGGTCCAATGCCAGAGCTAGTATTGCAAGCACCGCTGTGCGTTAGTATGGCCAATGCCGACACTAACTGGGGCAACAATTGCCCGGCGAGAATTCAGACGTGTCAATACACGAGCATGCAGTAGGGATACACTTGTGGGCGAATGTAGGCGCACTTGGCTCAATGCCGGCCTGCCCACGATCCCTACTGTTGAATTCAGATGTGTCAATACACGAGCATGCAGTAGGGATGCACTTGTGGGCGAATGTAGGCGCACTTGGCTCAATGCCGGCCTGACCCACGATCCCTACTGTTGAATTCAGATGTGTCAATACACGAGCATGCAGTAGGGATGCACTTGTGGGCGAATGTAGGCGCGCTTGGCTCAATGCCGGCCTGACCCACGATCCCTACTGTTGAATTCAGATGTGTCAATACACGAGCATGGAGTAGGGATGCACTTGTGGGCGAATGTAGGCGCACTTGGCTCAATGCCGGCCTGACCCACGATCCCTACTGTTCTCCCTTACGGGATGGCTTAAAGGATGCACTTGTGAGCGAATATAGGCGCACTTGGCTCAATGCCGGCCTGACTCGCGATCCTTACTGTTCTCCCAAAAATACAACATGACCCAAACAGGATTTATCGGCATTACTATTTACAGCAATAGATGCGAGCGCCGTCCAATGCGGCTGCCCATTAGCATAGTGGGCAATGCGCTCTACGTACCAGATCTGGAACAACGCTGCTGGCACTGATCAGTCCCTGGTTGTAGCTTGCCCTGGCGCGGGGGCGACAAGCGTCCGGAGCGCTGCAGCGAAGCGTATGTCGTGCTGGAGCTGTCCGCCAGGCCCTGGCGGATGAAGTACATGGTTGCGTCGTCAACTGCTGAAGGGTGAACTGCGCTGGTTGTGTCGGCACTGCGTCGGCAGTTGGGCTGCGAGTCCAGAAGCGTCGACAACCTGACCCAAACAGGATTTATCTACATTACTATTACACTACAATTGATGTGAGTGCCGTCCAATGCGGCTGCCCATTAGCATAGTGGGCAATGCGCTCAACGTACCGGATATGGAACAATGCTGCTGGCACTGATCAGTCACTGGGTATGGCTTGCCCTAGTGCGGGGTGACAAGCGTTCGGAGCGCTGCAGCGAAGCGTATGTTGTGCTGGAGCTGCCCGCCAGGCCCTGGCGGATGAGGTCCATGGTTGCGTCATCAACTGCTGAAGGGTGGACTGCGCTGGTTGTGCCGGCACCGCTTTGGCAGTTGGGCTGCAAGTCCAGACGCGCTGACAACCGGACCCAGACAGGATTTATCTGCATTACTATTACACTGCAATTTATGTGAGTGCCGTCCAATGCGGCTGCCCATTAGCATAGTGGGCGATGTGCTCGAAGTACAGGATCTGGAACAATGCTGCCGGCACTGATCAGTCCCTGAGGTTGGCTTGCCCTGGCGCAGGGCGACAAGCGTTCGGAGTGCTGCGGCGAAGCGCATGCCATGCTGGAGCTGTCCGCCAGGCCCTGGCGGATGAGGTCCATGGTTGCGTCGTCAACTGCCGGAGGGTGGACTGCGCTGGTTGTGTCGGCACCACTTCGGCAGTTGGGATGCGAGTCCGGCAGCGCTGACAACCTGACCCAAACAGGATTTATCTGCATTACTATTACACTGCAATTGATGTGAGTGCCGTCCAATGCGGCTAGCCATTAGCACAGTGGGCAATGCACTCAAAGTACAGGATCTGGAACAATGCTGCCGGCACTGATCAGTCCCTGAGTGTGGCTTGCCCTGGCGCAGGGCGACAAGTGTTCGGAGCGCGGCAGCGAAGCGCAAGTTATGCTGGAACTGGCCGCCAGGCCCTGGCGGATGAGGTCCATGGTTGCGTCGTCAACTGCTGGAGGGTGGACTGTGCAGGGTGTGTCAGCACTGCGTCGGTAGATGGGCTGAGAGTCCGGAAGCGCTGTACTCGAAGACGAGTAAGAGACTTAGCAGGATCATTGCAGAGTCGCCGTTGGGCTGAGAGTCCACATCAGCCGGTCTGTTGAACGGAAGGGGGAGGATCTAAGGCCAAATGGTGGTGCCTTATCTACATGGTACGAACCTTCCCAAAAATGCCAAGCCGGGGCCAGACATGAGGGGAAACAGGCCAAAGCCGCCAGGCATACTTCGTGTCAGCTTTAGAGAGGAGAGCTCAGCATCAGGGACCTAAATTTCCGAGCCATCTTCAAGATTATGGGCTGGTGCGAAAACAGCTCCGGGGGCCCTGGAGGGGTGTGCTGCTGCGTAAGTCGCACAATACGTGCTCCATGCGTCGCGAACCTCCTCCCGACTAAAGTCTCCCAGGCCAGGGATGGGGCTGCAGTTGCCTCGGCTAGGTTCTGCTCCGCTGCCGGAGCGGCCAAGTCCTCGCGTACGGTAGTCTGGAGCCAACTTCAACTCGAGCAGGTGAGTCCGCGGAGTAGGTTTTGTTCCTGTCGGGTCTAAATAATTGCGGGATGCCAGTGCGTTTCGCAGCTCAGCAGAGCGCATTTTGGCTGGACATCGCTCACTGACAGAGACATGGTTGATCGGATATTGATCAGAAACTGGCCGCGATTGTCAAACAATTTGACCGTCAAGGCAGCAAAGCAAAGAGCGTTATGGCTGGACATCGCTCACTGACAGAGACATGGTTGATCGGATATTGATCAGAAACTGGCCGCGATTGTCAAACAATTTGACAGTCACTGCGCCAGCGCAGCAAAGCAAACGGAGCGTTTTGGCTGGACATCGCTCACTGACAGAGACATGGTTGATCGGATATTGATCAGAAACTGGCCGCGATTGTCAAACAATTTGACCGTCACTGCGTCAGCGCAGCAAAGCAAACGGAGCGTTTTGGCTGGACATCGCTCACTGACAGAGACATGGTTGATCGGATATTGATCAGAAACTGGCCGCGATAGTCAAACAATTTGACCGTCAGCACAGCAAAGCGAAGAGCAAGAAACAACAGCATGGCGAATTGGAGTAATGCGCATGCTCCGCACAGTCCCGTGCGGAAACGCGGGAATTCGGAGTGCGTGCATGTTATGCATGTACAAGTGTTGCTTATGGCAAGGATGTTGGTGTGTTGCTAACTCCACTTACCGTGCCATGCACGGAAACTTATATATTCTGTACGATAAGTTATAGCTGAGGCTACATAGCCATATTGTCAATGTGTCCACACATGAAAAGGACATATACCAGTCATGACTCTACAAGTATTTTTGATTCTCCACTGGCCTCAGACATGCACCGTGTTCATCCACAAACTTCTGTATAGCCGGACTTGAATGTAGCGTGGCATGAGAGCAACGGTCATGCCAACATTTAGTTTTTGAAGTAGGGCTGTGAATATGTTGTGTATGACCTGCCAGTGTATGCTGTTAGTGTTGGATAACAGGCATGCCGGGTAAGCGGCATGCAAAACTGTAGATCCTCTCACAGTGCTCACATGAATAGTCAGGTCATGCTCGTACATACCTGTGTGAGGGTCATACCGGACTTGAGACGAGTGCTAGTGGACGCAGCATGCGGCGAAATGCCTGTAACCTGTTGGCTGGTGAGAGGAGCGTGGCCTGTGCGGGTGTGTTCAGAATCAGTGTATACAAAGAGTGAACATTGCAGACAAGACTCATCAGAACCAGTAAGTCGTCATTCTCCCAAAAAGCAATGAATAGGCAACTTACAGGCATGTGCACACTATACAGCAGCAAAAGAAATACATGCTAAACAAATAGGTGCGGGGAGCTACCAGCAGCATAGCAGAAAGAAGGCGAGAAATGCGATATGAGATGTATCAACTGGACATGGAAGGCTTCCACAGGACGACACGCTGTTGCATTTTCAGCTAATAGTAACGGCAAAACAGCCGTGTGACGTTCACTCCCCAGTACCATGCGGGTCATGACACCCCGTCCTCATTCTAACATGCACACTCTTCTAGATCCTCTAATGCATGCATGTAGGCACTTGGACATGGCCACAAAAGCACACAGGCACACTTAATGAAGGAGATCTCTCTCTCCCTTGGTCTTACCACGTTGACGAGCCACGTTGAGCAGGTCATTGGCATTCTCAAGCTCACGCTCCAAGCTGCTGACAGTGCTCTCTGGGAAAACACGTGAATACAGGATACCAGCGTACCAGGTGAGATGGCGCATTGCATTGTATATTCGCTCGAATCACCAGTAACATACCAAGCTGCCATGAATATTGATGCTCAATATGAGGTGAGCACATACATGTACACACACATTGCAATGAATGCCTGGTCTGCGGCAGTGCGACTAGTCCACACAAACCTACAATGAATGCACGCCTGGTCTACGGCAGTCCGACTAGTCCACACAAACCTACAATGAATGCACGCCTGGTCTATGGCAGTCTGACGTAAGCACGGGATAGCCAGATTACACGTACATGTATGAGCCCCTGCAACTGCCACAGGTTACAGGGGATTTTAGAATACAACAACAGGACTGGTCTACTCACCAAGTGACTCGATCTTTTCATTTGCAACTTCTTCTCGGGCCTTGAGCTGCTCTTCAGCTTCTTCACGACCTAATAGCAGAGGATGGATTGAAGCAGCAATGGCATGGCAAGACCAGAGGATATGAAATAGTAGGTCGGTCGCACTAGCTAGAATATAGTTGCTGCAATCAACCCTCAAACTCATCAAGTGCTATGGCCCCCAGGCACAAACCGCACTGCAAACCGCAATAACAAAAGAATCGTGACAGATACGGCATCAACATTGTAATGTAAGCAGTACCTTGGGATGCCTCCGCCAATAGATCCTGAAGGCTTCGGGCGCCATCTACTAGACTGTCGAGCTTCTGCTTGGCTTCAGCTGCTGTTTCCTGATGAACGAAGAACCAGTAACACACCGTGACAACAAGACTGTATAACTCCACCAGTCCCAAAGAGTTACTGAAATGGAATTCCACCAAACATTTCGCCTGACAGATATAAGTGGATGATAGAGGTCGTCATGAAAAGAAATGAAGCAATGTATATGCACCAGCAGTCATTGTAGGGGAGTGAAAGTGCGTGTACGTGCGTGTGTGTGTGTGTGTGTGTGTGAGAGAGAGAGAGAGAGAGAGGAGAGAGAGAGAGAGGAGAGAGAGAGGAGAGAGAGAGAGAGGAGAGAGAGAGAGAGAGAGAGATGATTACACTGCCCATACCTGGTGAAGGGTGGCTAACTTAGTCTGGAAAGCAAGCTCATTCTTGAACTGGCTTTCCAAATCAATTTTCTCGTCTTGGAGGTCTTTGACCTGCTTCAGGCATGATTCAACTTTGTTTTCACGTTCCTGAAGCAGTTCTCGTAGCTTCTCACAAGTGGTCTGAGATGCAGCCAGTTCATCATTGGCTGTGTTCAAGTTGGTCCGCAGTTCCAGGCCAAGGGTAGACTTCTCCTTACGAGAAGCAAGAAGTTCGTCGGATTTTGTCTTAACTTCAGCATTCAGCCACTCAATTTGGGAAGCCAGCATCTCCTTCTCCTGCTCAAGACGCTTTTCACGGAGCTGGAAGAAAAGCAAAAGGAGAAATGACAATTAGTGATGAACCAATAAAAGAGCAAACTCTCCTAAACAGACACTTTTGTGCCTACATAGCAGTCATTCGGATTCGAACTTGGATGTCCTGTTACAAAACATTCGCTCGAATGAAAGTGCCTGGAGGTTCTCAGTGTACATGATCTCTATAAAAGGAGTAAGGTAAACAATGCAAGGATCAGAACACTTACCTGTCCAGTCATACCAGAAGTGGCAGTCTCTTCCACCTTGGTCTGACAACAACAACACAACAACAGCAACAACGTGAGAATAAAGATTTCAAACAAACAAACAAACGAACAAACAAACAAACAACAACAACAACAACAACAACAACAACAACAACGATTTCACTTGCCGGCACTCTACCAAGCCAAATGTCAACAACACCTTTCTGAGGGCATGTTCCGCACACTACGACACCCAAGCTCCATGGAAAGCATTGGATAGAGAGAAAAAAAAGAATGCAAAACTATCATACCTCTGCCTCAACTTTAGCAGCAAGGGCGGCAGTTAGCTTCTCAGACATGTCTTTCCATTCGGCTGTGGGCAGAACAGTAAATAGATTGAGAGAGAGAGAGAGAGAGAGAGAGAGAGAGAGAGAGAGAGAGAGAGAGAGAGAGAGAGAGAGAGAGAGCGAGAGAGAGAGAGAGCGAGAGCGAGAGAGAGCGAGAGAGCGAGAGAGAGAGCGAGAGAGCGAGAGAGAGAGCGAGAGAGCGAGAGAGAGAGCGAGAGAGAGAGAGAGACACACACACACACACACACACATAAATACAGGTACGAGAAAAATGGAACAGTAAACATTTCACAAAGACAGACACAGGATGCTGCGAAATAAGCAAAGTATGACACCTCCACTCCAGCAGCTAATTGTACCTGCTCGAAATGTGCAGTAATGCCTTACAACAGCCACCGCAATGCCAAGTGACTGTAGGAGATACCATGTCGACTAGCATAACCATCACGAGACCACATCCAATGCACTGCGACGTACCATTGACACGTTCGATCTCTCCGCTGCGAAGCTCTGCAATCTGTGTCAGCTGCCGTTTGTCAAGCTCGGCTTGTTCATTGTCATGTTGTAGGGAAGCCTGAAGGACAGTGTGAAAGACAGTGGAGATACATAAACTATATATCAGGGGTACAAGTAGGCAAGCATAGGAACAATGAACCAAACTGCAAAAATCTTCATAAAGCACAAGGTACCAATGCCACACTCCCTACAAGCTAAGATCATACAATGGCACATACCAACTGCTGCGTTTGTTTCTGAAGTTCATCCTGGGATGACTGA
Organism: Sycon ciliatum; assembly: GCF_964019385.1. Taxonomy (NCBI): domain Eukaryota; kingdom Metazoa; phylum Porifera; class Calcarea; order Leucosolenida; family Sycettidae; genus Sycon; species Sycon ciliatum. The sequence continues at coordinate 18,473,759 of NC_088646.1, forward strand.
AGCTGATCTTTGAATTGCTCATTCTCTGCAACTGGAGGAAGATTTGGAAGCGAAGGAAAAAAGAACACGGCACGTCACAAAGCTTTCAAATGCTGCACATGTACACTAAAAAAAACTTTTTTTACGAATTGGGTGCGTGGTTTCAAGTAAAAATAAAATAAAATAAAAAACTCAGTCTGAACCCTACCGGTGAACTTGTCAAGGGCAAGTGTTTCACAAGACACAATCTTGATCACTATGTGCAGTATGTGCATGCTCACATCACTGGCACTCGGCAAGTTTCATCGCCCAAATACTACTAGAGGGATTAAAATGTATACCACACAGGTCAGCTAGGCATGTCTGTGTGTGGTGAACCCATGCACAGGTCAGCTAGGCATGTCTGTGTGTGGTGAACCCATGCATGCGTAAGCACAACATACACAGCATGAGCACTAGTGATGGTTCAGCTAACGCACTCAGTTGTTGCCAAATCTGGCAGGCGACGTCACCAGCAGTTGCAAGTAAAATATACCAGGTATGAAGTGAATACAACAACTGGGTAGGCAATACTAGAGTATACAACAACTGTCACAAAGCGTATCATGAGCATACCCGAAAGACTCAGCTGTCCAGATAGCTGCTCTTTGGCTGAAGATTCTTCACTCAGCTGTTGCAATTGATTGACTAGTTGCTGCTCCAAGTCACTCAGCTTCTCAGCTAAAATCATGTTTACAGAGGGGGACAGATTAGCCAAAGGAACAATAGAAATAAAGGTTATTCACAACGTTGACATAGCAAACCGTGGGTGCCTTCGAAATATCATTGGGTTCTTCGACAGGCAAAAGCACAATGAATACTTCGAAATGGCTGTGCTGGCAAATTATAGTGATGTCTACCCACCACTTGGCCTTCGAACTCGCTGATATCTGACATTTACAAGGGCTTGGTGTAGTCAAAATATATGTTTCTCTGTCTCTCTCTGTGTCTGCCTCTGTCTCTGTCTCTCTGTCTCGCTGTCTCTCTCTCTCTCCTTCATTTTCAGACAAAAGCTGATGTAAGCTGCAGAATATCACTAAGTAAAATTTAACATTGTCATTAATGTTGTAATCTGGACCTCACTATCACACTAAACAACTTTACAGTGAATTGAATGAAATTAGCATTGTGTAAACAACTCCCAAGCTCAATGCACAAATCATGGCAAGGAGCCAAGGAAATGTGTCCATGAAAACAACAGTGAAGTGAAACACAATTGCAACACACAGTGGCTTGCAAACAGAAGCGACCAAAATAGAAGGCTTGCCACACCACGGAACCGAAATGGACACGAGTGTATTGTGTACATTTCAAAAATACCCCTCTTGTCAAGATAATGGACATGCAATGGACATTCAAAGGGAAATGCAAACTACAAGCTGGACCAGATCCAAGGTGAAGCAAAATACAACACGTGTTTCATAGTACCTATTTAGTAGTATTACCTGCACCAAGCAACCTTTCGAGCAGAGCAATACTAATACTCGCGAAACAGTTAAAATCAAAAGCAGTGTACATGTATAATAATTATGTATTGACGTACAACAAAAATAAAGAGAAATTGACAAACAAAACTGCCGACATTTACTACATTTCAGGATGTGATGAAAAGCAGACATACCCGAATCTAATTGCTGTTGTGCAAGGTCAGCCTTCAGCGAAGACAGGTCTTCATTCCATGAAGCTCTGATGAGATTATGGTCACCCCAAATACTGGCGAACCGCTCCAAAAGAATCATACAATCCTCGTTTACTGTAAGGTTTTCTAAGTCTGCAGGCGTGAGGCTCAGGGCCTCAGCCAAAGCGTCCGGAATCATAGTGGCGGACTCCCCCTCCATCGAAAGATTTAGAGAAAGAGCCACCAACAACAGTTCATGTCACAACAAATCAGTATTGAATGTTCTTCGCCCTCAAAATGAAATGAAACGTCTTTTTCATTTCTGCATGGGAATATTATTTCAATGCAGCCGCCAACAAAATAAACACAGCGCGAAATCAATGGAAACGCTGATGGGTTTATCAACTCCATGCGTTTTGGCAGCGTATTGATCACGAAATTTGAGGATTTGAAGTTTGCTGCCATGGAGATAAGTATCGTAGCGTCGTGCGTAGCGTCGCGACGAAGGCCAGATGCACGATCGATCGGGAATGATATTCAAAACAGGAAAAAATCTAATCCTGACCGTGCCCCCTTGCCTTGCAAGCTTGCTGTCAATGTTGAGTTATTTTTCTGAGTTACATTTCAGAGGTGCTGACAGTGGAAGGCAAGAATTATTATCACTGTTGTCGATCGTCAAAGAGTATAGAGAAGAGAATGGTGGACATCAAGCGCTAGAATGGAAGACAAGGTGAGGCGATTTGGTAGTGTGACCAGGTGCCCGGCCACGTGGTGCAAATTCGAATTTGTGCTCAAAACGAGGTCAAACTCAGTTCAAAGTACAACCTGGCGAAAAGAATATTTCTCACCACAATTGTGTTTCTGTAGTATACATGTATGCACAAGCAGCAGCTCAGGACTCTCCGTTTGTTGTACTATTCGTAACAGGGAAGAGCCTCGGCTCTGTCGAGACGATATCCAACGAGTGGCAAGCCAGCCACGAGCTATGGCAGAGCCCGTGACGGTTCATCGAGGCTGCCTCCTCTGCAGTCCGCTCGAACGAAGGTAAGCTTTTTTTGCTTTTTCTTTCCTAGTACAATCATTCATGTTATAGTACACACACAACAGAGGCGGACACACACACACACACACACACACACACACACACACACACACACACACACACACACACACACACACACACACACACAACAGAAGCGAAAGGCTGTGTAGCTGTAACTTCACGCATTTCAGGCGATCATCAGACAGCAGCATTTTGTTATTGTACATGTAAGTTTGCACTGTCAGAGCTTGTACAATGTGTGTTATTGCTGTGCTGCTAGCAAGTGTGAACATCATGCGCTGACTAAGTGGTATTCGAATGAGAAGGGAAAGAAGAGAACTGATCGCCCTGTTCTACATTGTATGTAAACAGAAAGAAGGTGTAACGCCCTACACCCACGCACACCCATGCACACGCACACCCATGCACACGCACGCACACACATGCACACACATGCACACACACACACACACGCACACTCCTACTCCTGCCCATCGCTGAAGCAATGATAGCGAACAAACTATGTTAGACATAGCAACTTGTGCTGGGATTACACCATTCAACAGCTTGCAAGGCTGATGAATTGACCACCACTAATTTTAGCCTGGTCTACACTGGTTGAAGTGGCTTTTTCTGGCCAGTGAATCCCTATTTACACACACGTGCACCCACACAGCGGCTGATCCAGCAATCTCTATAGGGGGTTCCAGTATTGTCAAAACTGAATATTAGTAGGTGATGCATGTAGATGGACACGCACATGGTTGCCAGTAGTACATTTACGAAATTTAAGGGGTTCTGCGGAACCCCTGGAACCCCTCCTGGGTCCGCCCCTGCCACACACGCACACACTTACACACACTTATACACACACACACACATACACACACACACTTCAAGTACTAATATGCTTGCATCACAATTTTTTTTTTTATAGTACACACACAACAGAGGCGGACACACACACACACACACACACACACACACACACACACACACACACACACACACACACACACACACACACAACAGAAGCGAAAGGCTGTGTAGCTGTAACTTCACGCATTTCAGGCGATCATCAGACAGCAGCATTTTGTTATTGTACATGTAAGTTTGCACTGTCAGAGCTTGTACAATGTGTGTTATTGCTGTGCTGCTAGCAAGTGTGAACATCATGCGCTGACTAAGTGGTATTCGAATGAGAAGGGAAAGAAGAGAACTGATCGCCCTGTTCTACATTGTATGTAAACAGAAAGAAGGTGTAACGCCCTACACCCACGCACACCCATGCACACGCACACCCATGCACACGCACGCACACACATGCACACACATGCACACACACACACACACGCACACTCCTACTCCTGCCCATCGCTGAAGCAATGATAGCGAACAAACTATGTTAGACATAGCAACTTGTGCTGGGATTACACCATTCAACAGCTTGCAAGGCTGATGAATTGACCACCACTAATTTTAGCCTGGTCTACACTGGTTGAAGTGGCTTTTTCTGGCCAGTGAATCCCTATTTACACACACGTGCACCCACACAGCGGCTGATCCAGCAATCTCTATAGGGGGTTCCAGTATTGTCAAAACTGAATATTAGTAGGTGATGCATGTAGATGGACACGCACATGGTTGCCAGTAGTACATTTACGAAATTTAAGGGGTTCTGCGGAACCCCTGGAACCCCTCCTGGGTCCGCCCCTGCCACACACGCACACACTTACACACACTTATACACACACACACACACATACACACACACACTTCAAGTACTAATATGCTTGCATCACAATTTCCTTGCACTTACGCTAGCTCATCATCCATCCATTTCCATTTCTCACTTCCTTCACATGCTTTCTGGTGTGACACTCACCAGTGTCTGGTAAGTGTAGGCTGCAGTGTGCGTTGTTTGTACTAGCTGCTTTTACTACATTGGTTGAGTTGTAGAGGCCCTCCTTTTCTGACTACAAAATAAACTGGAAATGGAGAGGACTCCACATCGCTTCATGTCGGAGACAAAAGGAGCAACTTGCCTATATGCTTGTCCACGGCATCCACAACATCAAGGCAATCTGTTCGTTACGTTCCAGCCAACCTTGGCCATCAGAAAAATTGATGTGGTCAGGACCAGTTCCCAGGATTATAAGCAGGACAAACTAAAACATGATGAATGCATGGTGAAGTTCACGCAAGTCAGGGGCGTAGGAGGGGTTTTGGAAGTGGTACGACCAAATGTTGGCGCGGCCGAAGGCCGTTTTGGAGGGGGTCCGGGGGACCTCCCCCGGGAAAATTTGTAAAAAAGACACAAAATCCTGCGTTCTGGGAACTTCTGGCACAGTTTATAAGTCATAGAATTATTTCACGGGCAGAAGAGACGTGCATGGACATGCACAGATGCATGGCAGATTTTCGAGTACGAGTCTAGAAAAAGGTCAAAGTCTGATGCGCATAAGCATCGATGGATCCTGATTTATTTATTACGGTTTTGCACGTTCCGGACGGACCACACTTTTCGAAAAGTGGTACGGCCATGGTCGTACCAGTCGTAGCGGGTGCTACGCCCCTGCAAGTACAGTCACACATAGCACTACACAGTGTGTGTACTGGCACAGAGGCCTGAGAGGGTGACATATGACACTAACTGTACAGTGAAATAATCGCTACCTAGGTGCTTGACAAACTACATACATCTATCATGCTAATAAAGACACAAACAATATGGAACAACAGCGCTACATTACACTAGCACTAGTTATGCAACTATCACATTATAGACATGCATAGCCATCATCTAAGTTACTAGTCGGGATCTTTGGCACGTCTCTCCCTTAGGCCTACATCAAGTGCCAACCAAAATTGAGGTCGATGACAAGCCTGTTGTGCTTGATTTCAACAGCCTCTCAATATTTTCGGCGTGAACAGCGTGAATCTCTTGCAGAAATTGTTATTCGACCGGGCAATGATTGTTGCAAAAGATTCACGCTGTTCGTCTCAAAAATACTGGCCAGGAGACTGTTGAAATCAAGCGCAGAAAGTTTGTCATCAACCTCAGTTGGCACCTCAGTTGTCACTAATGGTTGTGTGATGTAGTGCGGTTGCACATTGTTTATTGTATTTGCATGGTGTGGAGTTTTGTCAAGCACCTTGGTAATGATTATTTCGCAGTAGAGTTAGTGTCATATGTCACCCTCTGTGCCAGTACAGTAGTGGAGTGTAATGTGTCTACTTGCATGAACTTTACCATATATTTGTCATGTTTCACTTTGTCCTGCTTATAATTCTGGGAATTGCTCCTGTCAACATCCATTTTCCTGATGATGGCCAAGGTTGGCTGGAATTTAACGAACAAGCGGAAGCAACGTTGAGCGTGTAACAAAGTGGCTTGCTCCTTTGTCTTATAATAAAATGTGTTGTTTTAGTTACCCCTCACTTTGTGATGAATTTCCACTGGTGATGGCCACGTTATGGTAGCTGCATTTGGAGATATTTCTTTTGCATTTACATGAGCGTACAGTTGATTTTATTCGCTGCTCATCCACAGCGGTTGTCTCCTTGTCGGTTGTTGACCATCCTCTAAGTCTTTCATTTTGATAGTCTTACCATCCGGTAATCAATTCTTGAATGCGGCCATGCACTTACCCGCGACCACACGCCATGTATTGATCTCGCATACGTGTGTTACCCGCACTCTTTCTTTTACGGCCCTTTTCACGGCACCGAGAAGGTGTGTCCGTGTCTCCGGAATTTAATGCAGCTGCAGGAGGATTGTGGCATGTTGTGACTGACTACTTCATGCTAGCGATGTTCCTATTGTTTTCGAAATTCTAGCTCGTCTGTTCTTGTTCTGGCTCTTCACATTCACAGAGAATTTTCCAAGAGCTGAGATTCAAAACCCGATAAACGCCAAATTTGAGAAAATGAGATTTTCAACTCAGTGCAGTCAAAGGTCGAGAGGCACCACCAGGCAAACTTTCACCTTCAAAATCTGACTAGAACCATTTCAAAACTGGAATCCAAATTTGGATTTAGATACCAACCGCACACAAAATGAATCCTTTTTCTGGTCAATATCCGAAAAGTGATGAAATGGATTTAGCGAGTTTTGCATCTCAGCTCTTCCTTTGTACACTGTGCATACAGTTTTCCATTAAGAGCGCTGGTGTGCCTACACTTTGGTGTCCGTCCTGGCCCATTCTTAAAGTCCCAGACTCACCGTTCCTTGGTGCACAGTGTTGCCGCAGCTAACGTCACAGATGTGTGTTGTCCTGGATTTCTTCTTTTGTTGCATGAGCAGGAGGGTCAGAATGGCTTGCCATTTACAATGGACTCACTGCCCGACTATTCGCAGCGGCTCACTATCTCTCGGCCACCCAGTAAGTATGCTGCAGTCCTATCTGTGTGCAACGGTGGCCATATCATGGTCCACCACAAGCCAGTCTCCGTGGACAATTTGAATGTGTCTTATAACTTATACTGATCCAAGCATGGTTAGCGCCTGGGGTGTCCATCAGAGAGGTGGTCTCTTTCGGCAATGGCTGCTTGTGATGGATTTTACCATGCCTGTTTGTAAATCATTGAGATTGCCTATTTTGGGCTACGTGATGGCACAATGTTTTCTATTTCTATGATGATGAAAGAGCAAGTCCCCTGTCTGCAACGATCGGCCTCCACGTGAAGCCCAGGGGATGCTTAATTTCCAGATATGATCCTGTACTGTAAAGGAGACATTCGGCTATCTTAGATCCTGATCCCTTTCTGACCACATGCATTGTACATACTCGTTCCTGATAAGTTCTTCCCCGGGAGATCCATGTGTGATTGGGCACCTGAGCTTGGCTGAGGAGATACAAGCGATTAGTAGGGCCGATTAGGGAGAGTAGATGGGCACAGTATGTACTATGTCAAGCTCGTTAAAACAACGGGCTCTAACGTTGCCTGTCCTTACGGTCAGAACTGACTATAGGTCACGCACCTTTAAATACCTGTTTTTCTTTTAAAGGGGAAGTATACCCTAAAATCAAATTTTCACCAGTTGTAGTCTTCTGGGTGCTGAGTCGAATGGTCTTGGTCCGAGGAAGCTGCGACGCTCCCTTCCTACTTGAATCCCAATCGAACTCGTGCACTTCCACCGAAACTGGGTGACTGCGCCCTACTAGATGGGGATTTGTATGCAAAATGTCACTAAAAGCGCCATTTCGTTCTTATAAAAGCACGGATGACCGCGATTGGCCCATATGTTGTAGTCTTTTGGACGATGAGTCGACTGGTTTTGGTCCGAAAAGGCTGCGATGCAGCGTTCCTCCTTTATTCCCAATCGAACATGGTTGAACAAGCGGTCACGTGCTCCTGGGTGCCCAAATCACCTGGTCACCGCGCCAGCAGGCGACAACTTTCACACCAAGGTTCAACTCGAGTTCAACTCGAGTGACAGGACTGCACCCAAAAAAGGTCAAACAGGCTAGTAAGTTGTACCCTGCAGGCACGGTGACCAGGTGACTGGTGTACGCAGGAGCACGTGACCGCTTGTTCAACCATGTTCGATTGGGAATAAAGGAGGAATGCTGCATCGCAGCCTTTTCGGACCAAAACCAGTCGACTCATCGTCCAAAAGACTACAACATATGGGCCAATGGCGGTCATCCGTGCTTTTATAAGAACGAAATGGCGCTTTTAGTGACATTTTGCATACAAATCCCCATCTAGTAGGGCGCAGTCACCCAGTTTCGGTGGAAGTGCGCGAGTTCGATTGGGAATAAAGGAGGAAGGGAGCGTCTCAGCTTCCTCGGACCAAGACCATTCGACTCAGCACCCCGAAGACTACAACTGGTGAAATTTGATTTTAGGGTATACTTCCCCTTTAACAAATGGCTACCAGATGGTTGATATCGCTTAGCACATGTAGCTGTTTTAGAAAGATTTTACTTGATCTCTCTGCACCCATAAATAATCTATGCATCACCCTGTTTTACCTCTTCAGCTGGTCCGCAGCCAAAGACTCACTTGCGAAGTCGAACATGGTCACACCAAATTCCAGAGGGAAAGGAGAAGGAGAAAGGAAAGAAGTACAATCCACAGCTGGAGGCCCTGGCAGCTGCCTCGACGGACATGGCCTTCCGACGAGATGGCAAGTCGAGAATGGGCCGTGATGCCATGACAGCGGCTAGAAAGAGGCAGAGACCAGAAGACATGCTACAGGCCCGCATCATGCGGCAAGACTACCGCGCCAGTCTTGTTAAGTACATCATGTAAGTCTGTGCGTGTGTGTGTGCGTGTGTGTGCGCGTGTGTGTGTGTGCGCGTGTGTGTGTGCATGCATACCTGCACACCTGCGCGCGTGTGCAGGAATGTTTGCTCATGCTACTGTGTTCGGAAAGGCATGCCGTTAACTGAATGTGGGGGGTGGTTGGGGAGTGTCTGTCCTCCGAGTTCTTATCATGGACTGGAGTACTTCGAAGTATGATAATGGTTGGACTACACGTACCAGTCCAGACTTACTTAACTAAAACCCGTATTATCTTATGTCCTATTTCTACATTGGACTCGGATGGAGAGCCAAGGATACGTTTATAGGAAAGAAAAAGGACCAAGGAACTACAAGTTACGCTGATTGTTTAGTAACTGGTGGTGTTAGTGGACATTGTAGCTTAACTTGTAGTTCTTGGTCCTTTTTTTCTATTTCTACATTGTAGGTGCCATGACACGACAAGTTCTGTAACTGAGTCGCTCCAGGAACCAAGGCAACTTGACTCAGCTCTGCCCACCGCGGCACAGAAGACGGACTTTGCGGACAGTGAGACCAAGATGCTTGTGAGTTTTAGCCTTTACCCTCTCCGCCGATGTTTTCTGGAGGCCGTTGGATGTTGTGTCCAGTCATCCATTGTGTATTATTCCATTTACGAAATGTACACGTGGGAGCTGAGAATTTTGATGTTTTGGTGCTACCGGTATTGAGGTTATGTACTGAACGAAACCAACAGGACTAGCATGAGCACTGCTAGTGTTGCCTGGGACCGAGCTGAGAATTCTTTGGCACTGGCGGCACCCTACAGCCGGTCTCCCTGTAACATTGTGTGTGTGTGTTCTGTGAGTATGTGTTGTGTTATGTTGTGTTGTGCCAACGTGTTTATAGCGGTATTACTACTACATCCAGCATGGAATCGACACCAAGTTCATATCACCCATGGAGGACACGTGGATTGAAGCTATCATGCGCTTCGTGCCAAGGCCACTGCGCCAGCGGTTTGGCAAAGACGTGGAGGAGCTTTGTGACGAAGTTCGAGATCGCTATTTGCTGAGCGTCAAGAAAGCAATTGGTGAGGCCTTGTACTTAGGAACTCTGTGCGAATGGGAGAGTGGCATGAATTCTAATTGGAAGCGCAAATGCTGCATCAGAACCAAAGCCATGCTCATTGGCAAGTCAAACTCTCCTGTCCCACTCACCAACAAGAATTGCGACACACCGTTTTGCCTAGCTTGTAAAGCATTTTTTTTCTGAACCTCCCTGATGATGCTCGTATGGATGATAGTACATGTGCGGACAAAATTGGTTTGCGTGGTGTAGTCAAGGGTTGTTTGTATATTGTAGGTTGGATGTTAGCTGGAAAAATTTTTAAGCATTGTAGTCAGTAATACAGTGGAACTGGATCAAGTACACTGGTGTTGTTGCGAAGTACGGTAAACCTGTAACTAATGACCACCGTGACTAGCGACCAGCCTGGTGCTACAGACCACTTCGCCAGGCACGGACGGTCTCACATTCTTATAATGGTTGTGCGGTGCAAACCTCTAACCAAGGACCACCTGCCACTAAAGACCGCTTTCTCTGGCCCCAAGGGATGGTCGTTAGTCACAGGTTTACTGTACTAATACACTGGTATAAAGTGGGCTGAAATGTTTTTGGGCGCTCAAGTCATGTCACTGTAGTAGATTACTCTTATCCTGGCCCTAATCTGTCTCACTGTTCTTGTGACTGCAGTTGACTTTGTCCTGAAGGATCCGCATGCGCCCGAGTTCAACATTGAAGACCGGCCGGCTCACAGACGAGAGTAAGGGAAGATGTGATGTTGGTGGGGGAGTGGGGGAGGGGGGGGGGGGTACTAGGCTGCAAGAGCAAATGCATTAGTCGGCACGCTATTTTGTGGATAAGCATGCCGCTTGATGCTGTATGTCGGCATTGCCACAGCGATTCGCGATCAGGTGGTATACTAGCATTCCAGTGCACAACACCCATACATATGGCTATGCATGATGGGTCTCATGTTGTTCTCACTCAGCACCTAATTTGGTCTGTTTCCAAGCCTTGCTTGCTATGTTATTGACTTATTGTGTCTGTGTCGGCGTCTAGAATTGCCATATGCCCCAAGCCATGGGCCGACGATTTCGAAGGGAGCATGTCTTCCATTCACAAGGGTCTGATAAACTGCGCTACGAATCGCATCCAGGCCGACATCCTGGCACTCTGGGAGCGTCAATACACGTGAGTGGCTATTAAGCAGACTCAACTCGTGCTTATCAGTGCATGTGAGTGGCTACTGTGCAAACTCTAAGCTGTGCTTATCTGTGCCCGTGAGTGATGATTGAGCTGTGACTACACTGCTTTGCCTTGCTAGAACATGTGTCCAGAATGATACCCTGTGCTGCTGTTCCCAGCAGCAAGAATCTGCAGTGCTTTATGTGCATCATTCACTGTGCTGTTCTCATTGTGTGTGTTGGTACTAAGTTCCTAGCTTAGCTTAGCTCTGGTGTATGTGTGTGTGGTGTGTGTGTGTGTGTGCGTGCGTGTGGTCGTGCTTGTATTTTTGCATTTGTACATGCTGTGCAGGAGTCTGCGTGCGGTGAAAACGGAAGACTTCTACATGCGTCAGCCAATGGAGCTTGCTGGTTTCAAGAGAAAGATGTGGCAGCAAATCGATGAAGTGAAGGGTCTGCTGACTAAGATGTAAGAATGCTGTATTGTGTGGTGCACGGGGATAATCTGTGTCCTGCTGGGAGGGTATCTTTTATTTTGTTTTGTGCCTTCTTTCCCTTTGTGTAGCGCAAAGAGAAGAGGGCTGTTAGGGGTTGTGCTAGTACTTGTAAGTGCTCTTTGGCCAAGGCTGCTGAGCCAAGGATGTTGCCTGCTCCAGTCGAAACATCTGTATCTACCTTGCATGGGTGCTATCCGATCTATTTATTATCATTGATCTTAATTTTGCTAGGGTGTTTCCCCACAGACCTATGGTCTTCTTGCGGGAGGCCCCGGGAAAGTGTTGATCATGAGCTGATAGATGTGCGGCACTCAGTTCAAGTGGGAACAGTGGATGGCACCATATTCCGCCCATCATAAACAGTATACAGTCGACTCCAATTATAACGAACTCGCACATAGCGAATTTCGTGACATAGCAAACCGTTGTCCATATCCCAATTTGAACCCATTTCTGCTATAACGAACTTCGGCTATAAAGACCTAATTCTCCTGCACAATGGTGTTCGTTATATCAGGAGTCGACTGTACATGTACCCAGTGCAGGATTAGCCAGGGTGCCGGGGGGGGGGGGGGGGGGCAAGGTGAAGCCGAAGAGTAGGAGACCTGCGATGTGTTAGTGGCAGAGGTGTGTACCCAGGGAGAGCGGCTGGTAAAGGTTACTTTCAGCAAAGAGCTGGAGGTTCCGCTATGCGTGTACACCATAGCGGAACTTCCAGCTCTTGCTGAAAGTAACTTGTTGGCAAAGTGTATACAAGATGGTTGCGAGGTCGGGTGATTGTGTTGGCTCCGGAATCACCTCGATCTTGAAATGACCCTTTTAATGCATGCTCCGTACGCGGGGGCATACACGACCCACACACAGACACAGCAATGGTTGGTTGGCACCACAGGGTAACTGGGCGAAGGAACTGGCAGTGTGTAACCATGGAGGCGACCGACCCGACAGAGGCGGGGACCGAGAGTGAGACCGAAATGGCGGCTGACCTGCCAAGGGCAGCAACCAAATAGAGTGATTCGGGAGAGTAGAGAGAATGCTGCCAGCTACTGAGAGTTCAGTGCCCAATCCCTGCTTGTGTGTTTACCAGAGTGAGTTTGGAAGACGAATGAGGTGAGCAGTATATACAGAACAGGGTGCTACAGAATGAGAATTGTAACACAATGAAATCGGTGTGGGTGGGTGGGTGAAAAAACGGAGCAAGAGTCATGCAAGCCAATGCAACTAACAACGAGAGCCAGGCACGAAGGCTGCTGAAAGGTGTTCATATGCAAAGCGAGCTGCTGAGAGAGTTTGCGCGTACGCACAACGGCGCATCCGTGAGCTGGCGCCATGGTTGTACTCATTCACTACTTGCAGGGTCTTGATATCTACATGCACATGTTGGCCGGTGACCTTGGCGTGGCGCTGTTTCATTACATGGTCGGTAGCTTTTGTGATACGTGGATAACATTGTAGCCACTTTGTGATCCTTCCATTGAACGACAACGGTTTGACCATTCCTGACGCAGCGTATTGGGCCACGCTCACCTTTTTCGAACTGGTTTGTAGTCTTCAGTGGTCGTGGAATCTGCTGCTGGCTGACTCGAACTGTGCCAACAAGATGGCACCCATTTTGGAGCAGTGACTGTGTTGCTAGTTGCGGAGATGTGTAGAAATTGTCGATAAAGACGGTGTATCCAGGCTTGCCGGTAGTTTGCTGCCAAGTTTATGACCGTAGCATGGGCAGTTCCAATTTCTGTCTGACCCTGCACAGCACCAGAGTAGTCATCAAAGTCGACAAGGTGTGATGTTGTAACATCAGCCAAAGCAGACGACTTGATTCCCCATTTCATCGGCTTGTTTGGCATGTACTGACGGAGCGAGCTTCGCCCTTTCATCTTGATCATGCGTTCATCGACACTGATGAATTGGCTCGGGTTACGAATACTTTCTGCACTGCTGCCTCATGTGGGTATCCAACCACCTCAGTCTGCGTAGCTTGTCGTTTTGGTCCTCTTCAGATGGCAGACTAAAAATAATAATAATATGCAGGGATGTCATGAGCGCTCTGAAACGATCACGTGTTGAGATGAAGGCGCGTGCTCACGTAATTTGAAAAAGAGATGTTATCCGCCAATAGTCATTGAGCTGGAGCAGACGAAGCAAATCCATGTACAGAAGGAGACCAATAAGCTTCTGCACCTCATCTGCAGTGCATTCTTTCCATGCTCCATGTTTGTCGGCGTAGCAGGGATAATCGAGTGTTCGGCCATGCACACTCATTTGTAGCATCTTAAATTTTCTGGAACTCCACTGGCTCAATAAATAGGTTGAAAAAATCCAACTCGTTCTGGGGATTACAATTATCAGGCCGGTGAGCTCCCTGGGGACATGGCGGCTGAAAATTCGGCAGCTGTTCTGCACTGGGTGCTACATCTTCATCACTCCAATCACAAACATCATCAGCACCGTCACCACGTGTGTCATCACGTGTGGGAGCAAATTGAGCAAGACGTCCTCGACCACCTTGGCCTTGTCCACGTCCTCTGCCACGTCCTTCGCGAGCGCCCCGGGCGCTTTCTGCGTCCGCCTCAGTAGCAGAATCATCACTGCTGTCGATGTCGCTGCTGTCGATGTTTTCGACTTCACAGTTTTCAAAATCAGGGGCGTCCTCTTCCGAATCTGAGGCAGAATCGTCGTAAACTCACCCTTGCTGGCTGAATAACAAAATTTATCGGAGACGTCTCCGTCTATCCACTCGAAATAGTCGAGGGCCTCGTCAGCATTCATCGTCACCCTCAAACATTGCACTCAATTTCAAGTGTACGATAAAATTTTGGAGCGTGATTTTCGAAGCCGATTTTCAGCGTAAGGCCTCGGTCACACTACGGCAGTTTGAAGCTGGACGCAGCGTCAAGCCGCAGCACTTGACGCAGACGCGGGGTCACACAGTGTTTTGCTTTTCTTGCAGCTCATGACTGCCGCGGCCTGACGCATTTGTCTACGTCACAAAATCACCAGGGAAACTCAATGACGGCACGGATTCCCACGGAAACCGACCTTTTGCTTATTAAAAATATTATACAAAAAAATTGTCGGACAAAGTTTTCAAATTTTTCATTGATTTTTGATTACAAGAAGACGAAAGGTCCACGCGTGCACGGTCGTTGTTGTTTCTTTCCGAATTTGAAGCCATTTTCAGTTGTAGTGTCATGGGTCAGGCAAGAAAAGTCCGCATCGCAGCTGTGTTTCTCCTGACTTCGTCATACTGGTTGTCCTTTTTGGGGCTCTTGACGACAACACAACACTCATAAGTCAACAGGCTCCAGTTGGCCGATGACCCATTCAAACAACTGGTCCTTTCTCGACATCATTTTCTTCTCAGAAAACGCCTCGCTCTTCCGCCAGGTTCGGAGCAGAGCAGCTTCGGCCTCGTAGGTCCACGGACTCATCTCGAACAAAAAGAGGGAACAAAACAAACCTTGAACAGACGAATGTCGAATAACTGCTCAACTCAAGCAAAGACAAATGTCTTGAAACTAATTTTACTTGAAAGACACTGTTTTTCCGCCAAGCGTCACTCCAACCAGCGGCAACGCAGCCGATTTCCCCACGTCAGACGCAGCAGCGTCTGACGCTCAAACTTCCCGCGTTGCGTCAGTTGCCATGGAAAAGCTCATGATTCTGACGCTGACGCAGCATATTTGCCGTAGTGTGACCGAGGCCTAACATTGAGTTGATGGCACCACCTGGCAGCCGTTGAAGCAGCACACTTTACAGCCCCATATGGCCCCTACTTGCCAAAGGCTTTCATGTGTTTAGCAGAGTGGCGCAGCGGAAGCGTGCTGGGCCCATAACCCAGAGGTCGATGGATCGAAACCATCCTCTGCTAAGTTTTTTTTTTCGTTTTTTTCGTTTTTTTCTTCTAGACCTGTGCTGGTGTTCACAGGCGAGCAAGTTGTTGTCTATGTCGTCTCTTGAGTGGGACGACTGTTCGTTTTCGATCTCTTTTTTTGTCTTGCAATATGGCTGCCCGCAGCCAACCCTGCACAAGTTATGGCTGATGTGAGGCGTGAGAAAGAAGGCATGCTTCCGATGAACGGGCACGGATATTTCATGCACTTTCTGCGCACGCATTCATCGACCGAATTCGGTCGATTCATGCACGTACCAATGTCAAACGGTTAAGTTATCAAAGCCAAGTACATGTACTGTTCTGAGGAATGTATGAAATACAGATAGTCATATATTTATCATAGTGGCCTACTTCAGTGATGACTGAATGATACCTAGATAGAAGGTATGCCGTGGTATGTCGAGCATAGTATGGCCAAGATAGTGGGACGTGTGGTAGGCACCGAGTTCCCGGTTGGCAGATCCTATCAAGTTGCCTATTTGTGGTCCGGACGTCAAGTTTTCATGTGCGTGTGTGTATGCGTGCGTGCATGTGTGTGTGCGCGTGTGTGCGCGTGCATGTGTGTGTGTGTGCATGCATGTGTGTGTGCGTGTGCGTGTGGTGTGTGTGTGTGTGTGTGTGTGCGTGCGTGCGTGCGTGCGTGCGTGCATGTGCGTGCGTGCGTGTGTGCATGTGCGTATGTGTGTGTGTGTGTGTCGAACAGCTGGCTACACGAAATTCAGCTGATCTGCTACAGCGGCAACAGTCGTCGGGGCATTCCACCCAACAGGCTGCTGGCGTTCTTTGACGGCATCGTTGTCATCATGAACCGCCAGCTGCGAGACATGATCAACAAATCTCTGGTGCAGCTTACAGATTTGCTTGCACCTGATGAGGTGAGTTTAACCTCTTGCACAGTAGGTAAATCAGCCTGCAGCTCAACATGCCTCGATTCAACTCTCCGTAGTGAGTTACATATGTTTGTACCAGTCAGCAGGACCGATAGACGGAGTGTTTGTTATTGGTCCGGCCATACCCTAGCCTTTCATACGATGTGTATGATATGGAGGGTATACACATGATATGGAGGGTATACACATGATATGGAGGGTATACACATGATATGGAGGGTAGTCACATGATATGGAGGGTAGTCACATGATATGGAGGGTAGTCACATGATATGGAGGGTAGTCACATGATATGGAGGGTAGTCACATGATATGGAGGGTAGTCACATGACCTCCTCAGTAGTAAACACGCATAGGTGGTCAAAGAGTAGAGTTGAGCGCTTGTTTGTACGTTTGATTCCCTAATGCAATGCAATGTGATCAACACGTGTGTGTTGGCAGGGTGGCAGTGGCATGGTCTTCAAGATACGCGCCATCCTTGATGGTGACAAGATCCAGTTCGAGCCGTCTCAGAGCGATTTCGAGGTGAGCAAAGAAAATGGCTGTCGGGCTTGCTTCATTCACTTTGTGATTGATATGAAGAGCAAGCCATTCTTTATGGTGAAAAATAGTTGAATTAAGCCATTCCTTCTTCTTGGTTTCATCTTGTTCCTGATGGACTTTGAGGTAGTTGTGGTAGTCATGCATTGTACATCACGGCTGTAGTACTGACAGTGCATTGCATAATGCCCTTGGCCATATGCTGCTGTTGACCTGGTTTCGCAGTCGACGGATTTGAGAAGACACAATGGCTGGATGTTGATTCTTTCCGTGTGCTTGAGTCTGGAATCTTGCATGCCTACAGTAATGGCACTGAACATTGCCTTCTGGTCTTTCTGCCTTTACCCTGTACATTGTTAGATCGTGTACAAAGCTCTGTACGACACTGTGCGCAAGGCAGCCAATACCATACCAAGACCAGAGTCGAAGCTGATGGATGTAAGTGCATGGTGTACTTGTGTGCGTGACTTCAGTGGGAGAGAAAAATGATTGCCTCGCAACGAAAAAATTCTAGACGAAGTCGAATTGGAAGGTGTTTCGGTTGACCGGGGTGGGTGGGTGGGTGGGTGGGCAGCTGCACACTTGGCAAGAAGAAAAACGATGATCTGCAGAGTCACAGCCACTGCACACTGCCCTCGTACCCGTTCCGTACGCACATGCAACAAATATTAACAGAGAACTAGATTTCTCGTTTCTTTCGCTTCGCTCAGCCAACGAGAAATGAACATTTCTCTGCTCCAAATTTGTTTGCACGAGCATCAGCATGCGAACCCAGCTCCATCACACACAGCAGCCATTTGAACAGGCGGTGAATGCAGACCTACTGCACAAGACGCACAAAGCATAGCTGGGTTTGGAACCCTATCCATGATAGGAGCAGGAAAATCGGTTGAGGTCGCCGGATACTTTGGCTAGTCACGACTTGCGCTGTCCCCGTCTCTCTGATATCCCTCGGCGGCAGTTCGCGTCTCAACGGGCAGATCACTACCCCTCACCAGCAGCCACAGCAGCGTCAACAACATGGTACCTAGTGCCCGGCACTTCGGATCCAGGATCCCAGCAGCCTAGCGTAGCACCCGGTGCTACCTGCAGATATAACATACAGCATGCAAAGGCACACAGAACTTCCGCAGTAAATGTTCTTATATAAATTTTGGAGGGTTGTATTGTATTAATAATTTATTAACCCTTTACCGTTTTAGGTATTTGTACAGCAAAAACCGACCGTCATTGTTCATGCCGTAACTTTTTTATTTTTCACTTTTATTATGTACAAAATGGGGTGATTCTGAAAGTAAAAACCCTCAGGAATGCGATGCAACAACTTTCAAGTCCAGAAAACGAACACAGATTTCACTATTTAGCACTAATAATTATTTGGATTTATTCCCGATCGGGCAAACTGTTGCAATATGCAATAAATCAGATCCTTGCACTGGAGTGGCTCCCTCAGGTAAGTGGATACCAGGTTCGTTCTCTGGGTGGAATGCAGGAGTGTTACCAGTCACAGCGGTGTCAGCATTGTCCCAAGTATTGCAAATATCGACTAGTGCAGGTTGCACCGCTGGCTGTACATAGTACCTGTGCACCACGACCTCAACCCTGACGACGGCCTATTCCACGGCCGAATCCTCTCTCTCTCTGCCACGTCCCCTTCCACCATTAGTGGCACTCATCTCAGCGACACTGTCGTCGTCTGTGACATCCATGTCACTCTCACTGGCGCTGCTTTCACTCGCCATGTCATCGTCGCGGTCGTCGTCAGAATAAATATTTTCAACAGGATTGTCTGGCTCCACAAACTCATCTTCGCTGGATGAGGCAGCGACAGAGTCGTCAGAAAGGGTCTCCAGAAGCGAAAGAGCTTGCTCCGCGTCCATGGCTTGCACAGCAGGGCAGACAGTCGTGAGGCCAGCTCAAGCAAAAGTCGAAATAATCTGCAGGCAATACCAAAAGTCGCAGGGTACGCACTTTTCCCAAAGCGCATTTTTCAAGTCGCGATTTTCGCGATTTTTTATATTGCATCACACAAAAAAATTGTCGGCACCCTCTGCGCGTACATCTTGGCTACCAGTAGGGAAAATCCCAGCTCTCTGCGGTGAACCAGTCCAGCGCTGTGCGCATAGAAGTCATCGACCGCGAGCGGTCGAAATTTGTACGTACAAACGGTAAAGGGTTAAATCAGACACACAATACGACATCAGTCTAGAACTAGCCACACTGAATTATTGTATCAATCAATGTATAAAATAATATAACATAGCTATGATGTCAGATATTGCTGCACTCCTCCGCGACGTGTTCGTATCATTGTTATATTGGCCGCCGATTTTGCTGGCCAGCGGCAGCCGGCTGCTGCGGGCAGACTTTGACAACATGCCCTGGCTGCCCACATCGGTGGCACACCGGAGGGGGCTGAAAGTTACCTGGCATATGCTGAATGGCACCTGGATATGGACGAGTTGGGATCCCCATCCCCTGTCCTGCCTGAAC
This sequence comes from Sycon ciliatum, assembly GCF_964019385.1. Taxonomy (NCBI): domain Eukaryota; kingdom Metazoa; phylum Porifera; class Calcarea; order Leucosolenida; family Sycettidae; genus Sycon; species Sycon ciliatum. The sequence goes on from NC_088646.1 coordinate 18,493,232, forward strand.
ATTAGCATCGACCGCACCTAGGCTACGCACACCTCCTGCCACTTTCTTTTTCACCCCTTCTGCTTGGATTGCGGCCTGGAGCCGCTTCTGCTTTTTGGAGCCTGTCACCAGGTCCATGAGCAGGTTACCTCCTTGGAAAGCTGTCGCCACCTGGTGGCCATGGTTTTCAGCAACAACAAGCCACTCCTGCCTCTCTCTTAGTACACGCTCGCCTTTTTTTGCTGCCCTTCTCCTTATTCTCTTTGACTTCTACTTCATTGAGGCAATGACGTCTAACAGTTCCTCGTTCAATGCAAACTGCTTTGCATAACTGGTCGTCTTCCAGTTCAGCTCCGTGGGTGTTCCGGACTTCCTTTTTCGCCTCGGCGAGCGGGATCTTGAGCTTGACTCCGAGGAGGACGAAGACGAGGACGATGATGATCTTTCATCGGGGGAGTTTCCCACTCGTCTTCTTTTCAGCAACCTGCCTCGTTCTGCTAGCCTTTCCATGCCTCTTTCCAGCATCCGGATCTTCATGCCTAAGAGCTCTTGCTCGCTCTCGAAATCCGTGGCTGCTTTGGACGCAGCAACACTAGCTTGTTGTGGAGCTGCGGTTGGAGGTGCCGAGGCGTGGTGTTCCACTGCCGTTTCGTACTCTGACGACGACGACGTGGTTCCGACCTTATCGGAGTCAGGAAACTCAAATACAGCTGAGGCACTAGCGCCTCCTCTCTTGCTTCTACCTCTATCCCGACCAGAGTTCACAGCTTTTACTTTACGACCACTCATGTTGGCAACAGGAAAGAACAGCACCAGGCCGATCTACATGACGACTACGACAGAGAAATTTTTTGGGCAGCTGCACACTTGGCAAGAAGAAAAACAATGATCTGCAGAATCACAGCAACAGCACTTTCAGCCACAACACACTGCCCTCGTACCCGTTCCATACGCACGTGCAAAAAAATATTAACGGAGAACTAGATTTCTCGTTTCTTTCGCTTCGCTCAGCCAACGAGAAATGAACATGTCTCAATGCATGCGTCGTAAACACACTAGACTAACTAGACAATCGTTTTAATCGTATCAATCGTGATCCTCTTGCAACATACACATGCAAATAACTCGAAACCGAGAATGTATCGGTCTGCGACATCCTCCCCACCAAAGCCCATCTCACACATGCACAAGTCAATCACGATACCTCTGAGGGTGTTGTACAAGACGGGTATGCGTGGGTACCGGCTGCTGCACTTGTGGCTGTGGCTTGAGTGTGGCTTTCTCACTTATCACTTCCTCTGGATCATCAGCACTACTTCTAGGCACGACATCCTCGACATCCTCAGGCTCACTATCATCATGAGCAGTTGGTGACTCATCACGGCTGGAGATCTCCAACGGCGCCAAGCGCTGAATGGGCCGCAGCAACTCATGTCCACTTACTCGGACCTTCGCGACACGCTGACGGCCATCTCGACCAGTGTGGAGCTCCAGGATTCTGGCCAACTTCCAGCAGACGCGCTTCTTGGTGTGGTCTTCCAGGAATACGACGTCGCCAACCGCCAGTGAATAACCCCTGCGGTCATGGTGACTGCGGAGGCTCAGCAAATACTCCGCATTCCATCGGGCAGTAAAGTGTACTCTCAGCTGCGAAAGATATTGCAGACGACGGTTTGTGTCAGTATGGGACAAGCAACTCTCAGCATTCGGGTCTGACTGGACACTTAGATAGAGAGGAGATGGAACTCCGACACCGAACAGAACAGTCGTGCATACGCAGACATGCATACACAAACACACCAGCCAAGGGGCACAATCTCAAGAGTAAAACATTTCCATTTATCTTACTAGTTTCGGCCTCGTTAGGCCTCGTCAGAGAAGGATGAGCTTCTAAAGAGATCGTGTGCTTATATAAGCTAGGAAGTGCAGTGTCTTGGGATAATGCACCAAAAAAAGAAGACCTCCACCAGCACCCAGCAACATTGACGGAGACAGCGGCAAGTCTTCGTCCTCCGTTACATAGGTGATCGGACGGTCATTAACTATATCCTGCACTTCCGACAGCAGAGTACGTAGCTCCGTCTCGGAGAGGAGAGACTTGCCTAACACACGCCGCAGTGGGGACTTGATAATAGCAACCAGCGTTCAAAGAACCCACCATGCCATGGTGCAGCCTAAGAGCCATTCGGGGCAATGTGCCTCATCAAACACATAATCTGTCCGACGCTTATGTGCTTCTTTACGGATGCAGAAAAATTGCACTCCGAATCGCACTTTAAGATGAGTGGCCCTGCCTACCTGCTTACTGTTTTTCTGTCCGCGCTCTCTTGATGGATTCCCGGTGCCTTTCACAAATAGCCCGTTCAACAGTTCGAGGCTTCATCACCACCACATCACTTGCATGCACTTGCCATAACCTACAGACTGACCGATACGAAATCGGCTTTTCTGCCGTGCCCAGTGACTCAATGTACGAGGTGTACATGTTCCGCTTGCGATGTGAAGCAGGTAAATGACTACGTGTGACTTTAGCTCTCCCTCGTGGTGGTGCAGGTGGGGTAGACCAACAATGTTCGCAATATTTCGTACGTTTGCCACTGCATTCTCCACAGCACTGGGATGCTGCATTATGTTGCTTGGCTGATTGCCTTTCGGCTTGTGTCTAGGGTCTCTGCGCTGGCGGTTTCAGCAATGTCCTGCAACCTTTGCCATAGATGTGCTGACCGATTTTGTTTAGATCCATGAATGCTCGCGTACACACCTTTACTTCCAGTACAGTGTGCGTGAATGAATACTTACACTTCTTACCGCGTGACGATGTTTCGCGCAGAGTGGCTGTCAATTGTCCTAAGATAAATAGGCGCTTTGACTTTTTAGGGACTCACTTGAAACTCTCCACCAGGGGCAGCAGCAACTTGTCAGGGTCTTATTTTTCAAAGCAGTTACTGTGTTTGCATCCACAGCCGTCTTCCTGCCAGTCCATGATCTGCGCCATGAGCAGCCCTTCTTCTGCGTCTACCACATCAATGTCAATGTCATAGTTGACGTAGGAGTCGTTCAGCGGGTCGACATGCAGCTCCTCGTCGCTGTCACTGCTGCTAGAGCTCTGACTTACCTTGCCAATATAAAGTCTTTCGGTGAAGACTCTTCATCGCTATCAGCCTCACTATCGCTGGACAAGCTCAGCATGGTTTTGTTGCATGGAGAACACACATCAGCACATTAAAGTGTTGAAACGAGTCACGTTCTCTCTCGCTCAAGGGTGTCCTCTTTTTATCTGTCATTCAAAACTGAATAATGGCACCGTCGAAACGTGGCAGCTATGTGCTTCAAGCTGAGTGTCATTGAAGCTGCCGAGGAAGTAGGCAATCGATCTGCTCACCGTACATCCGGCATTGATGAGTTCATGGTTCGCCGTAGGCAAAAAAGAAACTGAAAACTGAAATTGTCAGCAAAGAAATAAGGGATGCGGCTCACGTACCAAATACAGGGTAGATGGCTGTATTTTGTGGCAAAAAAATCTGGGCGGAACTGATATTCCAGTGCGGCTTATTCTCCGCAAAATACGGTAATAGCGGGTACCGCATAGTATAGCCATTCATGGCAAGACCATCAAGATGGAATCTCTTTACTATCGACCGTGATCGACAAGCAAGAACTTGCAGAGAGCAACGATTTTTATTGCATGTGCATGGTATTTAGTCATGGGGGGGGGGGGGGGGTGCTGGCCCGTCTTAAGTATAGTCTTGTGCCTTTGATGAAAAAAATAGGAAAAGTCATGCACACCTGTTCCTCCTGTATCATACATGTTGCACATTGCGATCTGTCTGCTGCGTTGCTGCATGTGCTGTCCAATCTACAGGGAGCGCAGAGTGGCTTCTTGAAGCCCTACATCGAGATTGGCTGGTGTGAACAGCTGATGAACAAGGTATAGTCATGCTATTACTGCAGCTTGTCTCACAATAGTAGACACTCTAGACAGCCTTCAAGAATGTGACTCATCCAACGGATACAAACGATTAAATGTTCCTTGGAAATGCACGGAAATAAGATGTTGGGTCTTTCTGATTATCGTTTCCAATTTATGCAGTTTGGTTTAGCTGTCGTGTGTGAACACTCGCCCATGACGGGTTCACAAGACCCCTGCCCCCCCCCCCCCCCCCACATCAGCATTGCTTTCTGTGAGGGATGCATTCGTTCTTCTCTTGTCTGTGTGTGGTGATCGATGGTGCGTCTTCTCCTGGCGATCTTCTCGTGTTTAGGCACTGGAAAGACTGGCAGACTCCTTCCGCGATCCAACGCAGTACCTGGATGAGTACAAAGCGTACGAAGATCTGATCTCAAAGAAGGTTAGAACAGTTGTATTCCGGGAAACTAGCATGTAGTACGACCATGTAGTAGTGGTAGTAGTGATAGTGTATTCCGACTGTAGAGATGGTATTCAGCAACAGCCAGGGCTGTGCATTCTGAGCCGTACTGAATGCTCAGCTGGAGCAACGACTGCTCATGGTGGAGAGAAGAGTGGCATGAAATTGGGAAAATCTAGATAGTAACATATAAGGCTTGACAAGTAGCTAAATCGAAGCAAATCAAGCTAACTAAACATGTATGGCCATCTTGCTGAGTGAAAGAAGAAGGCAGAGAAGAAATGTTGGAACGTCTCCATGACGGCCTTGCGTTATAATTTTACTCTGAAAAATGAACACAATGCCTGCATGCTAAGCCAAGTATAATGGATTTCCGTAGAGAATGCACACACGAGGGAGTGCATTGCTCTGAACCACCTCACTGATTGTTGCCCGTGTATAGGCCTTATGCACGTTGTACAGATGCACGAAATCCCGTAGAATCCCGTAGACCCGGTTGGGTGTTGAATGTGCAGGACCCTATTGTGTTTATTGCTATTTCCACAGCGAAATGGGCCCTGAAGGCATTTCGTACGAACACTTTTTCGACAGTGATCTAGCGAGTCGTTAGTTCAATCCCAAAGTGAAGAAGCTGGAAAAGTGATTGTTCGCCGCGAATTATGAGGCTAAATGGGTCAAACACGCATGTATAGCACACAATGAACACCCAACCGGGTATGTACACACCTACGGCCCTAGTACAGAACTTCGTACATCTGTACAATGTGCATAAGGACTATTATGTGGCCATTTTGTTTGCATTTGTTTTCAGGCGGAAGAAGAACTGGAAGCGTTCTTATCAGACGAGGATCGGAAATTTGCCGAGCTCACTGAAGTAAGTATTTGGAAGCTCTCTGGTTTCTTTATATCGCTGTCAGTGTGAATGTCGTGTCTACTGTTTTGAACGGGTGGCAGACGAAGTTTATTGAATTTCCAACTATTGTTCTGTTGTTCCGAGTTGGTGTCATACATTGCGTGCTGTTTGAGGCGATCTCTTTGTGTGCGGTGAGCGCCTTGTTTTGCCTCGTGCCGTATTCTATCCGTGACACTATTTGTTTGGTTGTATTGTCCTCTCTGGCTGCCATTGCTTTTCAGGAACACGACAAGTTCTTGCAGATCACGCGTTCTTTGAAGTACGGCAAGAGAGAGGTAGGCAGTGCTCGTGTGCATGGTATGTGTGGAAGAATATGACCGTTAGCATTGTACGGAATGGCTGATGACAAGCCTGTGCCAGGGAGCAGGGAGCCCAGGTGCTGTATGCGGCAGTGACTTTACTTGTGCAATTGTGCTGATCTACCATTGTGCACTGTGCTGTGTTGTGTTGTGTTGTGTTGTACTACAGACGGTTCCGATGGGTCTCATGGAGCTGCATTTGGGTGACCTGCACCGGGCTCTGATCCGCCGCTCCGACGAGCTGAAGAACCGTATCCTGCAGTCCGTACTTTCAAAGCACGGCGAGAAGACGCAGACGTGAGTGCGCCACGCTGACCGTGTATGTGTGTGATACCTGGGTGAAGACCGCTGTGACTACGGTGACATGTGTAGAATAGTGGTATGTCCTGAAAGTGTATGCGTCCCTGTGCCGTTATGGCATGTGCAATAGTGGTGTGCCCGGACAGTGCATTCATCTGTGTCGTCATCACTGAACTACCAGCAAGGGCTGTGTCAGAAACCACATGAGTTTGAAGACCGCGGTAGGGCATTGCCATGGTGGATGCTGAAGCCAGTACTTACGTGTCGATGGCTTTGTGTATCCTGTGATCTCTGTTCTCCTGCAGGCTGGTCTCGGAGTTTGAGACAGTCACGGACAAGGCACTTACAACTCCAAGAGACACCGATCACATCGTCGAGTTGAAAGAGTACATGCAGAACGTGCAGAACAAGGTGCTGCCGGAAATGGAACGATCCGTGCTGGAGACGAAAGACCGCCTGCTGTTCTTGGTCAGTTATCTTTGAGCTGGGCGGACATGTACATGTGTCTTGAATAAGTCAAATTTCTTAGACATCAAATACATGTAGTGTATAACAGGGTGTTGTGACATCTACAGTCCATTTCAAAATAAGAAGCAAACAGGTTTGTCGAGGAAAGGGATGAAGATAAAGGAAGTTCGAAGATCAAAGTGCATAGAAGGTTTTTCTGGGCATGGCGATTTTTCTGTTCCTGCAGGTTGAGTCAATGACTTTGCCCACCGCTGAGCAGAAGATGTGCATGGATGTGTTCAACTGGAACAACCGCATATCCGATGTCATTGCCCAGCACAAGGAAATCATCCAGCGCGCAACGCAGCATGGCCAAGACGCTCTCAGGGTTGGTCCAGCGTGGGGTATCTGTTGCCTGATACATACATTCTCTTTCAGGGGTGATCCTTGTGTTTCTTCTGGTATCAACTGCATGATAGGCCACACAGTGTGAAACATGTCGGGGCAACCACTCTGATAACGGGACTACCTGACCCAGAGGACCACTACAGACAGTACCAAGAGGTGTGTCTTTTCCACCAATGTGAACCTGGATAAGGAGATCGCCTGTACACAGATGCCGCATTTTGAAGGTCCCCTGAGCATTTGGCTTGCACAGCTTTCACGGTACTTGTTTTCACATCCCTGGAAACTCGGGTTGTCAAAGTCTTGGGTAGCATAGTGTAGTGTTATACTTGTCTTTATATATAATAAAGTCCTTGTACTCAATCTCTTACTTTATTGCAATTGCAGTGATAGACTTTGGTGATGACGGTGTTACAGAGATGATATTCAAACTAGTTTAGGAATTAGATTCCATTTCTTTCTTTTCCATTGTGCCACTTTACATAGCTGATTTCGACTTCATCGATGATTCATTGTGCGCATCAATTGCTTACTGTGTTGTTTCGGCTTTTCTGAACAGCTCAAGCGTGAGCGTTTCAAGGAAGAACTGCAGGGTTACAAGCGGCAGCTGGCCGAGTTTGTGGTAAGGCCGTCCGTGCCTGCCTTCATGTCTACGTGAATATGTGTGTGTGTGTTTGTTTGTGTGTGTGTTTGTTGTGTGTGTGTGTGTGTGTGTGTGTGTGTGTGTGTGTGTGTGTATGTGTATGTGCGTGCGTGCATCATTGAACAGAAGCACATGGTGATGCACATCTACGCACATGCACACACACGCGCGCACACGCGCGCGCACACACACACACACACGCACACACACACGCGCACATGCACACACTGATGTGCAGATCGTCTACCCACCATTTACACCATGTTTGTGTTCTTTTCCTGATACGTGTGCTGTCAATTAAACAATGGCTCTCTGCTTTCTTATACAACTGCTTGATCTAGACTTTTGATGATCTGAAGAAGATGAAACTTTACGTCAAGAAAGCCAGTGCTTTGCAAGCTAAACTGGACACTGCAGCAGAGAAAGCCGAGCAGTTTAACCAGGAAGAGGACGCCTTCGACTGGGAGAGAACGCAGTACCCAGAACGTATTGAGGCTGCTAACACGCTGGCACCATACGTCAAGCTGTTCGACACCATCCACAATTTCGACGTCAAATCCAAGTGAGTTGCGAATTTGCTATTGATTTGAAAATTGAGTGTGCATGTGTGCGTGTGCGTGTGTGTGTGTGTGTGTGTGTGTGTGCGTGTGTGTGCGTGTGTGTGTGTGCGTGCGTGTGCGTGCTTGCGCGTGCGTGTGTGTGCGTGTGTTTAGTGCATACAGTGCAGTGCATGTCCTAAGCTTACATTGGATCCTGTGCGCTGCACTGTGCTGCCGGACCAGCTACAACGTAGCAAGCATGATGGCAACACGTTTTCTAAGTGTACACGTTCAGCAGCTACCCACTGTACCCACTATACACGTGGTCACGCTCACCTTGTGACCTACACAGTGCACTATCAGTATCAGCAGAAAGAATGCAGGGATTCATAACTTGGAGATTCGCATGGCATGCTTATGTGTCTCGTGCATTTTTTTATTTGTGCGCGCTTTGCCGCAGCGATTGGATGTTCGGTCCGATCGACAATGTCGATCCCGATATCGTGGAGCAGGACGCCGGCAGCATGTCCAGGAACCTCTACAAAGCGGAGAAGCAATTCCAAGACAACCCGAACCCTCTTGCCATGGCCAAGGCGGTAAGTGGATGACCTGGCCTGGCCTGGAGTCTCTTGTCTACTACTTTCAGGGGAGGGGAGGGGGGGGGGGCATTCCCAGAGGAATATGCTGGTAATATAGGGGCATCGGAACTGGTGCAGCAGGTGCGGCGAAAGCTGCACCAATAATTTTATCTTGTGATTTTTGAAACAGTAAAATACCGTAGAATCCCGCGGATAAGCCCATGGGCTGATCTGTTTCACAAGGACATTTCGGTGGGCTTATACGAGAACATGGGCTTATGCGCGGGCATGGGCTTATACGCCGACACCAAAATTATGCTTTTGAAAAGTAGTCAAGTGGTGTGCTTCACTGTCCGAAGAGGGCAGAGCCTTGTACACAAAGTATCAAGGAAGTGAGAAGTACATTGTTGAAAACCACTGTGCAAACAAAAACAACCGATGATTGTGTTGAAATGTTAAAAAATCTACATGTGCTATGTACGTACATGGTACGACCAAGAGTCCGGACTCTTGGTATGACCTAGGCCCATGGGCTTGTATGACGAAGCTTTGTGATGTTCGAATTAACCCTGGGCTTATGCGCGAGCGTGGGCTTATACGCGGGTGGGCTTATCCGCGGGATTCTATGGTTGGCTATTTGGGCCTCATTTTCCAAACGTTTTTCCCAGGAGAGGGTCCCAGATCCCAGGCCTGTTCAGGGCCGCTCGCCAATGTCGAATACCTTCTCAACACCCATGTAATCGTGTACCATTACCGTTCCTGTGTGGTCTGTTGTGAATGTGGTGGTGGGTCGGGACAGTATGAGCACTTTTGACCTGAGGAGGACAGTCAAAGGACCTGCCTTGCGAACATAGTGCAAACAAGCTGGGTTGAGCGCTTGCTGTGGCACAGGAGTCTGCATCGGTGCCTTTGGCTTTGTGCTCGATACCTTGGTGACAAGTTCTTGACTGGTCTCTGGTTTCTGATGGCGGTTCACCAGCCTCTGTACGAGAATTCAGCCCAAGGCGTTTTCGCTTGCACATCCAAACTCCGAACACATCCAAACATCACTACACATCCAAGCTATTCCTGGCCATCATCGTGTTGTCACCACCGGCTGGTGTGTGTGTGTGTGTATTTGTGTGTGCGTGTGTATATGCGTGTGCGTATGCGTGTGTGTGGGTGTGCGCGTGTCTGTGTGCGTGTGTGTATGCGCGTGTCTGTGTGCGTGTGTGTATGCGCGTGTCTGTGTGTGTGTGTGTGTGTGTGTGTGTGTGTGTGTGTGTGTGTGTGTGTGTGTGCGCACGTCTGTGTGTTCTCCTTTCCAGGTCAAGCTCAAGGTTGAACACTTCAAGGAGTACTTACCACTGGTGTCGTCACTCTGTAATCCTGGCCTGCGTGATCGCCACTGGGAGCAGATGAGCGAGGTAGTGGGCTATCCACTACGTCCTGACCCGGTACGTACTGTGGAGGTGGTTTTAGTATTGTGGCCGTATAGCTGAACCTAAGTACTGTCCTGCTCGATGAAATCCAGTCGCGTCACTCAAGTTTGCGCCTTGCACCTTTTCACAGCCCAGTGTGCGCAACGCCCGGCGTGTACTTGAGTGACGCGACTGGATTTCATTGAGCAGCCCTCTAGTTGATGTAGTATAGCCCATGAAGGAAAGGCTAGGTTCTTGTTTCTGATAGCTGCTTCTTTTACCCAAGTTTCGACATGCGTAGACTTTGACTGATCATGAAGCATCGAAGTACAGAAGGTATTTCGGAAAAAAGAGTCCGATCAAGAATTTCCTGTCTGTTTGGTATCAAGTTGGTCTGAGTTTGCACTTCAAGGAGTACAATGTGGCAGGAATGGATGTTAGCGTTTGACCACTGAAGAATGCAATGCAGTTTCCGACCAAGTTTACCAAGTGTACTTGTGTGCCATGTATGTATTTATGTGTCTCCAGGATACGACATTGAAGAGTCGCATCGACATGAACTTGGAGGCTCATCTGGAACGCTTCGAGACAATTAGCGAAGCCGCCAGCAAGGAATTCTCCCTGGAGAAGGCCATGGAGAAAATGATCACCGAATGGGACGAGGTGTGTGTCCGTATGTCCGTGTGTGTGTGTCCGTGTGTGTGTGTGTGTGTGTGTGTGCGTGTGTGTGCTGTGTGTGTGTGTGCTGTGTGTGTGTGTGCATGTGTGTGTGTGTGTGCATGTGTGTGTGTATGTCCGTGTGTGTGTGTGTATGTCCGTGTATGTGTGTCCGTATGTCCGTGTGTGTGTGTCCATGTGTATGTGTGTCCATATGTCCGTGTGTGTGTGCATGTGTGTGCATGTGTGTGCATGTGTGTGCATGTGTGTGCATGTGTGTGCATGTGTGTGCATGTGTGTACATGTGTGTGTGTGTGTGTGTGTGTGTGTGTGTGTGTGTGTGTGTGTGTGCTGTGCTGTGTGTGTGTGTGCATGTGTGTGTGTGTGTATGTGTGTGTGTGCACGCGTGTGTGTGCACGCGTGTGTGTGTGTATGTGTGCTGTGTGTGTGTGTCCGTGTGTACACTGTGTTTGTGTATGCACATGCGTGCATGTGTGTGCATGTGCATAATGTACGTCATGAATTGTAGCATCGTGTTCTAGAGGTGCAACCCAGAAAGTTGGAAGCTGGAGCTACAGTAAAACCTGTGACTACCGACCACCCGTTGGGGTCAGAGAAGTTGTATTTCTCGCCGGCCGAGCGCAGCGAGATAGGCGAGAAATGATTTCTCGCGAAATATTTTCAGTTGCAAATATGGCATCTGGTGTGTTCTTTGTTGTCGCTTATTTTCCTGACTTCTTCAGTCAGTTTTGAGTCTCACCAGTGTCCCTGCCCTCCCACCCTTTTTTTTCCGTGCATATTTTCAATGCTTTTTATCACTGTTTGCTGTGATGTGCTTGCCATGCCTACATGATGCCTAATCGCCATTGGGGATATACACCCGGTTTTTTCCCTCACAAATGCGTCCGTCGGCGCGAGGGTTTTTTCCCGGCTGGCTCGGTCCAGGAAAATTAATCTGACGGTCCCAAGTGGTTCTGCATCATGGCCTATTCTGCTATCCACTGGCACGCCTATTCTATCTGAGACACTCTGTTCTCAGTCCTTGCTTGCTTCCATACCTCACTCATTATCCGGTTCACATCTGGCTGCGGCCAACTACCCTTCACTTTGTGTGTTGTCGCTATTGCTGTCTATGTCTCTGTGTATGCCAGTATATGTGGAGCGAGAAAGCGGTTTTTAGTGGCAGGTGGTCCTTAGTTAGAGGTTTGCACCGCACAACCATAAATGAATGTGAGACCGTCCGTGCCTGGCGAAGTGGTCTGTAGTACCAAGCTGGTCACTAGTCACGGTGGTCTTTAGTTACAGGTTTTACTGTACCTGCATCTTGTGTTCATGTGCATTATGATCCTAATTATTATTTTATCTACCTGTGTGATTTTAGTGCCTAATGTGTATAGTGTATTCCCGTGTGTATGCATCCACAGATGGAGTTCACCATGATTGCATACCGAGACACTGGCACAAGCATTCTTTCATCCGTCGACGACATTCAGAACCTGCTTGATGACCACATTGTCAAAACGCAGACAATGCGTGGCTCACCGTTTATCAAGCCGTTTGAGGCGCAGATCAGGTAGGCTGCTTGTGTTTCGTCATGCACTGGATCCGGGTGAGAAAGGTGTGTGTGTGGGTGGATGGGTGTGGTGTGTGTGGGTGTGGGTGTGGGTGTGGGTGTGGGTGTGGGTGGGTGTGTATATTGTGTGTATTGTGTGTATTGTGCGTGCGTGTGTGTGTGTGTGTGTGTGTGTGTGTGTGTGTGTGTGTGTGTGTGTGTGTATTGTGCGTGTGTGTGTGTGTGTGTGTGTGTGTGTGTGTGTGTGTGTGTGTGTGTGTGTATTGTGCATGTTCGTGTGCGTGCACATGGGTGGGTGGGGGTGGGAGGTATATGTGAGTGTCCGATTGTCGGCGTTTGTCTGCACCTTAGAACTAGTATTGCCTGGTTGCCATGCAAGGCTGTAGGTTCGCTGGTGAATCTAGGATGTGTGATTCATTCCTTTGGTACCTTGGTGTATCGGCAGGTCATGGGAGGGCAAGCTGCTGATGCTACAAGAAATCCTGGACGAGTGGCTGAAAGTACAGGCAACCTGGCTCTATCTTGAACCGATCTTCAGCTCTCCGGATATCATGGCGCAAATGCCCGAGGAAGGCAGGTGAGAAAGATGTTGCAGAGTGCATGTGGCGTTACTGGCATCTGCTGTGCGTATTGATGTTGAACTCTTAACCAAGGCAATTCATTTTGGTGCATTTTTGAACCTGAAGTAGCGTACTTTCCATCACAACTGAATCTCGTTTTAATAATTTCAATGCAGCATTATACACGGTCTCTGTTGTGTTGGTTCAATCCTACAGGCGCTTTACCACCGTGGACAAAACATTGAAAGCTGCCGTTACACAAGCGCTCAAGGTAGAGTCAGCATCAAGATATTAGAGTCGCTTCTGCCAATAAGCATGTGCTTAAATTCTCTAGCTGTTGCTTTAATTTGGTGTGGGAGAGAGAGAGAGAGAGAGAGAGAGAGAGAGAGAGAAAGAGAGAGAGAGAGAGAGAGAGAGAGAGAGAGAGTGAGTGTGTGTGTGTGTATGTGTGTGTATGTACGTGTGTACGCGCGCGTGTGTGTGTGTGTGTGTGTGTGTGTGTGTGTGTGTGTGTGTGTGTGTGTGTGTGTGTGTGTGTGTGAGAGAGAGAGAGAGAGACAGCCACACACACACACACACACACACACACACACACACACACACACACACACACACACACACACACACACAAACAAACATACACACACGCACGTGCGCACACACACGTGCCCACACACACACACACACAGCAAGGGAGCAAGAGGACATGTTGGTGACCTACATTGTCCTGTTGTGTTGTGCTTCGTAGGACTTGCATGTGTTGAAGGTCATTGACATCGACGAGTTGCTTCCCAAGATGAAGAACAACAACGAACTTTTGGAGCTCATTCAGAAGGTACGTATGCGGAATGTGTGCTCGGTGTACATGTATAGCGGTTGGCTGTGAGGAAACATTCTATTTGAAGAGCTGGGGTGTTTTTGATGCCAACGACATCAGATAGCGGCAGCCCAGTCAAGCTAAAGCCAAGGTTTTGCGTTTCATCCCCTTATATGTACATGTACATGCAGTCAGTCACTGACTGCAGATTTCAGCAAACCTGAGTAGTAAATGTTGCTCTCTGCCCAATTTTCCAGGGATTGAACGACTATCTGGAGAAGAAACGTCTGTACTTCCCGAGATTCTTCTTCTTGTCCAATGACGAGTTGCTCGAGATTCTTTCGGAGACCAAAGATCCAACTCGGTAAGCCTGCTGCTTCCAGTGTCAGCTCAGGGCGCCAAGCTACTCTATCCAGCTGCCAACGTTGTTTCCCACATGGCACATAGAACACACAGTTTTGGAATAGCCTTTTGAAGGGTTTTCGCAAGAAGGGAAGAAATGGCGTACATGTTCTGCTATGAATGTTGCCATGGAGCTAGGCACAAGTTTTGTATTTGCGGGCTACTAGTAGCAGCCTTCCCTGGAGGCAAAATGTTACATTTGACTTTCAACTTGTTATACCTGTTTGCATGGCATAACTGGTTTTAAATGGTGTCATTGATGCAATTGAAGATATTGATTTTCTTATTCTGGTAGTATCCTTGCGTAATCATACTGTGTGCTCTTTGTGGTCTCTCCCCCCCCCCCCCTTCAATACAGTGTGCAGCCTCATTTGAAGAAGTGCTTTGAAGGCATTGCAAAGCTCGAGTTCACCGAGATCCTGGACATCACACACATGAAGAGTTCCGAGGGCGAGGTACGGTACTGGATGCTGCACTGCACAAGACCATGCGCTGATTGGCCGGCTTTTTTATTTCGTGACGTCGGGCTGCATCTACGTGCCGCTCTACACGAACAGGCTCTGTATGTCGTGCAACAGCTTAGTGTGCTGCACTGGTCAGCACAAGTGCATCACGAATCTGCTGCATTGGCGCAGTTGCAGATAGTAGCTGTGACGACTAGCTAGCTAAGTCGATGTGCATCAACGCACAATTACAGATAACTGTGACGATTAGTTGGCTATGCCAACGTGCATCAACACAGTTACAGATAGCTGCAGGTGACTGAGTAGCTAAATCTATGTGCATCAACGCATAGTTACAGATAGCTGTGACGGCTAGCTGGCTAAGTCTATGTGCATCAACACACAGTTGCGGATAACTGTAGACGACTGGCTGGCTAAGTCGATGTGCATTTCTTGCCTGTTCTGTTCCGTGTACTTAGGTGGTGCCACTGATTGACACCATCTCCACTGCCAAGGCTCGAGGTCAGGTAGAAAAATGGCTGCTGGAACTCGAGATTGACATGATTGCCAGTTTGAAGAAGGTAATCTAGATGCTAGCGGGCGTAAAGATGTTGCATGAATACCTGTTCTGTGTATATCAACTACAGTAAAACCTGTAACTAAAGACCACCGTGTCTAGCCACCAGCCTGCTACTACAGACCACTTTTCCAGGCACGGACGGTCTCACATTCATATGGTTGTGCGGTGCAAACCTCTAACTAAGGACCACCTGCCACTAAAGACCACTTTCTCTGGCCCCAAGGGGTGGTTGTTAGTCACAGGTTTTACTGTATGTGTGCTGTGTAGCTGTGCTCTGAACTACTTCAGTTGTTGTGTTTGGTGTGCTGCATCTTACCCAGCAGACACCCCTGTGCTGTGAATTAACATGCTGTTGGCTAGTTTCACACATGGTACTAGTGTTGTGGACTGGACATGCTATCAAGATTTGTATGTCCAAGTTCTTCCGCAATATACGAAACAATTTTTTTCCCGCAAGAATGGAGTGCTCACTAGCTCATACATATGCCTAAGTCCCACTCGTCCTCCATCTGTGCTTATTTCGCAGGTCATTGCTGACGCCACACAGGCGTATATCAAGCGACCGCGCATCGAGTGGGTGCGTGAGTGGTGCGGGCAGTCTGTGCTGTGCGTGTCACAGCTTTACTGGACAAAGTACACGCACGACGCGCTCAAGACTGGGCCAAAGGTAGGTTTCAGCTCTGTTGTGTGTCTGGTGTGCCTGCTGTGGCTCAGTTCGGAATGGCCGATTCAGTACAGTGTCAGTATGGATGGTGGTCTTCACAAGAATGCCACACTCTTCTGTAAGGTCTTGAATATAGGCTTATCTACCGGTCTGTAAGAATGCTGGTACAGTCAGACTTCGTCTAACCGCACATATCCGTTTTCCACAAAAATATCCGGATAGGCGAGGGAACCTGATTATCGAACACACATTCTGTATATATCCACTACATATGCTGTAAATCGGTAACCAACGATTTTCTTCCGGATGGCGAGGGATCCGGATAAAAGAGGACTGGATAAGTGAGGTCTGAGGTCATATCGGTGTACATCCACTTGATCATTATCCCTTCACTTCGTCGCCTTTTCGTAACGTGGTCCCGGCGTTGGGTTTTGTTCATCTCCCTGCCAGGCTATGGAAGAGTACCTTGCCTTGAACACCAAGCAGATTGAGGAGATTGTGGCACTGGTGCGAGGCAAGCTGCCGAAGCAGAACCGCACCACGCTGTCCGCTCTGGTCGTGCTGGACGTGCACGCCCGTGATGTGCTGGCCCTGCTCGTGAAAGACGGTGAGTCATGGCGACTTGTTTTGGCCATACTCTGGTGTACAGTGGGTTTACTGATATGATTCAGTTCCCCTTTACAATATACACACATATGCATGAACCAGGTACAATCACTATAGTTGTAAGTATTATGTGAATTATTACTTTCGTGAACGGAGAGGAAGGACTACAAGAAGGAAAGGGGAAATGAGATAAGCTTGACATGTAGAAGAAAAAGCGACAAGGTCAATCGTGCACCTAGCCAAGTCTATGAAGACCAAACACTAATTGTAATATTACAACACAACTCATGGCATGCGACACCAACTATAGCATCACTACTATGGATCGTACATTCATGCATTCACAAGACAGATAAGGGTTGTTCGAAGCTAGCTTACAGGGAAACATTGGTCACCTTGGTCAGCATGTTGATTTCTACTGGCGCCTCTGCTGCCTCTGCTGCCCGACACTCATACTAGTGGTGGCTGATTTATTGGTGTTGTACAGGTGTCCAGGATGAAATGGACTTCTCATGGCTGAGTCAGTTACGCTACTACTATGAAGTAGGTTATTGTCACATACATGTACTCTTAGCTGTTGGAGTTCAAATGTTGGTGTTCAGCGCTATCATGATTGCTGCATGTATTCAGGATGCTGTCTCGACCTTGTATTGAAGCCCTGTCGTATTTTTGATTTCAATCTCGCTGCACTCTTCTTTCCTGCATGAAACCAGTACCAGGCTATCAACAATTTGTTTTCGGAGATCGCTGGCGCATGTGCAGGGGTGGCAAGTGAAGTCCGATCTCACGACTGCAACCGCCCGGGATTGTGTGGCCCTAGTTGATAACATGGGCGTTGCGGTGAAAACGGCTCTGCTGTACTCATGCAGCTGAACATAACTCACTTACAGCACCGGCACCACCATCACTCCCATCACCACTTCTACATCTCAATCTATAGAAGTTATGCGATTAAAACAATAATAAGAGGATGAAAAAAGTGTTTTTGCTCAGTGTTTCACGCACTAAGCGATCACCAGAAAACAGAAATGAAGTCATCCGATTACATCATCAGTTGAGATGCTTTTGCGAAGTTGCGGCCTCGCGTGGCGCAGCGCTGCACTTGCACTAGCGACTCACGTTGCATACATAGCGCCCATTAGTGAATCCGCTGACTCACGCTGTATGCTTAGCGCCCATCAGCGATTCCGCTGACTCACCCCATGGAGTCATTCGCATAACCTCTACGGAAGTGCTTATTTATCTCTCACGTTTCTGCGTGCAATTGTCATTGTCTTGTCCATCGTGCCTGTTCACAGGAGGGCGAGCGGCTTGTGACGCGCATGATCAACTCCATGCTGGCGTACGGGTACGAATACCTCGGTAATTCATTCCGTCTAGTCATCACACCGCTCACTGATAGATGCTACAGGTCAGTTGTATGCATGTACAGTGCACATGTCATGAGTACTTGACTACTCGAAATCCCTTTGTTCATATGTAGCTGCTAAGTAATTCTGAATACCATGATGACAACTCTTGCTGCAGTTGCTGCAGTATAAAAGAAATGCTCATGGTCTGGTTGCTGTCACGCTGTTCTTGTTTGCTTTGCAAGTTTGCTCTCTGTATGCCAGTTCAGGCATGCACGTGTATCTGATCGTGAAACTTATTTTCCCATCCATGCTTGCTCCTCAGGACCCTGTTTGGCGCTCTGCATCTTCATCTCGGCGGAGCGCCAGAAGGCCCGGCCGGTACCGGTAAGACGGAGACGGTCAAGGACTTGGCCAAGGCCGTCGCCAAGCAGTGCGTTGTCTTCAACTGCAGTGACGGCCTCGATTACATCGCTCTGGGCAAATTCTTCAAGGTAACACGTCAGTAGCCAATGTTATAAGCTTCGCGATACATGGAAAATCAATAAAAAATTCAATATTTTTGGCCGGAACACGGCACAATGGTTACTGGTTCTCCAACTTAGTACAATTCGTACCCATTCTGGTGTTATTCTCGGGTGCTGAATGTTACTGGCATGCACTGTGCCGGCATGCATGCACACTCTCGTCGCTCTAATCATTGCAACAGATGTGGAGGGCATCAACCCGGTATCCCTGACAGACCTGGAACATCTTTCTGGTATTACAAACTGGACAACCTGGTGCGGTGATGTGTCTGTTGAATGTGGAAATCAGTGCCAATCAATGACCGTCACCGGATCACCATTGCAGTACCGTTCCGTGTGGCCAACAGTCATCTCTGTTGATCCTCTTTTTTTTGTTCTTGCTTCTTGTTGGCCGGTAGGGTCTTGCATCCTGTGGAGCCTGGTCATGCTTTGATGAGTTCAACCGTATTGACCTGGAGGTGCTGTCTGTAGTCGCACAGCAGATTCTGACCATTCAAATGGGTATGTTGTGAATTTTCTCTTGTGTATCTATGTTTTTTTCCTGTGCTTGCCGGCTCACAGGAGCGGATGACATAATTACTTTCATAAGTGTTCTCATATTGTTTCTTGTGGCGCAGGCATTTTAGTGTTTTTAGTAGCTGCACTTTGTATCGATTTATTTGAGGAAGTTCTATACCCATGTTGTCGTTGTATACAACGCTGTCAATTTTTGGCTGATACCTTTACGTCATCACCTGTTTTACGAGCTATGCACCTCGACTGTGTTGCAATCCCGTGCGCAGGCATCAATTCGGGAGCCAACACACTGCTGTTTGAAGGTACCGAGATCAAGCTTGACCCGACTTGTTCGGTATTCATCACCATGAACCCTGGCTATGCCGGTCGATCCGATCTGCCAGATAACCTCAAGGTGCGTGGGCCGTCGTCCCCTTGTGTGAATAGTATTTCCATACCCACTGTAGTTGGCATAGCAGCTGGTCAGCAACTCATGTGCAGCGTGCGGAATAGAGATTGGGGAATGTGTGTGTTTATGAATTTGAAGACTCCAACGCAGCTGTGTTTATGGTTGAATAATGTGGTGTGTCAGGGGTATCTTTATCACTATACTATTCAGCCAGAATGTGTGTCTCCCTGCTTTCACTTTGAAGGTCCTGTTTTTGATGTACTACAAGACTCGTACCCCCCCCCCCCTCCCCTCCATTCCTTGAACTCTGCTGCTAGTATTGGTCCTTACCATAAAAGCTTCTTGATCCTCAGGCATCTGGCCTGATGCTCCTCGCTGCTACAGCTGTCAGTCCACATGCAGCCGGGCCAGTCACATTAGGTGGACAAAAGAACGAGGAGCAAGAAATGAGGTGTTTGTTCTGGCTTTTGACCTCTGCTGCTGCCGCTGCTGACACTGACACTGACGCTGATGCTGCTGCCGCTATTGCTGCTGTTGTTGTTGTTGCAGGCTCTATTCCGCACTGTAGCTATGATGGTACCAGACTACGCCCTCATTTCCGAGATCATGCTCTATTCATGTGGATTTATCAGTGTGAGTACACTAGTCATCCAGCCCTGTAGGCTGTAGGATGTAGGCCGTCAGAGGTGGAAGCGCAATCTGCTTGAAAAATGCTTGTGTTGTTTCGATAATTTCCCATTTCGCAAGCAATGTAAAATTATGTAGTGGAGTGGGAATTGTATAAGGAGTTGGAGGTGAGATATAACTATGTTTGACCCTCACGATTTACGCGATTTCATGCTCAAACACAGCATTTTTTTTTAAGTTTAATATGTTACTAAAGCTGTACTTGATGCAGCTCATCCAAGGCCCTTTCAGGCCTATTTTCATGGTGAACAAACCCAAACAGGGTGGGTGGGAGGAACGTACCGGTAGTTATATCTCACCTCCAACTCCTTATACAATTCCCACTTCACTAAACAGCGGTCCGGCCGTGTCCAAAACCTCACTCTGAACAGTCCACAGAAAACGGTCTGGGTCAGGTCCACATAACCGCTTGCCCGTATCCCGCCGTTCACCCACAAAATCATCACGACGAGGTGTGGCAACACTGGGTACATTGGAGGGCCTCGTGCACTGCGCGACCGGGCGCTTGTGTGCCTCACGCTCAAGGCGATGCCTTATGTGCTTCCCGAGGTAAGCAGCTACCTCTGGCAGTGGCATCCGGTAATTCTGATGGGTCAAACGCTGACCGCTTCACAGGTGGTGGATGTGATTGGGACCGTTTGGCCCGCTTGCGACGCCCGAGGTGGTGGCAATCAGCACTGTCCTGGTCTGAGGACTCCCAAGTCGGTACTAACACTGGAGCTCTGGCTAGAACTAGAGTAGCACTCACCCTCATCTCAGTCAGAGTATGTCTTTGATGAATCAGAACAGTCAGACTCACGCTCGGAGGCACTGCCAACAGTGTCCGCCGGACTCGTAGGCACCTAGGCCAAGCAGGTCGTGAGACCGTTCAGGCCGTTTAGGCCATTAGTGCTCGTCCTGCTGGCCATTGAATTTGGGTAGTTCCAGCGGCTTTATCTGGAACTGCGGAACACCAACATACCCAGCACTGTGTGGCACACTGTTTACCCAGTTCTGAACGTATCGTGACGTGGGATCCTCTGGACCATGTGGACGGGTGGCTGGATTCTGTGCGCTCACAACCCGGTGTGGCGCATCAGAGTTGGGGTGCGTCCTACTGGCTGCACCAGCCTTTGCTGGCCTGAAGCTCCTGGCTGCAGCATTTATGATGGGTGGGCGCTTGGCCTGTACACGGTGTACAGGAGACTGTGGCGGTGGTCTGACAGGTCTTGTCAGCTCAGACTGGGGTACGACAGTTACTGCAGGTTGGACGCAATCTCCTCTGTGATTGCTCAAACTAACGTTACTTTTGGCTGTCAGGCTCCACTTCCTGCACTGACTGCTCATCCACAGCGTTCATGTATCCAGAGCTGCGGTTGATAAAGTGAGCACCGCTGCGATTTGAGCGCACACTTGCAGTTGAGGAGCGATGTGAGCTGCGATGTGAGCTGTGTTGGCTGCTGTCGTCCGGAACACTTTCCTCATCGGATAGCCTAGCTAAGCCCTTGGCCAACTCCAGCTCCACCAGTCTTTTGTCTTGTTCAAATTTCTTTGCCAGAAATTCCTGTTCAAGACGTAATGTCTTTGCAGCGGCCTGAATCTTTGCTTGTCGTCGTGAAGACGATGTTGTTCTGGACGTATTACTAGTACATGACCCACTTGACACTGAGCTTCTTACAGATCTAGCATCTGCATCTGCCGCTTTCCTGGCTGCCAACGAAGGGAATTTGAAGCCTTCTGCCTCATCCCTTGCTGGCGGAATTCCTTTTAATCTCCTGCTTTTTCGAACTCGCTGTTCGCTCTCAGCTCGGTCTGACTCTAAGTCCGCCATCCGGCTCGAAGGACCAGTATGTTCTACTCGAACATGTCTGCGGACAGCGCACGACTTTGGTTTTTAGAAGACTGTATTATGTTACTCTCGCAACTCGAAATCATCCTGCCAAGGCAGTACAAAGGAATGTTCTGCTTCTCTCAAAGCAGAAGTGGAGATTCAAAAAACATTCGAATCACAAGATCGCGCGAAAGCAGTGTACGCGACTACGCGCATTAGACGTCAGCTGACGTGAATGCAACATGAGGAACGAAAGTAGTGTACGCGGCTACGCACATCAGACGTCAGCTGACGTGAATACAACATGAGGAACAAATGCGTGGTAGTATAATAATGCACAACAGTACAACAAGCAGTGCTGATAGACATACATAAAACGGAGTGGCTCTGCTGCATCACCTCTGCACCATAATCAGCGGGCTGGATATAAACTGTACATGAACCAAAAAATGGCAACGACGAGTAGTGAGCTAAATGATTTTGTTGGCAATGTGCCTGGTGGACAAAAAAATGCAAAACATCGTCGCTTCGCTTGGTTTGCAGTACGACACCTTTGCCTTGCGATGACTGTCGGCTTTCCACTTCCAGAATGTGAATCATGTCTTCCTAGGGTTCGGAAATGTCATCTAGTGGTGTTTCAGGCCGACAGAGCCACACAGAGAGCAACAGAACAGCAGCGAAAATTCGTGAAAAAAAGGCACGAAGGTGTTGTTTCCGGAGGAAGTAAGAGGAAAAATATCCAAGGCACGTCTTGTTCAAGCATGAAAAAGGGCCTGAAAGGGCCTCGGATGAGCTCCATCAAGTACAGCTTCTATAATATTAAACTTTAAAATAAATGCTGTGTTCAGGCATGAAATTGCGTAAATCGCGAGGGCTAGACATAGTTATATCGCACCGGAAACTCCGACATGCAATCACCGTCATAGTACGAGGTGTGCTCACACATGTGGGTATGGTGAATGCGCAGAGTGGTCAACTCTCCCTTCCCTTGAAGAACATCATTTTGTTGCATGTATTTCTTCGGCCACCTCTAGTCATGCGATTACTCGAATCCCCCGAATAGAACGGCTATAATGACCGTGGAAGGAGTGCTGTGTATGGTTTGACAATACTGGTGCTTCATCATTTCTATGTGTTGCTGGTGCTCCCTGCAGGCTCGACCACTGTCTGTGAAAATCGTGGCCACGTATCGTCTGTGTTCAGAGCAGCTCTCGTCACAACATCATTACGACTACGGAATGCGAGCTGTCAAGGCTGTGTTGACGGCCGCTGGAAACCTGAAGGTAGGATGGGATGCCGCAACACTAAGGAAGAGCACACCATTCAGGTTCTTCCACAACAACAGAGTGGCTGCTCTTTCTTACTGTTGTAGTGTGTTGTCTCCGAGGAAACTGTTTGTAGGATGCCACGTGTACAATTTGTGACAATGCATACCTAAGATCACAGTTTCACCTCCCTGGAAATTGAGCAAACTATTGTACATGCACATACCTCCCAGCTTTGCATGCAAGCCCGGAGTCACCTCCTGGGGGGGGGGGGGGGGGGGTACGGTCCCAGATCGGCTTCAGGGCAGATCATTCCCCATGCCAGATTTCAGTATCATGGGAGAATGCATGTCTTGTTCTGTGCATCACAATAATCTGGCTGATTCAGCTACACGTCATACTAGCGACAGATGTGTAGCCAGCTCAGTAGACCTCATTGGACACGAAAAACAGATCAGGAAGGAGAGCCTCTTAGTCTAGCAAGGAGTACACAGGAATAGCCTATTAGTACTTTCACGTAATGAATTGAACACTGGGCATCCCATGGACGCTGGGATTGGTAACATCTGGTGTGGCCATGTCCGTACCCACCGTGCCAGTGGCTCTGCGCCAGCCAGGGTATGAGTGGCTCCGCGCCAGCCAGGGTACAAGCGGAGTCTGCAAAGCGAATTACACTTGTTGCATTCCTTGCATGACAGCATTCGCTCCACACTCCAATATTACTAACAGAAACTCTGTAATCAGCGAGCAGTAGTTCCGCTTTCGTGTTCCGCTCAACTTCAAAAATCGTGTTTATCCTGAACATGTGATGGCTTGTTTGTCTTCTCTACTTAGCTCAAGTATCCCGAAGAGGACGAGGACATATTGATGTTGCGATCGATCATTGATGTCAACTTGCCGAAATTCTTGTCCTTTGATCTACCGCTCTTTGAGGTGAGCGCGTTTGGTTTTTGCTGTAGTTACAGCTATGCTACGTCGACTTGTATGCAGGCTGTATGTTGCTCCTAGAAGGATGTTCTTGCCATCTCAGAACAAGCTGAGACAAATGATAGTTGTTTTGTATAAAATTAAGTATTGCTTCCAAGCAGCTGCAATGACTGGCTGGGTACATAAACCGATGGCCCGTGATAAGCTACACCAGCCCTGTACTATCCTCATGTTTCCCTCGCACCATACATGTACATCTTTGTCTACATCGTGCTGTACATGTATCTTCTTACACTGCTTGTCCAGGGTATTACGTCTGATCTCTTCCCTGGTGTCAAGCTGCCCAAATCGGACTATGGTGACTTCATACAGTGTATCGAGGAGAACTGCATCAGATTGAATTTGCAGATGACCGAGATCTTCCTGACCAAGATTCTTCAGGTAGGCGTGCCTCACCCACGTTTATGCATTCCTTGTACACGGGTCAGCCGCAGCGGTACATTGGTCCCCTGACGTACATGTACACTGAGGATCACATTTGACTGCAGTATACCGGCAGTGGCCCAAGATCAAACGTCATGCCACATTGCCCATGTCCTTGTTTCTGTCAGATTGGGGCAGGGGCTCTTATCTTGTATTCTGGATTTCATTGTATATTGCATGGCGGTGCAATACTGGCTTATCCGGTGATTATCTTGGTGCTTTCATTCGCGGCTGTCGTAGATCTACGAGATGATGATTGTCCGTCACGGCTTTATGATAGTCGGAGAAGCCTTTGGAGGGAAGACCTCGGCATATCGTGTGTTGGCAGGTGCACTGAAGGACGTAGCAGAAAAGGTATGTTGAGTGCTGAAACAAGGGTTGCTTCATTGATGGTTATCACCTCATGTCATGTCATCGAGTTCCTCAATGGCTGTTTTTTGTATTACCAAGACAAGAACGGCATTCCACTAACCAAGGTACATTGTACTATTCAGGGTACAGTATCTGACAAAGTCATTCGTTTATCATACTTCCCCTGTGTGCTACTGGTGCTTGTTGATGTGTAGAAAATCATGGAGGAGAACCCTGTGCAGATCACTGTGATCAACCCCAAGGCCATCACGATGGGCCAGTTGTATGGAAGCTTTGATCCCGTCTCCCATGAATGGTCCGATGGCATTCTGGCCGTCAGCTACCGTGCGTTTGCCACGTCGCCGTCGAATGACCGCAAGTGGCTGATCTTCGACGGGCCAGTCGACGCCATCTGGATTGAGAACATGAACACCGTTTTGGATGACAATAAGAAGGTTAGTTGAGCTGGGTGGTCAGGACTTCAGTTTTGAAAACCATGGTCTCAACATGGAAGTCTGGTTCATTGAAATGAGCTGGCACCAACACAGCGTCACTCCCAGCACTGTGCTTAGGAACATGACTAATTGAGTGGCTGGTAGCATGACAATATAGCCGCTTCTGGATTGTGTTCCGTGAGATAGCAGTACATTGTAGATATCATCTGGATGGCTATCGGGGCATTTTCCCCGGTGTTAAATAAACCATAACATTATGTATGCACAAAAGTCGGAATGGTCGGTTGCAACTCCAAGTTTCATGCTGAGCGACCATCAGGCAAATTAGTAACGTTGAACGGGGAGAATAAGCTCTTATATTATGTCATTACACTCTCTGCATTGTGTGTGTTATGAGTCTACTCATGATGCTCTCTGCATTGTGTGTATGTACCTCTTTTGTGTGATGTGTAGTTGTGTTTGATGAGCGGTGAAATCATCCAGCTAGCCAACACGACCAATCTGATCTTTGAGCCACAGGACTTGGAAGTAGCGTCACCAGCTACGGTCAGTAACCTCCAGTATGTGTCGGACACCTCGAGGGAAAAACAATTAACACAAGCGGCATTGGAGTGATCAAATTCTTGATTACTGTGTGAATTGGCAGTGATTTAGGTTGAGTGTGATCGATCAATCCATGCTTTCATGTGGCTAGGGTTTTTTTTTAATCATTGTCTGACTTGCGCTGCAGGTAGATTGAGAGAGGGCAGTAGAGACAGCATGCAGTGTATGTTGTGACAATGATGTCTCCCCATATGAAATGCTTGAATGTGTATTCGGTTTAAGAGTGCCACCGGTCCAGACTCACGGATGGGCCTGTTCTGCTCGCAGGCAGTGGACAGTCCTACACTTCCATGTGTGCAGCTAGTACGCTGTCGGTGTTGTATCGCTGTGAGTGTGCACACCTGCATGCATGCGTACATGTGTACGCACACAAGCACAAACGCACGCACACACGCATGCACACACACACACACACACACACACACACACAAACTCTCTCTCTCTCGCACACACACAAACTCTCTCTCACACACACACACATACACATACACACACCATATGCATGCACACACACACACACACACACACACACACACACACACACACACACACACACACACACACACACACACACACACACACACACAAACTCTCTCTCTCTCGCACACACACAAACTCTCTCTCTCTCTCTCTCACACACACACATACACATACACACACCATATACCACACACACACACACGCACGCACACGAACACACACACACATACTCGTGCACGCGCGCGCACACACACACACACACACATCAACTCTCTTCGTCTCCGTGCTTGCAGGTCAGTCGCTGTGGTATGATCTACATGGAACCTCACATGCTTGGCTGGCGTCCACATCTGCTCTCCTGGATCAACACACTGCCGGAGACCATCACTTCTGATCAGAAGAAATTCATCACGGAGCTCTTCGATCACAACATCATGCCAGGGCTACAGTTTGTCCGCAAGGGCGGCTTCAGTGTAAGCCATACAAAAGGTTTTATCAGACACTTGACTTGACACAAGCTACATGTGCATGCTAGTAGAATATCCTAAGCTGGCTGGGCCCATACTCCCATACACAGTGCACTAATCTTAGTTGACAGTGCAATAGTAAGGGTTCCTCCTCCATATGTTCCATGCCAACTAAGAATGAACCAAGGCTCTCTTTCTGTTCTTCTGTTCCACGTCGCGTGTTGTGTACAGGAACTGTCTCCAACGTCCAACACCAACCTTGCAAAGTCGTGCATGAACCTGATGGACTGTTTGCTAGATGATTTCACCGATCCTGTAAAGTTTAAGGAACTCAGCGCCCACCAAGCCAACAGGAGAATCGAGGTAGGGTTACCGTGCATTGCGTTTAGATTGTGTCTGTTAGCGGGAAACTTGTGTTCTGGAATCTTCTTTTGATGAAGCTTGTGTGGGTTGTTTGACTTGTCGGAGCATGTTCGTTAGGACCCGTCGGCCGTCTCAATATGGTTTGTACATTGTACATTTGTGGCTGATTTCCTTGTTGTCTCTGCAGGGCGCATTCCTCTTTTCCTTTGTCTGGTCGATTGGCGCCTCCATCAGCAAAGCTGGCTGGCAAGCTTTCAGCGACCTGGTTCACGAGCTGATGAGCGTGAGTCTGCTTGCGGCACATGTGTGTGCGCGCGTGTGTGTGTGTGTGTGTGTGTGTGTGTGTGTGTGTGCGTGCGCGTGTGTATGTACATATATGTGCGTGCATGTGTGGATGTGCGCGCATGCATGCATGCGTGCATGTTTTGGACCTGGTATTGCGCCCATGTCGGCATGTGTATTCAAAGACAGACGTGTTTTATGTGTTTCAGCGTCTTAGTAGAACCTTCAGTCCCGTCACCTTTGCTTGTATTGTCATGACAGCAGAACTAGGCAAGTTAACCGCTGGGTGCAAGGAGAAAGCAATGCTATCTTCCAAATATGGAAAAACTGGCAAAGTCCACACATAGCAGCACCATGGAAGGCATGCTCAGCATATGCAGCAAATTAGGAGTGCTCTTGTCATGTGAGGCAGTTCACTTACAAGGATATCCTCCACCATCTACTCCTTCATTATGTTGTTGGTGCAATACAAGGTGTGTACTAGTTTTGAGTTTCTGCAATGTTGTCCAGAATCATGTGGATAGTGCTTGTTAGATTTGTTCTAGAATATTCCGGTCTTTCTTTTGTTTTGATAGTTGTAGTCCAGTGCATTAGTGCTGGTCATGCTTGGTAGGTCGACTGAGACTCATTCATGGCTGTTACATGCATTGTATGCTATAGCCTAGCCGTAGCTGACCACTGTTACGGATGTCCAATCCAGGTCAGTGTCTAGTGTTTGACCATTCATGTCTGAGTGTGTAACCTGAGCACACTCTCTATGTGCACCGTACCATATCCGAGCATGAATAGTTTAGTAATCTACGCACTGTCCTGGCGTGCTCGTTTTCTATATCTTCCGTTGTTCTCATGTTCTTAGTTAGTTGTTTTAGTTTACAGTCTTCGTACCTTTCGTAATGTAGGTTCTTTACTGATTGCTGCAGTGCATTTAGTTGGAACATTTTCTGGTCCTTCGAGCCGGATCCGACGATGTCGGAGAAAAGAATTAGCTCGAGAACTACGAAGGGTAGGCCGCCTTCTAGGCTTGGTGAGTGGGACAGTGTCTCAAAGGCCTCGAGAACGTCCAGCAAAGCGGCTGAACTAGAGGTCTTAGTCGCGGAGAAAGAGTTCGAAGCGGCTGAGGAGCTGGCTCAACTTGAGATGGAGACAGCGGAGCAACTGGCGAAGAAACGCTTGGAGTTGCAGAGAGACGTGATTCAGAAGCGCCTAGCAGCAGATAAGGCAGCTGTTGCACTTGAACTCTCCTCCGTTGGGAGTCGGCACTCTGTTGCAGGCTCCGAGGCAATGATGCCAATCGCCAGTGCAGGCAAGGAAACTCAGAGTCCAAGATTGACGACGAGTTTGCTGGAGCGTCATGCCCAGTTTCTACGTAGGCTGGAGCTCAGCAATCTGGATACCGGAGCTGGTAAACCCAGACAAGGAGCTGTCACGCTTAGTCGTGCTGGCTTTGACGCAGATCCTCGTCCGGAGGAAGAAGGCGATCTAGATCAGCAAGGCCCGGAGAATGGCGCTCAGAGTTTGCCTGACCTCAGCAAGGTTCAGTTGAGTAACAGTGTGGATCTACAAACTGCGGCGGCAGATTTACTAGGTTCAGTGCCTGTGCCTGTAGACCGTGTGGATAGCTCGGGAGCTGCAGTAGGTGCGCAGGGCACGGGAAGTGTTCCTGACGACCACAGCTCGATCGCTTCTGTGTCCTGGGATCATCACCAAGGTGTGAACAGTACAGGTCGTGCACTGGCTGTAGCTAAGCCGCCTGTGCAAGCTCAGCCAAGTCGGCCCCAGCCTTCCAGTCACCAGAGCCAGAGGCAGATCACCATTCATCCAGCCACTCAGGTGAGCCACGTGCACAGCAGCCTCAACCCTGGCCCAGGGCCAAGTGCATTGAACTACAATCCAGTGAGCTCAATCAGACCAGGACTGGCAGGAGTAAGATATGGCTTACCTGCCATGACCCAGCCAGTGACAGCATCAGTGAATACATGCCTAGGGCCTGGTGTTGGCAGATCATACAGTGTGGCCACTACTACTAGTACTAGTGTTACATGTGGTGTCACACTCAGTAATTGGAAACCAGTGACTGTGCAGTCCAGTTTTGCACCCATCAGTTCTGTGCAGGGACAAAGTCACAGGGCACAGAAGTCAGCAGCTACCACAGTGCCAGCACCTGCTGCAGCAGTATTGTCTGGTCCAGAGCAGCTGCAGATTTACAACAGCATGCTGTCCAGACAGCATTTGAGACCACTAGAGCTGCCAAGATTCAGTGGCAAGACAAACGATTACAGCCGGTGGAAGCAGCGCTTTAAGCAACTCATCGACGACGATGCATTCTTGTCAGAGGGGCACAAGTTCGCACGTCTGCGAGAAGCGCTGACAGGTGGTGACGCCTATGAGTTGATTGCCGAAATTGTGGA
This sequence comes from Sycon ciliatum, assembly GCF_964019385.1. Taxonomy (NCBI): domain Eukaryota; kingdom Metazoa; phylum Porifera; class Calcarea; order Leucosolenida; family Sycettidae; genus Sycon; species Sycon ciliatum. The sequence continues at coordinate 18,522,765 of NC_088646.1, forward strand.
TGGTCCTGGTGCCTACAATGCCGCACTGCATGAGCTAGATGCATGGTATGGCGGGCCAACACGGGACATCGACCGGTATGAAAAAGAATTGATGTCAGCGCCGCGACTCGTCAATGAGCGAGACCTCGACGGGTTGAAGAGTTTTGCCGTAAAGCTGAGGAATGCACTCATCAATCTCAGCGCCAGCGGCATCACACCAGGGCGAGAGTTGTACCTAAGTGTCACGCAGAAGGTACCCAAGTCAGTGTTGACACGCTTTATGGAAAAGCACGACGACTCGCAGTGCGACATTGGTGCCTTCTCAGAGTACCTGCTCAAGAGAGTCCAGCGTCTGCGCCAGGTCGAAGAACGAATGAGTGGCGCCGAGCTGGCTGAACAGCGACCAAGTAGTGGTGGAACCAAGTTTGGCAAGCGGCCCGACCGTACGTTTGTAGCAACTACTAGTGGCCAGAGCCCAGACAGCCGCAACGATTGCATATACTGCAACAAAGACCATGCACTCAGCGATTGCCGAGAATTCAAGCAGTTGACAATCCCTCAGAGATGGGACTTCATCAAACCAAAGCCCGTCTGCATCTGCTGCTTTGGCCCAGGCCACAAGGCAAAGTCATGCAAGCAGTCCAAGTGCAGCATCTGTAGTAGGCCACATCATCGCCTGCTACACTACACGAAGTTGAACCAACGGACAACCGGAGCCAATAGTCAACACAGCAAGGACCGCTCAGCTTCTTGTCAGGATACAAGCACGGAGGCATCAGCAGCTGACAAGGCAGCACACACCCAGACTGCATGTGGCACTACCATCGAGCCCAAGTCTGTCGCGTTCATGACTGTTGCCACCACCGCAAAGGGTCCGACAGGGTCAAGGAAAGCTAACGTCTTCCTGGATTCAGGATCTTCTTGCAGCTTTATAACCACAGAACTCGTCAGCCAGCTCGGGCTACAGACAACGAAAGCTAACGTCCCGCTGGATACCGCTGTTCTGGGGGGAGAGAAGCTCCGTCTGGAGCATTATACATCAGCTGAACTATGTCACGCTGATGGCCAGTCGTCAACGACCGTCAGAGTGTGGATGCTTCCGCGCATCATGCGTCCCGTCCCAGCCTTCGACTGGACAGAGGAACTGAAACGCTGGCCGCATCTCAGTGACGTCGTACCTGCAAGCAACGAGTCCAGAGTGGATCTGTTGATTGGTCTCAATGCGCCGCAGCTGCACATTTCACTTGCCGAACGATTCTGCAGTGAGGGAGGTCCAATTGCCAGGAAGACACCGTTGGGCTGGGTACTGTTCGGCGAAGGTCCGACTGACAGCGCATCAGAGATGACGGAACAATCACTACTGGCTGTAAGTGACAGTACACTGATAAACACCGTCAACAAGTTCTGGGACCTCGAGAGCGTTGGCATGCAGGCCAAGAGCACATCATCCTACCTGACTCCGGATGAGCGTGAGGCTGACGCAATGACCGTGCAAAGTCTCCACCACAACGGCACACGGTTCGTTGTCGGCATCCCATGGCGAGGCGACGGTAGCAAGCCAAAGATTCAGCAGAGATCGGAACAGTACGCCAGGAAGCGGCTCTGCTCGCTACACCGTCTGTTCCAGAAAAATCCTACTGTACAGCTGCGCTACTCAGAAGTGCTTCAGAACTACCTGAAGAAGGGCTACATTCACACAGTATCAACGTCCGCAGTTCAGGCTGCTGGTGTCGACCAGTGGATTCTGCCTCATTTCCCAGTAATCAGAGAAGACAAGGCCACAACAAAAGTTCGCGTGGTGTTTGATGGCTCAGCCAAGGTGCACGGAGAGTGCATCAACGATCTCATGCACACCGGTCCGAAGTTGCAGAGTGACTTGGTGAAAGTTTTACTCCGCTTCTGTCATCAGCCGATCGCACTCGCCGCAGATATCTCTGAGATGTTCTTACAAGTCGAGCTGCGCGAGACGGATCGCAAGTACCATCGGTTCATGTGGAGTGAGTCACCACAGGACCCAGTGGTGTTCTTTGAGTTCTGCCGGGTTGTATTCGGCATGCGTGCATCACCTTACCTCGCAGGAAGAGCACTGAAAGCAACGGCAGAGAAATTCAGCAGCGAGGCTGGCGCCGAGGTAGCAAAGGCCATTGATGACAACTTCTACGTGGACGACTTGCTGATGTCGCTACCGTCAGTACAATCTGCAATCGTCACTCGGAGTGACCTTCAACAAGTTACACAGCGTGGTGGTTTTCACTTGCGGAAGTGGATGAGCAATACGGCAGCGGTGTTGGATTCCATCCCACCGGAAGATCGAGCCAGCAACAAGATGATGACCATAGCCAGCAGTGAACTGCCACCTCTTCCTCACAAGGCTCTTGGAGTCGCCTGGGAGCCAGATGATGACCAGTTCACATTCATCTATCCAGAACCGAGCAACGTCCAGTTCACACGGCGAGGAGTGCTCAGTCAAATGTGCCGACTGTTTGATCCCAGAGGACAGCTGTGTCCATTCACCATCCGCAGTCGCATTCTCTTCCAAGCCGCCTGCATCCGTGGAACAGACTGGGATGATCCTCTGGACAGTGATCAAGCATCAGAGTGGAAGCAATGGTTCTCAGAGTTCCCAAGTCTGAGAGATGTGAAGGCAAGCCGATGCTTCACCGAGATCAGTTCAGATCAGCCTCTGACACTCCACACGTTCACAGACGCGTCTGCATCAGCTTACGCCGCCGTGACGTACGCCCGACAAGAGCGTGATGACGGGACTGCAAAGGTGACATTAGCGCTCGCCAAGGCAAGACCAACACCTATCAAGCGCAAGACCATCCCCATGCTGGAACTGCAAGGTGCAGTGCTAGGCACTCGGTTGAGCTGCTCAGTGGGTGAGGCACTTGATGTTCCTGTATCACGGCAGTACTTCTACACTGACTCGATGAATGTGTTGTACTGGGTAAGATCGCCCAGCAGGAAATTCAAGATCGAAGTCGGAAACCGCATCTCAGAGATCCAAGAGTTCAGTAATGCAAGTCAATGGTGTCACGTCAGCACCACAGTCAACCCTGCTGATATGCCAAGTCGAGGTGTTGGTGCGACGCAGCTGGCCGATGATGCAACATGGTGGACAGGTCCAGCCTTCTTGTCCAAGCCCACCTCCACATGGCCCAGTAAGCACATCGTGCCGCCAGCAGAGCTTCCAGGTCAATTGAAACGAGAGATCACGATGGTAGCCACTACGCAAGAGCTGCCCACAAGCCGTCTTCATCCAGACCACTTCTCCTCCTGGGATCACCTCGTACGGATAACCGCATGGTGTCGACGATTCGTCAACAATGCTAGGCGACGCAGCACGCAAGCCGCCAGTCCTGAGATTGCGACCACGTCCATAACTCTACCAACTGGGAGAAACGTCTCCGTGCCAGAGTTGACAGTGTCCGAGCTATGGAGTGCTAAGTGTGTATGGATCAGCTTGGCTCAGCGAGAGGTTTATGGCAGAACGTTTGCAGATGTCACAGGAGGCAAGGGCCTCTCAGCATCCTCACCGCTACAAAAGCTTCAACCAGTACTAGACGCCACTAGTGGCGTTGGTGTTCTCAAGGTCAATGGGAGACTTCGCACAGCACACCATCTACCACCCGGCATTCGGACACCAGTGATTTTACCGAGAAGTCACAGAACAACAAAGCTGATCATCGCAGCAGCCGATGCGAACGCCAATCATGCCGTCGGTACGAACCACCTTCTATCACTGCTCGCTGGTGAATACTGGATAGTCAAAGGCAAGGCAGCAGTCAAAGAGCACAGGAGCAAGTGCATTCTCTGTCGGAAGCGCTACGTCAAGACGGCAACACCAGCAATGGCACCGCTTCCTAACTTCAGAACGTCTGGACCACAACAACCATTTGCGAAGGTCGGAGTGGACTATGCTGGACCATTCTACACACGCCAGGGTCGTGGTCGATCTCAGGCCAAGCGGTATGTATGTGTCTTCACCTGTCTCCTGACCAGAGCATGTCACTTTGAGCTCGTCTACTCTCTAGATACTGCCGGTTTCCTGCTAGCTCTGAGCCGGTTTACTAAGCGCCGCGGAGTGCCACAAAAGATGGTGTCCGACAACGGTACCAACTTCGTCGCGGCAGATCAAGAACTGAGAGCAGCTGTAAAGTCACTGGACAACTCCAGGCTTGCCGCGGAGATGACGTCACGTGGCATCTCGTGGGCATTCAACCCACCAAGGGCGCCTCATTTCGGCGGTGTGTTTGAGGTGATGGTCAAATCCATGAAAAGAGTGCTACAGGGTGTGCTGTACAGAGCTGATTTGACAGACGAGGAATTACACACGGCACTGGTTAACGCCGAAGACCTCATCAATAGTCGTCCTCTCTGCACGATGACGTCAGATGTTGAGGACCTTCAGCCATTGACACCACAGCATTTCCTAGTTGGACATGCCAATTCTACAATGGCCGCTGAAGTCAACATAACTACAGAGACGCAAGTTCACCCAAGGAAGCGATGGGAGGTCGTACAGCGCATCATCGACGATGTGTGGAAGCGCTGGCTAAAAGAAATCGTCCCAAAGCTGAACGTTCAAGTGAAGTGGTTACAGAAGCAGCGTAACGTTCAGGAAGGAGACGTTGTGCTTGTGATGGACGAGCACACCGCAAGGTCACACTGGCCGCTTGGGCGTGTGACAGAGGTCTATCCCGGCAAGGATGGTATTGTTCGAGTGGTGAAGGTCAAGGTGGCTGAAAGATTCTACAAGCGAGCTGTCCATCGGCTTGTGCCCCTTGAAGTCGAAGGTACTGAGTGAACACTACTTGCAGTCTGTTAGTTCACTTCATTGCTACGTTATTTGCACTTTCTTTTTTTTGACTCACTCAGATGCTAGTTATCACTCTTCGTTCGTGAGGGAGGTATGTTAGATTTGTTCTAGAATATTCCGGTCTTTCTTTTGTTTTGATAGTTGTAGTCCAGTGCATTAGTGCTGGTCATGCTTGGTAGGTCGACTGAGACTCATTCATGGCTGTTACATGCATTGTATGCTATAGCCTAGCCGTAGCTGACCACTGTTACGGATGTCCAATCCAGGTCAGTGTCTAGTGTTTGACCATTCATGTCTGAGTGTGTAACCTGAGCACACTCTCTATGTGCACCGTACCATATCCGAGCATGAATAGTTTAGTAATCTACGCACTGTCCTGGCGTGCTCGTTTTCTATATCTTCCGTTGTTCTCATGTTCTTAGTTAGTTGTTTTAGTTTACAGTCTTCGTACCTTTCGTAATGTAGGTTCTTTACTGATTGCTGCAGTGCATTTAGTTGGAACAGTGCTCAAATGTACGCATTGGTATTCTTCCGTCTGCCTGATCCGGAATACAATGAGTGCTTCCACCTGCCTCTTCCGGAATACAATGAGTGCTTCCGTCTGCCTAATCCAGAATACAATGAGTGAACTTCAGACGAGCCTTACTTATGCTTCTTGTCAGCATTGGAACAATTTATTGCATATGTAGAATGCCTTGCTTTTCCCTCAACCCTTTGACACACTGCTCGTCATTTGTTGTTGCAATGTTTCAATTCTAGGGCCCGCTGTCCCAGGAGACGAAACAGCGCTTGTTCATTCACGAAGAAGTAGGCGCTCCCAAGCAAGAGTTTCAGCTGCCATTCCCAAAGGGCCATCTTGTGTACGACTATCGCTTTGTGCCAGAGGTAGGTTGTTAGAGTAATGGTGTGCTGTCAGGTTGAGTGGCAAGGTCGTCTATACCATCAGCACAGTTGACACAGGAATAGTAATGCTCATTACAAACTGTGCAGCGTGAGTCAGCTAGCAATGGGGGCTAGTATGGAGCCCCAGACCTACAAACACTTGACTGTGCACTGGTACAGGGCACTGTGCAGCCCAAGACCTGCACGCATTTGACTGTGCACTGGTGCAGGGTGCTTTGTTGTCCCTGACCTGAGAACACTGGGCTGTTCATTGGTGCAGGGTGTTAGCTCAGTCATTCGCCTGGCTTTTGTTGATCATGTTGATCATGTTGATGATGACACACTGAGGCACTGCACTACCAAGCAGACCAACTTCTAGCAAGCAATTTCTGCGTGACTGCGACAGGTATTTGTGCCGGGGTGTGTGACCGTTCTTGCAGCTTCACATTCCATGCTGCTCTCTGCAGCTTCTGGCATTCACTGTCTGCTGTTTGTATCTACTGATGTTACAGGGTGATGGCAGTTGGGTGCCGTGGGTTAACGAAATCGAGTCAGCGCCACCAATACCAAAGGTACATGCAATTATTTCCCTTGTAAAGTGTGTAGTTTTCATTTCAATACTTTTTCTATCTGTGGGCCACTGTGTTTGGTGGCTATGGGCCAGCCTAGTTACTTCACAGAAACTTGTAGAGTGGGTATGGTTATTATTTGTCTGCACACAGCCTCCTGCCTAAAATAACACCTCTAGCCCTGAATCCTATACAGCCCCCACATTCACACGCAGCTTTTCATACAGCGCTACAATACCCACCCTCTCCTGGCGTATATACCGGCGTGGCCCGACCATCCTCATGTTGCCTGGTGATTGCGAAAGCATGAAACCTGAAGTAGCGGCAAAACAAGCCTTGATTGCCCTTGTCGCAGTACAGTCCTGTAGAAGTTAGAAAACGAAACAACAAGACAACTGGACAAATGGCAGGCAGGATGAGTCTTGAGGTGTTTCTTGAGTATCCAGGCGATGCGCTCATACTATCCATTGCTTGCCAGTTGATTATTGTGGTCACACAGTTGAATTGACTCCTTTTATCCGAAGGCAATTCAGCATCGGCTGACCAAGATCAAGTTTAGAAGAAAAAAAGACTGTAGGTGACTCTTGTCAGTTGAACTCTACTGCATGGAATGTGCGTGTGTGCTGTACAGGATGCGGCTTTCAATGAGATCATTGTGCCGACCGAGGACACCATCCGCTACACCCACCTCATGGACATGCTGGTGACGCATCAGAAGACAGTCCTGTTCGTCGGCCCCACTGGCACGGGAAAATCAGTCTACGTGGTGGTAAGTGTGCTATCACAGACTTCATGCTGGATTTAGTGGCTGACGAGTGCACAGTACTTGAGCTAATAGGGAGTACCTGTTATTCGTGGGAAATGCTTGGTTTATATCTCCATCAGTATGATCATCTTAGTTTGCTTGTACAATTTGCTGGAAGTGAGTGAGCAGTGAACACCCTTGCCTCCTTTCATCCTTCCATCATTCTGCAGGATTTCTTGCTGAACCGGCTGCCAAAGAACGTGTACAAGCCGGTACTGATCAACTTCTCAGCACAGACTACTGCCAACCAGACGCAGAACATCATCCTGGCCAAGCTTGATAAGCGGCGTAAGGGTGTCTTCGGACCGCCCATGGGGCAGAGGACGGTAAGACAAAGCCAACTTGTGAAAACGTTCTTCTCCGGGCATTGTTCATACAATCTGTCCTGCAAAGCTGCATGCTGATTCGAGGCCTGAAAGCCACATTCCGTGGCACCTCGAAACAATGGGCGATGGTATTGTTGCTGCTGCTGCTGCTATTGCTACAGGTTGTGTTTGTGGATGATATCAATATGCCGGCGAAGGAAGAGTACGGCGCCCAGCCGCCGATTGAGCTGCTGCGCCAGTGGATGGACCACTGGAACTGGTACGATCTCAAAGAAAACACCATGATGAAGCTGGTTGACATCCAGCTCATGGCCGCAATGGGACCTCCGGGCGGTGGACGTAATGACATCACCATGCGATTCCTGCGCCACTTCAACACCATCACCATCAACAACTTCAGCGACGAGTCGATGACGCTGATTTTCGGCCGCATCATGGACTGGCATCTGTCCAGGTAACTATGCCGCTTTGGTTAGACTCTCTGATAGCAGGGCTTTCTTTTTTTTTGTCTGGGGTTAATGCAACAGTGTTTCCAGTTGGTGGAAATCATGGAATGGAACTGCTAATTTCTGTTAAAATTCCAGGGCGGTGATGCACAAAGTAAGAGCCCTCCTTTATCTGGCTAACATGCGATAGTAGCCAGGTATCTTCACTTAGTGTTGTGGGTCTGCTGACGATGCACCACTTCTCTCTCTCTCTCTCTCTCTCTCTCTCTCTCTCTCTCTCTCTCTCTCTCTCTCTCTCTCTCTCTCTCTCTCTCTCTCTCTCTCTCTCTCTCTCTCTCTCTCTCTCGCGCTCTCTCTCTCTCTCGCGCTCTCTCTCTCGCTCTCCCTCCCTCTCTCGCCCTCTCTCTCTCTCTCTCTCTCTCTCTCTCTCTCTCTCTCTCTCTCTCTCTCTCTCTCTCTCCCTCTCTCTCTCTCTCTCTCTCTCTCTCTCCCCCATGCCTGTGCTGGCGTACACAGAGGATTCGGTCCCGAGTACGCTGCTATTGGCAATCACATGGTTGTGGCCACCATGACAGTGTACAAGGAAGCCATGAAGAACCTGCTCCCGACACCGCGCAAGTCACACTATCTGTTCAACTTGCGTGACTTTGGCAGAGTGATCCAGGTAGGCATGCCGCTGCTTGTACTTGAGCGTGTACCATAGCAGGAAATGTCATCATACAGTGCTGGCAACTGAAATCCGACCCCTGAGCGGTGCGCTCACATCGCGAAGACCCAACACGAGATAGTAAACCTACGAAATAGAGACCGCTAGGATGTGAACGTATCGCTCAGTGGTCGGATTTCAGTTGCCAATACTGTATGTAGCCATGTATAGACAGGCACACAAGGTAGCGCTACCCTGATCACACACATCACGTAGTTCATGTGTCAGCGTTCCCAATCGTGCACACGGTGTTTTGGTTATGGCTGCGTTTTCCTGTCACTCTCAGGGATGCCTGCTTTCAACGCCCGATGCACTGGCAGAGCCCAACGTTCTGCGCCGTCTGTGGGTTCATGAGGTGAGGTGATTGTGTGGGTGGCTGCTTATTGGGGTGACTTCTTCCTGGGATCACCATTTATTGGGTGGACTGCTTACTGGGGTGACTGCTCACTGGGGTGACTGCTATTGGAGTGACTACTTTAATTCTGGAGTGATTGCTTTCTTGGATGACTGCTTATTGGAGTGACTGCTCACGGGGTGACTGCTCAAGGGGTAACTGCATCCTGGGGTGAATACTTACTGCGGTGACTGCTTATTGAGGTGATTACTTACTGCTGTGACTGCTTACTGGGTTGACTGCTTACTGGGTTGACTGCTTACTGGGTTGACTGCTTACTGGGTTGACTGCTTACTGGGTTGACTGCTTACTGGGTTGACTGCTTACTGGGTTGACTGCTTACTGGGTTGACTGCTTACTGGGTTGACTGCTTACTGGGTGACTGCTTACTGGGTGACTGCTTACTGGGTGACTGCTTACTGGGTGACTGATTATTGTGGTGACTGATTACTGGGGTGACTGCTTACCAGGGTGACTGCTTACTGGGCAGGGGCGGATCCAGGATTTTTCCAAAAGGGGTTCAGTTTTCTTCCACCCTTACCAAAGTGTGTTAAAATGATGACATAAAAAACTAAAATGTGCATTTTGAAAATGACAGTTGCTGGACTACAGTGGTTAAGAAATTGGCTGCCGACTGATCGCCTGCAAATGTACAGTGCCTATAAAGTGGATAATCAAAAGTATTGTAGAATGGAGAGGATGACGACGACTGATGGAAATGAAATTTGCTGGAATACAGTGGTTAATAACAGGGTGGTTGCTGTCCTGCCGACGGATAGGCATGTATAGTATGAGCAAACAGATTTTAGCACTTTTTCAGCTCAAAAAGCTCAAAAAGGGCGATATTCACCAAAAAACGCAATAAAGGGCGAAAGAAACGGGCTTTTCCAAAAAGGGCGGGCACCTTTGGGAAAGGGTTAGAGGATAGGCGCTCTGATCCCATTGTCGAGCGCTCGAGCGCAGGTAGAGCTTCAGCCGTTTCAAGGCAGCGTTGCTGCGCTCATTCTCCGCAGAGGTGACGGGTAGTGTTGAAGCAATCCGGAGGAGGACGTGGATGTTCGGAAAAACATCGGCATCGCAATGCACAAGAGCTTCTTGTGGGGTAGCTGGAAGTAGTGTTGAAACGAACGTATCTATAACAAACGAGCGATCAGTTCCACTAACGAGCAAGCTATCGAGCGAGCTAACGAGTTTCATTGATGTGGCAAATATGATTATTTTTTGAATAATTTTTTTTCTAAGTTCGATTTTTTCAGCTGGTTCAAATTATCACCGCCGGCATTTGGGGTTGCTGCTGCTTCACTTCGGACTGCTGTCTGGTGTAGAGATGTCTTTTCAGCGCCGTCGTCGATTAGCCTTTGTAAGAATAGACCGTTTTGCAAAGATTGCAAGCAGCCCTGGTCTTCGCTGCATCGCGGGAGAAAACTTCCAAACGACTGAGCGTAACTTTCACTCGAATGGAGAGGTGACCGAAGCATATCCTGCGACAGGTCAGCAGATGCGGAACAAGACATCAGTAGAGTCCACCAAAGCTGCAACGACAACTGAAACAACTCAAGTGTCGTGCAGGCATACAGTCACCTGTAACTGCGAGTGATTTTCACTTTGCGCGGGATCGGGACTGGACTCTCGATCGACCAGGGAGTCGTAAAATATTTTACGACTCCCCGGTCGACATGTACTGCCATGTGTACGGAGTACGGTGTACGGTATTCGTTAGTGCAAACGAGCTGGCCGCACAAACGAGCCGAGTTTCTGGCGAGCGAGCTAACGAGTATCCAGTGAGATCGTTTCAACACTAGCTGGAAGTGCACCAGACTTCTCTGCTGCGTCCTTCCATTTCCTGACCCACTTTCGGATGTCAGTTGATATAGTTGAAGAGCTTGGCAGATCATCAGAATACATGTCGATCAAGCGTTGAATGTTGGCAAGTAGGCCTTTCCCATATCGGCCGGCCGAAAAATTCGCCGAAAAGTAGCCTTTTCAGAATATCGCCGATCTTTTCGCCGAATTCTGAGATTTTACCAAGAAATCGCCGAATATACATGTAATCTACGTGGAGATAATAATTTTAATATACATGTACATGTACATGTAGCTATCGATTCTGGGTTTTCGATCATATTTTTTATAAAATACACAGTAATACATGTCAAACAAGTAACGTAGTTGCGTGATGTCTGCGGCCTTCATCCTATTCATAGCTATATTGAATATACATGTACATGTAATAATAATATCTTTATTAGGATGACCCAGAGGCTTGTCGCCTATCAATACCTTATTCCTTGGACTTTTGCTGACTTGGCTCCTAGACTACAAGGGGTTCACCGCTTTGAAGGGTGTACATGTACATGTACATGTATGAGCTAAAGTGAAAGTAGTACATGGACATGTTTTGCAGGGTCGTGGGCAACTGGCCATGACCACTCGTACGCGCCTGCGTCACGGCCCGTGGGCATTTCCCAAATCGGCCGAAAATAGTGGTTTTGAAGAAATCACCGATCTTTTAGCCGAATACGCAATTTTCGCACTGAATTCGCCGAAAATTGATGTTTTAGTGCCTCAATAGGATGCAAATACAATTTCTGTAGCCATTATCTGCGAAAGGTGGCTGCGACTTTAGAGCCGAATTTCCACCTTTTACAGAAATTTTCAGCCGATTCTGGCGATTTTTTCAGCCGATCGAAAAGCCGAATAGGCCAAGATAAATGGCTGATTTGGGAAAGGCCTATTGGCAAGGTGTTCGTCTGAGGGTCATATCAATGTACATGTATCAATGTAACATCTGCATGATTCAGCTCGGGCTATATATGCGCTACGGCAGGCCAGGATCCTAGGAGCAATTCGCATGCCTGGCTTTTGTAAAAAAAAAAAAAAAAAAAAACTGCACCATGGTCGGAAAAAATTTAGGGGGTTCGTTTGAACCCCCGAACCCCCTGGATCCGCCCCTGCTGGGGTGACTGCTTATTGGGGTGACTGCTTACTGGGTGTCTGCTTATTGTGGTGACTGATTACCGGGGTGACTGCTTACCGGGGTGACTGCTTACTGGGGTGACTGCTTACTGGGGTGACTGCTTACTGGGGTGACTGCTTATTGGGTGTGACTGATTACTGGGTGACTGCTTACTGGGTGACTGCTTACTGGGTGACTGATTACTGGGGTGACTGCTTACCGGGTGACTGCTTACTGGGGCGACTGCTTACTGGGGTGACTGCTTATTGGGGTGACTGCTTATTGGGGTGACTGCTTACTGGGATGACTGCTTACTATTGTGTTTCAAAAGTATAGACCTCTAGACTTTGAAATTTTTCAATTCAAATTTGGTTTGAGCTTTTTGAGAAATTTCTTCGGAATGTTGCTCCGGTAGCTCCCGCAATTCTTCTCATAATTATATAAATTTTTAAGCGATTGAATAACAAACGCCTAATTTCGGAAATTTTAAGCACAAAGTGTTCACAGATTTATGTGTTGTAGACGCTGGCCTAACGGTTTTTTGAAACCAGAGGTCTGGACTTTTCAAACACACTATAGGGTCACTGCTTACTGGTAGTGACTGCTTACTTGGGTGAATACTTACTCCCTTTTCGTGACTGATTACTGGACGTGACTGATTACTGGGGTGACTGCTTACTGGGGTGACTGCTTACTGGGATGACTGCTTACTGGGATGACTGCTTACTGGGGTGAATACTTACTGGATGTGACTGATTACTGGGGTGACTGATTACTGGGGTGACTGATTACTGGGGTGACTGCTTACCGGGAGTGACTACTTACCGGGGTGACTGCTCCTGGGGTGACTGCTTACTGGGATGACTGCTTACTGGGATGACTGCTTACTGGGATGACTGCTTACTGGGGTGAATACTTACTGGATGTGACTGATTACTGGGGTGACTGATTACTGGGGTGACTGATTACTGGGGTGACTGCTTACCGGGAGTGACTACTTACCGGGGTGACTGCTCCTGGGGTGACTGCTTACTGGTGTGACTGCTTACTGGGGTGAATACTTACTGGATGTGACTGATTACTGGGGTGACTGATTACTGGGGTGACTGATTACTGGGGTGACTGATTACTGGGGTGACTTCTTACTGGGGTGACTGCTTACCAGGAGTGACTGCTTACCGGGGTGACTGCTTACTGGGGTGACTGCTTACTGGGGTGACTACTTACTGGGAGTGACTACTTACTGGGATGACTACTTACTGGGAGTGACTGCACACTGGGTGACTACTTACTGGGGTGACTGCTTACCGGGTTGACTGCTTGCCGGGTTGACTGCTTGCCGGGTTGACTAGGGCCGCTGCTTACTGGTAGTGACTGCTTACTGGGGTGAATACTAACTTACTGGGACGTGACTGATTACTGGGTGACTGCTCACTGGGCCGACTACTTACTGTGGTGACTGCTTACTGGGGCGACTGCTTACTGGGGTGACTCCTTACTGGATGTGACTGCTTACTGGATGTGACTGCTTACTGGGGTGACTGCTTACCGGGGGTGACTGCTTACTGGAATGACTGCTTCCTGAGGTAACTGCGTCCTGGAGTGACTGCTTACTGGGATGACTGCCTACTGAGGTGACTTCTTACTGGGGTGACTGCTTACAGGGGTGACTGCTTACTGGGGTGACTGGTAACTGGGTATGACACAGCTGTACGTATACATAGATGTACTGAAGTGTTATTCTCTAATTTCACTCTGATACTGATGCAAGGTGCTATGATCAAAGGTGTGTATGGAACATCGTATAAATGGTGGTTTAGCGTGTGCGCTAAGCCCTGTTAACGAACGTGGAACATCTACCACTCATACTTAGTCTGATAATCATGCATCTGATTATGATGTCATTGCTATACATGCGCATGCGCAGCGCGTGCCACTCTCCCACGCGTGCTTTCCAAATCTTGCTTTAGAGAGAGAGAAAGAGAAAAGAGAGACTCCTTTGTCACTTTTGCTTTCCGACGACTTGACTGTTCACTGGTTTGTCCGTCAGTTGTCAATTTCCCCTTCCCTCCCAACCCCATTCGACTGGGGATCACTATCTCTCTCCCCACTGTCACCATAATTTCCTCAATCACAGTGTCAGTACAACTCTTGTCAATATACTTATATCGGGTGAGGGCAGTCTATCTCCGCAGCTGGCTCATTTCAATCACTACCGGTCGCAGCTCCTGCCCACTGCAGGCCGACCATCTCTCGTTCACACTCTGTGTGCTCCAGGTCACAGCTCATGCGCAGAGCAGGCCGACCTGTCTGTCTCTCTCTCTCTCACACACACTATGTGTGCACCGGGTCACAGCTCCTGCGCAGAGCAGGCCGACCTGTCTTTCTCACGCACGCCAGCTGCTCCGCCCAATATCCCTGATATGCCAACCAGAAAACAATGTGTTCTGAGCCGGGTGCATGCCTGTATGTGGAGAGTGTGTTAATTATGTGTGTTAGTCATACAGTGATTGATGTCTTGTGGCGGTACAAGGCGCACTGACAATGAACGTGAACAATGAACACGGGAAAGAAGCCACTCAAGCTATGGGCATTAGTACTGTTTCATCCGTAAGGTACTCATCAGCACGATACAGGAATTTGTTGAATTTGACCATACATGAAGAGTAGTTACCAAAGAAACAATCTGATTTGTACTTCACATGCCAGGAAGGAAGTTAAGTGTGCCGTGGGTAACTATGAGTATACACTTAGTCTTGTTCGTTTTGTTTACCTTCTCAATGCTAGCTGCTTCTTGTGTGTGTGTGTGTGTGTGTGTGTGTGTGTGTGCGTGTGCGTGTGTGCGTGCGTGCTTGCGTATGTGCTTGTGTATGTGCTTGCGTACGTGCGTGTGCGTGTGTGCGTGTGTGTGTGTTTGTGTGTGTGTGCGCGCTCGCGCGCGTGCGCGTTCATGTGTGCGTGCACATGTGCGTGTGTGTAACATTTCATTGTGCACCCACAGGTCATGCGTGTCTTCTATGATCGTCTAGTAGACGATTCAGACCGCGAGTGGCTCGTCGAATGTCTTCGCACTGTTGTGAAAGAGAAGATGACGTCTGACTTTGACACGATATTCGCACAATTGGATGCTGATAAGGACGGTGAGCTACGTGTGGTCTCATGTCTTTCCAGCAGCAATAATAACTGCTGATGCCATGGTCTTGTTTGATCACATTACTACCGGTGTACTGGTATGCCCATTGGCCTGTTGCTGTTCTCGTTGTGAGAAGAGTTTTTGTACAAGCAGTGCATGCCTTGTGATTAGCCAGTCACCACCACTCATCGCTGGTTTGTTACCCTCCGCTGCATCCTTTGCTGACATTTGCATGCTTGGTGTGTGTGTGTGTGCTGGTGTGTGTGTGTGTGTGTGTGTGTGTGTGTGTGTGTGTGTGTGTGTGTGTGTGCGTGCGTGCGTGCGTGTGGGTGTGGGTGTGGGTGGGTGTGCATGCATGCATGTGCATTATGCGTTTTTCTTCTATTCCTAGGCACTGTGACGGAAGACGATCTGCACAGTCTGCTGTTCTGTGACTTCCTTGATAATAAATCAAGTTCATACCGTGAGGTGCTCGATCTGGACAAGCTTCGTCGCACTGTAGAGGGACAACTGGAGGACTACAACAACATCAGCAAGAAGCCCATGAACCTTGTCCTGTTTAGGTGCGTGTCTGTGTCTTGTATCGTGGTGTGTTGGTGATGTTGATGTGTTCCCTGGCCTTCCTGGCGCACTTTGATGCTGTCAACCCGCGTGTGATATTGCGCATTAGTTCAGCAAGGTGTAACACCAGCTTAACTACGTAGAGTTGCTCTATGCTGAGCTCTTGATCATGGCATGTGTTTGTGCGGAGTAGAAACTCATGACTCAAGTTTGCTGGTGGTAGGGTTCCTGTGTTTTCGTTTTCTGAACACAACTTTTCGTAGGCGTATTGCATGTGACTAATGTCGTACCCATCGTCTCTCTGTTCCAGGTTTGCTATCGAGCATGTGTCAAGAGTGAGTCGAATCATCAAGCAGCCTCGCAATCATGCCCTTCTTGTCGGTGTCGGTGGTAGCGGTCGTCAGAGCTTGACCCACCTTGCCTCCTCCATGGCCGAGTTTGAACTCTTCCAGGTAAGAAGACACTTGCTTGCTGGCACATTTCTTTTTACATAGCTTGGATGGTGCTCACAGATTGCTGGTGTGGTACCTCATTAGCTACCGGTATCTCTACATATAAAAAAATCGTGGTGATTCCTCTCGCCGGATTGTACTTTTTGATGATGACACCTGGGCTCCATAATATTACCATTTTTTCAGTTAGCGAACCCAAGAGAATGTGCTTGTATCCTATCAGGAAAATTGAAAAGAGGGTGAAGAAGAGAGGTCATACCAGCATCTGTTCTTGAGAAACATGTTTGCTGCTGCTGCCGTCTTCTCTTCTCCCGTTCAGGTGGAGATCAGTAAGAGCTATACATCGGTGGAGTGGCGAGAGGACTTGAAGCGCATTCTCCGTCGCTCCGCCGAGGGTACCAGCCCGTGTGTGTTCCTCTTCACCGATACTCAGGTATGGCATGTAAAGTGATCTGACTGGAAGGAATACAGTATACACCGGCGTGTTGTAGCATCCAGGGAGACAACACGGGCAACTGGAGCATGACATCATGTGGGTTTAGACCCCGGGCTGCCCGTGGCATTCACTCTGGGGCAGGGCCGATTTGTATCGTCACGTATGGCATCACTGGTCCGGGCCGCACTTGGAGTCGGCAGGTCAAGGTCACGAACGCGACCTTACACACCATGGCTCACATAGAATTTTCCTATCCAGGGTTTGAAAGGACACATTCCTCGTGCACATACAAGGTGCAGACCTCTGTATAGCACGTGTGCGTGCGTGTGCGTGTGTGTGTGTGTGCGTTTGCGCACACGTGTGTGTGCGTTTGTGCACACGTGTGTGTGTGTGTGCATCTGCGCGCACGTGTGTGTGTGTACATATGTGTGTGCACATGTGTGTGTGCGCGCTATATTATATAGATATGAATACATGTGAATTTGGGCACACACGTATGTCTAGAGAGCTGCCATGCACTTTGCACCACATTGCTCATTTCGATTGTTCTCCCTGAACATGTAATCACGCAGATCAAACAAGAGTCATTCCTCGAGGATATCAACAACCTGCTTAATGCCGGTGAAGTGCCCAACTTGTTCGCTGTGGATGAACGTGCTGAAATCTGTGAAAAGATGCGCCAGATAGACAAGTAAGGGACTCGGCGCAGAAGTCGTTTTGTTTGGTGTGTTGGTTGGCTGCTGTATTTGAAGGTTTCTCCATTGGTGAATGCACGCCTCTCAGGTAAAAGTCTTTGGGGATGGAAGTGCTCAATCTCCGTAGGATACTTGTAGAAGTACACTCCAAAGCATGTGCTACACATTAGTGATCATGTGCAGCCGATTTAATGGTCTTTGGATAAGTTTTCTTTTTGGCTGAACACTATCTCGCTGTGATTGTTCTTTTCCGTTGTCACTGCCAGGACACGTGAAAGGTCTAAGCAGACGGACGGCACGCCAGTCGCCCTGTTCAACTTTTTCATATCACGTGTCCGCGACCAGCTGCACATCGTCCTGGCGATGAGCCCTATTGGCGATGCGTTCCGGCAGCGCCTCCGCAAGTTCCCGTCGCTTGTCAACTGCTGCACCATCGATTGGTTTCAGGTGAGTTGAGCGTTGCGAGACGTCCTCCTGGCAAGAGCACGTGGTGTTGCACCGCGTGGTGCACAGTGGAAAGCCATCACACTTCCGTGGCACTTTTGTTTATATCCGCCTTGCAAGCATGCTCACTGCCCGGCGTTCATCACTAGGCCATATACGACCTGTGCTGCACATGAATTACCACTGTATCTGTGCGGCCTACACAGTCATGCACATGTACTAGTGCGAGGTTTTCATGTTCGTAATCTGCGAAGTTCACACGCGTGTGTTTTTGACTATGTACCGTGCCTGCTATGATCTACCTTCCTGCAGTCATGGCCGGACGATGCGTTGGAGGTTGTGGCGGAGCGATTTCTGGAGGACGTAGAGATGAGCGACGCCGAGCGGGGTGGCTGCGTGCAACTCTGTAAGATCTTCCACCAGAGCACACGTGAGCTGTCTGAGAAGTTCTTGACCATGCTGCAGCGACATAACTATGTGACGCCGACGTCCTACTTGGAACTGATCAGCACCTACAAGACACTTCTCGCAAAGAAACGAAGGTGAGAATGCCACCGCCGTCGCTGCTCATCGTGCTCGGTTGTTCCTACTGGGAATAACTGCACTGATGTGAACAGAGAATGTTTGCCTACTGAAGCAGTGATGTCGCTATCGGTATTGATACTGTCTTTTGTTTTCTATCACTATGCTATCTCATTCCCACACAGTGAAGTAAGCAAGCAAAAGAACCGTTACAGTGTTGGTCTGCAGAAGCTGGCATCAGCTGCTGAGCAGGTATGGCTATTATGGACGTGTGCATGCAGATATGGCTACCATTGAGCAGTACAATCATGTAGTGCTAGCTACTGGCTGATTACTACTGCATATCAGGTACTAGCGCAGATACGTGGAGAATACTTTGATTTTACTTCCCCCCCCCCCCCCTCCATGTTGCCTGTCCAAGAAGCGTGATGTATGTGTCTGTGTGTTGTGCATGCGTGTGTGCTCATATATGTGTAGGTGACGGGTATGCAGGCAGAGCTCAGTGCTCTGCAGCCGCAGCTGAAGGAGGCTGGCAAGGAGGTGGACGAGATGATGATCGTGATCGAGTCGGAGAGCAAGGACGTGGCGGAGCAGGAAAAGATCGTGAAGGCCGACGAGCTGGTTGCCAATGACCAGGCAAAGGAGGCGCGTGGCATCAAAGAGGAGTGCGACTCTGATCTAGCCGAGGCCGTCCCCATCCTAGAATCTGCCCTGGCTGCTCTGAATACGCTAACGCAGCAGGTGAGGGCAATAGGCAGTTCTCCTACTAGTTGGGCAGTTTAGTTTCTTTGTGTGGGAATAGTGCGGCAGAGATGACGTTGACAGCACTTCAGTATGTGTATGGTGTTCTCTCTCGGGTGAGGGATGTCTGCTGGCACTGGCAATGTCTCCTCTGGACCCGGTGCTCACAGCACTACACACATACGCCCGTCAAACCAGTAACTCATGTCAACTGTACCTCTATTTTCTCTGCGAATTGTGTGTTTCATCTTTGATGTGCTTGCTGGAGAGGGAGATGGAGAGGGAGAGGGAGAGAGAGAAGGAGGGAAGGGAAGGGGTGATTCTTGTGTTGATTCTGGAGTTGTGAGCAAGCCCTGCTCCAGGTCATGCTTTTGTGTACGTCTCCCTGGCACTGTGCACCGCTGTGCATTGTTTTTCTCACATGTGATGATGTGTGTGTGTGTGTGTGTGTGTGTGTGTGTGTGTGTGTGCATGTGTGTGTGTCCATGTGCAATCATACGGACGTGTGTGTATGTGTGTGCATGTTTGTGTTATGCGTGCATGTGTGTTCCACCCTACTTTGCAGGATATTGGTGTTGTGAAGACCATGAAGTCTCCACCAGCTGGCGTGAAGCTGGTCATGGAAGCTGTTTGCATTCTGAAGGACCTCAAACCGGACAGGATCCCCGATCCTGGTGGCACTGGTAAGGTCCTGAGAGTAGCGTGGCTGAATGGAGACGACGGTATGCGTGTGCATGCATGCGTATGCAGTTGTATATTTGAAAGCGAACTGGTGCTGCTTTAGACATCATTCTGTCATATGATGTAGCCGTTCTCATTGTGTATGTGTGTGTTTGTCTCAGGGCGTAAAATTGAAGACTTCTGGGGACCATCTAAACGTCTTGTCGGAGAAATGGGTTTCCTCAAATCTCTACACAGCTATGATAAGGTATGTTGTTTTAGGTGGTAGCCTGTCCTATGGGAACTTGGCACTGCTCTTTGTCTCTATGCGGCGTGTGTAACATATTCCGGACTAGTTCGAGTGGGTTGATGCCAAGGTGCCGTTGCGTGGTAATTAGTTCACGAGACTTGCATGTGTGTGTGTGTGTGTGTGTGTGTGTGTGTGTGTGTGTGTGTGTGTGTGTGTGTGTGTGCGTGTGTGCGTGCGTGCGCGCGTGTGTGTGTATGTGTGTGTGTGCGTGTGTGTGTGTACGTGTGTGTGCATGCGTACGTGCGTGTGTGAGTCTGTGTGTCTGTCTTGATCTGTCTCATTCAGATCTTGTCCGCTATCGTTGCTATAAGAGAAAATCTGTGGGTGCACATCCAGTGCATTTGCAGATCTGCGTGCTTCTCTTGCGACGTGCGTATAACGTTACATGGTACATGGTGTCTGTCTGTCTGTCTGTCTGTCTTTTTGTCTGTCTGTCTGCCTGTCTTTGTGTCTGGTGTGTGCGTTCACACTGCTTGCAGGACAACATCAACCCAGCCCTTATCAAGAAGATCCGCGACATCTACGTTCCTAATCCTGACTTTGTGCCGGAGAAGATCCGAAACGCGTCCACTGCCGCCGAGGGTCTTTGCAAGTGGGTGCTGGCCATGGAGAAATATGACAAGTAAGCACGTCAGAAAACTGACCTGCTGTTCGTTGTCATCAGCTAATTGGCTGCTGTATATTTTGTGTAAATTATTTGTTCACTAGCCAAGCACATACAACAATCCTTTTTCAAATTGACCAATGGTGGCTGCTGCACTGTGGCATTGTGGCATGTGATTTTCTGCTTCATCTTGGTGTGCAGAGTGGCCAAGGTTGTGGCTCCAAAGCGAGCCAAGCTGAAGGAAGCGAATGCTGCCCTTGCCAAGGCTATGGAGGTGAGACGCAGGGGTGGTTGACATAAAGCTGAGCCACTGGCTGGCGACCGTCTCCTCCGCTCGGTCATCCCGGTGTATTGGTGTTTGATGTCCATGAATTGCGTATCTTGGTTCCTAAGCTGTTGTCCTTGATAGCTACGCACTGCACTGGCTTGTCAATTGCTGTCATGCTCAAGCTCCTGAGCACATACTCATTGGCTGCCAACTGCAATAATCATTCAAGCTCTGGCGAAACAAAGGATGCTCAGGAGCCTGTTCTCTTTGAATGTGGAGAAAGAGAGCTGATTGGAAGATATAAGCTACTCAGTGCAAGCAATGCACAGCTTTCTATCATCTGGCGAGGTGGTGGATTCAAGACTAGGTGGCGAGTACTAGTTGGTGTCGATTAGAATACTGCAATGTTGGAGAGTAGGACATAGAGGAGGAAGAAAGACAAGAGAAATATTGAGAAGAATGAGCATTGCATGGAAGCATTGCAACCTCAGAAGTGGACCTGCATGACATGAAATGCCTATGTCGGTCCGTGACTACCCTACCAATGCAGTGGCATTGGTGGTAGTGGTGGCGGAGCTCTTTACCTGGCATCATCTCCTGTTGTTCCTGTTTGCCCTGTGTTGTTCCCTGTGTTGTTCCCCGTAGGCTCTGAGGGCCAAACAGGCTAGTCTGAAAGCAGTCCAGGACAAGCTGGCACGGCTAAGGGAGAAGTTCGACGCCAACACGCGCAAGAAGCAAGATTTGGAAGAGCAGGTGGGTAGTAGTGAGTAGCTCTTGGCAAGCCAGCCCGTAACCGTTGAGATTGCTATAGCCCTTTCCGCCTGGCTACTAGTACTTACTCCAGGAATTCCCGCCGGTGCCCGCGCTGCCGCCTACAACAATCCCAGTATACATTTGTTTAAAAAAAATTCCAATTCCCTGACCAGTTTCGGAAATGTTTCATCTTCGTCTCTTTGGAAAGCTATAGATCTCCTCTCGCCACATCCCACCTTTCCGGCCACTTGATACCCAGCAGGAGCAACAGAATCGCCATCATGCCCTTTGAGAGCTGCCCTACTGCGCCTAAGCTAGATACTATACCAAAGTCCACAAATACAGGATCCGCTCTGTGAACTGACTATCGGTGTGGTGCTTTGCTGTGAACTTGATTTCGGAAAGACCGTTAAGGTTTTCTGTGGGCCGTCGGTGTAGGGTATATTCTGTGAGTTGATTTTCGATGACATTTCGTTCTGTGAGCTAGGTTGTTTCATCAGGCAGGTCATTGTTGACTTCTTTCAGACCAGACTAGGCTAGTCGTGTCATGGCTAAAACACAGGTTTGCATTGCCTTCGTGTTCTGGCTGCTTGCTAGGTGGATAACTGTTCCAAGAAACTTGACCGTGCCGAGAAACTCATTGGTGGTCTCGGTGGAGAGAAGAAACGGTAAGCGAGGTCATCAGGTCTCCAACGTACTATTCTGTACATGTAGTTTGATTGCGGTTATGCAGACCCACTGCCTGCTGATGCTGTACTCTGGCATAGTTTGTGCTGGCATCGAAATAATTCTCGGCTACTGTAGAACGGGTAATTTTAGCGACTATTAATTTTAGCATTTTCCCATTGTCAACCGGTTAGCGACGTTTTATTTTAGCGATTTGCAGCGATTTTACTCACGCCGTCACGGATCACCAGTGCACTACTTATGTCTCAACGGATTAGCGACTTGAAACTTTAGCGAAAATGAGTCGATCGCTAAATTCGCTAGGGTTTTACGTCGCTAAAATTACCCGTTCTACAGTAATTTGTCGGTTGACTTTAACCAGGTATGTCTATAACGGTATTTGGGATTTGTGACATAGCACAAGGCTAACATGGATGCAGCTAATCGGATTTTCTGATCTTTGACACTGTGGCGATGGGTTTTGAACTTTTGATCCACTCGCCACCCAGCGCTTTAGGAGTGGCATCTGACAACTTGATTCACTAGAATAGAGGCTGCCTACGGATGCAGAAGGTCAATTTGACTTGGCTGCAAACCATTATTCTGTACACAGGAACAAGTATTAGAATTGAGCAGTTAATGTGTTGCACTGCCTATGCTTGTGCTCCTTTCACCGCTTGTAATGTGTGTGTGTGTGTGTGTGTGCTGCGTGTGCTGCTCCTATTCTATCCATACACTATGCAGCTGGTCTGAAGTGGAAGCTCAGCTGGGAGTCGTGTACGACAATCTCACTGGTGACGTACTAATCTCGGCCGGCGTGGTGGCCTACCTCGGTGCATTCACCACCGCATTCCGACAGGTTAGTCCCTTTCTTCCGCTCGAAGAGAATACTTCGCATGGTTTTTACTTTCTAAACTCTGCTTTGCCTTGGCTCAAAGACAGCCCTCCTCTAGTATGCACTGTCAACTCCTCCACACGAAGAATAGATTCCTGCATGAGGCACACCGTCACCAAAGGTAAAACCCTTGCTCGGCAAGTATGTCTTTTCTGCGACTAAATGCACTCTACTCGCAGTTATGCCTATATCCGCACCGTAGTTGCTGAATGGGCTAATCTGTCTTTTTTATTAGTGTGGAAGTACTCGTGTGTAGTAGTAGTAGTGTGTGTGTGTGTGTTTGTGTGTGTGTGTGTGTGCGCGCGCGCGTGCGTGCGTGTGTGTAAATCAATCCTCAGCCTAGGATCTGAATAGATGTCAATACTTTGCTGTGTTATACAACCTAGGAGCAATGCAAGAAGTGGTTGGAATGCTGTAAGAAGGGAGGTATCAGCTGCTCTAATGACTTCTCCCTGTCGACCACACTGGGCGAGCAAGTGGCCATTCGCAGTTGGAACATAGCAGGTTTGCCGACGGATAGCTTTTCTATCGACAACGGTATCGTTATCAGGTAAGCCGTGCACAACACCACCAGGACGTTTACCCCTCAAGGTTTTGTAGAGAATAGTGCACATTGTGTACTTGCTAATTTGTTGATCCTAGCAGCATATTGGCCGCTGTACCCGCATTCATGCAATTCTAGCAGTACGTGTGTATTGATTTCTATGTGGCGCAAATGCACACCGACTGTACAAACGCATTATTGCAATCCCGCTCATGCAATGCCGTGTACCAGTGTGCTCATGCTATGTCAAAAGTGTTTGTTATGCTTATGTGTGTACATGTGTCTGTGCATGTGTATTGTGCTTGTTTGTGTGTGTGTGTGTGTATGCGCGCGTGTGTCCGTGCACGTGTGCATGCGTATGTGTGTCCGTGTATGTGCATGTGCATGCGAGTGTACACGCACGTGGTTGGTGCATGCACGCATGTGCATGCATGCGTGCAATGCTGCGCTTGCTTATGTGCTTGTGGTGATGACTGTACCCAGTAATGCACGTCGCTGGCCATTGATGATTGACCCGCAAGGCCAGGCTAACAAGTGGGTAAAGAACATGGAGAAAGCAAAGAACCTACACGTTGTCAAGATGACAGACAGCGACTTTGTGCGTACACTGGAGAACTGCATCCAGTTCGGTACTCCGGTGAGTGGCTTGTAAAATCGGTTGTGGCAACAAACGCGATTAGGCCGGCTGCAGGGACGCCGTAATGTCGCACTCGCCCCAGCACCATTCAAACAATTCCCTTTGGCAGTTCACGGCACGAACTTCAACAAAGCCCCGTGAATGCGTACCAGGGGAAGGCTAGACAGCATGTCTCTAGACATCAATAGGCATCGTATGAAAAGCCAGTCAATAGCACTAAAGAGCGAAAGCCTTTGTCACGGTTCGGTTTCACTCGCGCACCGGGCCCGAGCTGGCAGCACAAACAAACGCCGGACGCGAGCTGGCAGCACAAACAAACGCCGTACTCACACGAGCGTTGGGCGAACGGATGGCCACAGCCATGAAAAACAGGAACAAACCCATCCACGGCTCTTTCTCTTGCTAGCTGTGCTGCTGCGTGCATCCAACTGTTTTGCAATTTCTCCCTCCCACCCACGCCTCCTGGTATTTATTATCGCTCTACACTATCCTACGTCTCACAATGAGTGCCACTCAGCATGATGGTACTCCAAGCTACATTGTATTTGATCTGTCCTAGCTCACTATTCTGGACAAAATATTAATTCAATTGCAATGAAGCGCCGGGGGCCGACGGGGGCATTCGGCGGCTTGGTCTGATTCCTAGCTTGTTGGTAACCGGCTTGAGATTTCCAAGGTTGCTATGACAACGTGCAGTCATGCGCAGGGCCACCCAACATGCATTTGGGGGCCCAGGAAAGACAGAAACGCGTTGCTAGGCAACAGCAAAAGCGCTCGGCGAGTATCACGCTACTCATGCAGCACGCACGTTGGCTTAGGGTATCACGCTACCCTTGCGCTGCGGGGTACCACATTGCCCCTCGCTGGAATCAGACCCGCGCCCCGGATACCTTGCGCTGGCCTCCTGACGGCCAAACTCAACCAACTACTTGTGCGCTGTGACTGGGGTTGTGCATGTATTAGCAACATAATGTGGCCGAGGTCGGCAGACTTTCAATTAGCCAAGCGAGCTACTCAGGCCAGGGTGCATGATCACTATTCGCAGCACTTATCGTCCATGCAGCAGTCGGGTTAACTGATTAAATTTCACGGTTCGCTTGAGACTCGGTGTAATAGACTGAGTTTTCAGCATCCGTAGGAACGCCGCTACCCTGTGAAATTTGTCACGGACATGAGTCGTGATCATTTCTGTGCTCCCGGGTTTCGGCACCAGTTTCGTGGTCGTTGTCATCGCATCGACAATCAAAGATCAAAGGTGCAAATGTAGCTCCTAGCTGATTGATGAGAGTTTTTTTTTTTTTTTTTTTTTTTGTATTCGCAACCTGGATGCACACACCTTTCTTCTTCACCCTGATTTTTCTCAGTTTTGGACTGCAATCACCAATCTTCTGGTTCACCGAGGGATGTCCATAGTGACGAGAAATTGAGATGAGAAGCTTTGGTGATTGCAAAACGAGACTGAGGAAGACAAAAAGAATATGTTTTCTAACTCTACACTGCTACATCCTGACAGCTTGGTTTGACTTCCCAGTGTGCACTACAACAAGATGTTTGCCAGCCGTCTGATAGGCGCCAAACTAACCAGTGGTACCAAGAGTCCATAAACAAGAGTATGCAACTGTGATCGCTTTTCTATGGGCCAGATGCGCGGCGCGCTGCCTTCATTACATCATGCAGCTGCAGTCCGCGCACTGCGGAAAATCAAACACCGCAATTTCCCTCTGGTTTGAAATGAACTTTCGTACGGAACTGGAGTTCACGCGCCAGAATTTAGAGATCGCGTAGGTACTGGAACGAATTGAGCAAAAACGGATGGGCTCGTACAAGAAATTGTGAGTTTGAATGCATGCTTTCAGAACGTGATGAAGGCAAGTTATGTAATGAAGGTAGCGCACCGCGCACTGGCCTATAACCACAGTTGCATACTCTTGTTTATGCACTCTTGGTGGTAGTGGTAGGTAAATCTTGCCTGAGCTTGGAGGGCAACTGCTTGAATGTACAATTGCCCTATTCGCAGCCTGTTGAAATCCAGCAGTTCTTTACTCTGTGTCATATTTTGCAGTATGACTTTCATTATTGTGTTGCTTGCCGTCTGATTCCTATGTGTGCCGTCTCTTGCACTGGTGTATGTATGTGTGTGTGTGTGTGTGTGTGTGTGTGTGTGTGTGTGTGTGTGCGTGCGTGCGTGTGTGTGTGTGTGCATGCGTGTGTGCGTGCGTGCGCGCGTGTGTGTGTGTGTGTGTGTGTGTGCGCACGTGCATGTGTGTGTGTGTTATCCAGGTCTTACTGGAGAACGTCGGTGAAGAGTTGGATCCTCTCTTGGAGCCGCTGTTGCAGAAGCAAACATTCAAGCAAGGAGGTGCCATCTGCATTCGCCTTGGTGACAGCACGATTGAGTACTCTAAGGACTTCAGGTGAGTAATGAGAGTGCGAACAAGCACAGCGTGCATGAAGGGGGACCGAGAGTGTGCTGCACCATGGCATGCATATAACCTAGTGCTGTCCACTGTACGGTACATGATGGTACATGCTCACATCTGTGCTTTTGTGCATTGTGGATCACCTGCAGGTTTTACATCACAACAAAGCTGCGTAATCCACACTATCTACCTGAGACAGCCGTTAAGGTGAGGACCATGATTACTCATAAGTTTGAGGGAGTTGGAAGCGGGAAACAGGAAACTCTGACTACAGCGGATGGTGTTTTGTTCTTGGCTTTTATACTCTGGTGCTACTCCTTGTCTACATTACTTGCAGTTGTCCAGTGAACATGGGTCCATGTGTACAGCTTCTGTTCCGATATTTTCAACAAGTCACTACTTTTTTGACACGGCTCTGTGGTTAGCTAAGTTGGCAACTGATGCATTCTTTTTTGAAAGGTTCGGACAACGCGAAGCATCCCCATTGTGACTGGCCTTCCCTATATGTGTTCTGCAGGTCACGCTGTTGAACTTCATGATCACCCCCGAGGGCTTGGAGGACCAGCTGCTCGGTATTGTTGTTGCCAAGGAGCGCCCTGAACTGGAAGAGGAGAAGGTGCAGCTCATTCTGCAGAGCGCAGACAACAAGAGGTCAGCCACTGTATGATTATGCCAACCATTTCTTTATTTTGCAATAGGCAGCTTGTTACTCACTATTGGATCGCATGATGCACACGTGTATTCACTCGGCTATAACTTACACATGCCTTTTATCCTGTTGTCTGCAGGCAGCTGAAGGAGATTGAGGACAAAATTTTGGAAGTCCTTTCGTCGTCCGAAGGCAATATCTTGGAGGACAGTACTGCCATCGAGATCTTGTCGTCTTCCAAGGTCCTTGCTAACGAGATCTCACAGAAGCAGGTGCGTCTTGTTAGAGAGTTCTGCTTCGATGTCACCCGTGCATTCTCTGCTGATATACGCATGCATGGAATGTAGTGTCTAGCCCCAGTGTGTGAGTGCTGTTCATTTCGCAGAGAACATGCTGATCGTGTAACTGTTCTTTCAGCTGACCTCCGTATTGCACACCTGCGCTTGTATTTGCCCAGGCCATTGCGGAGGAAACGGAGCGCAAGATTGACGACACGCGTGCTGGCTACAAGCCCATTGCCGTGCATAGCAGCGTTCTGTTCTTCTCCATCGCTGACCTGGCCAACATTGAGCCTATGTACCAGTATTCCCTTCCCTGGTTTGTCAACCTCTTCACCAAGTCCATCGACAACTCCGACAAGTCCGACGATCTCATGAAAAGGTAATTGCTGGTGCTAATGGTCCTCTGTACATGTAGTCGTTGATAGTGATCAGAGTGGGTATCAGACAAGCACGACAGGAGGTCACTTTCACGGATGACTTCCTGTTGCCTTGTCAAAGTGGCCAAGAATGGCGCCAGAGCATAGCGAATCTTCCCTGATCACATGAAGTTTGTGGTCGTTCAGCAGTTGCGCGCGCACACGCGTGTGTGTGTGTGTGTGTGTGTGTATGTATGTGTGTGTGTGTGTGCGTGTGTGTGTGTGTGTGTGTGTGTGTATGTATGTGTGTGTGTGTGTGTGTGTGTGCGTGCGTGTGTGTACGGGTGTACACTGTGTAGTATGTTAGCTGACTGTGTACTAGTCTTGCTGTGTCATGTGTCCTGTGCACATCGTGTTCTGTGGTGTGTGTGCAGACTTGCCATTCTGCGTGATCACTTCACCTACTCTCTGTACTGCAATGTGTGTCGATCTCTATTTGAGAAAGACAAGGTAGGTTGTGCCCCGCTGCCTGATGTGTCTAATGCGTTAGTCCATGCTGTTGATGATATGTATATGTCCAATGTGCATGTGTGTAAGTTACATATGTACGTGTGTGCACATGTGCCTGTGTGTGTGTGTGCGTGTGTGTGCGTGTGTGTGCGTGTGTGTGCGTGTGTGTGTGTGTGTGTGTGTGTGTGTGTGTGTGTGTGCGTGTGTGCGTGTTCGCCTGTTCACATGTGCGTGCATGTGCGTGTACGTGTGTGTGTAATTTGTGGTGGGATGCTCACTGTCTTCTCAATGATTCTGATACACTACATGTACCTGTTGTTCACTCCTCTGGTGCACAGCTGCTGTTCTCACTGCTGCTCTGCGTCAATGTACTGAAAGGCCAGGGAGAAGTGAAGGAGGCAGACTGGCGCTTCCTTTTGACCGGAGGTGTTGGTCTGGACAATCCACACACCATCCCATGCCAGTGGCTACCGCCTAAGGCGTGGGACGAGCTGTGTCGCTTGAACGACATATCGGGGTGAGTGGCGACATGATCAAGTTTAAGCTGCCGTGTGCACCCATGCGTGCAATTCAGAGTTTCATCAACCATGATGCTCTCTCTGCTTATACTGGCTTACAGGTTGTTAAGAGATTCGGAACTCGAGAACTCGTGATATACTCGCTAGCACGTAATACAAGTAATTCAGGCTCTTCTCAATTCACACACTCGTGGTGATTCCTTGGAAGTACAGTGTACATAAATTATTAGCCTGCCAACTAGAGAGTTGAAACTGAAGCCTTCTCACTCCAAGGTTTATTAACCGTCATATAAAATGGCCGTTTTCACGCATTTTCAACATGATCACGTATATGCATCACTTACACGGAACAGAGGCACGAAATGTATATACATGTACAAGTAAGCATAATATGCAACTACATGCAATACCCTTCCGCATTCAGCAATTTTATGATCATACCATCATGTATGATGACCCTACACCAGGTTGAATTTTGCGAGTTTTGCGAAAAAGGATCGATTTCGGCAAAATCACTGATATGGTATGGATTCTGAGTTGCATTTTACTTTCAAAATGGAACGCAAACACAGATTGGTCGAATCTAATGCAGGCACAAGCTAAAAACAGATATATACATCAATAGCTACTGTTCAGCCAGGAAGACTGGCATCGTCGCAAAGCGACAAAAAAGAAAAAAACTGAGAATTGAGAGAGGAGATGAGAAATAGAGAGAATGCCCATATCACAGCCTTATGTCATCAGCCTTAGCACTGTGATAGTCCGTGAAACAGTTCCGAGTGTCATTTAGGCACAGGTTGACTGGCTTCTTCGTTGGTCCTTTGCAATGCGAACATGTGAACGCGATTTTCACATGTTTCTTCCCGTGCTTCTTTGCACAGTACCGGCAGTTACTGCGTTTGCCCACGACAGGCAGGTGGGGGTACCGCTGTGCCACCTTGGCCTTCTTGCCCTTCTTGGGGGCCATTGGAGGCTGTGCATTCAATGCAATGCCCGTCAGCTGCCGTGCTGTCGCCAGTCGGAAGTCAGTGGCGTTGAAGTGCACCTGGCATGCAATTGCATCAGGGTTCTCCTTCCTGAACTCTGCAAATAGTTTGTGCGCTTGTGTGGCACACAGATTGACCATGTGGAAAAGCATCGACTTCCAGTAGCGGCGGCTTCGTCTATGCAAATCATCCGTGGCGAGGAGTTGATCACCAACATCAACTCCTCCCATATACGCGTTATAGTTGGCCACCGCCAAAGATCGTCGAACTTCGATCTGGACGTGGTGTCCAGTGTGATCACAGCTGTTCCGCACACACATGTCACTGTCAGTTGCACAGTGAAGTGTTGACGCCACTGTCACTGGCTTTTTGTCCATCCACTGGATCACCAAGATGTTGCCATCACGTACGTAGCGCATATCGCCGCCGCGAGACACTCTTTTGGCCCAAGGCTTTGGCTGCCGAATGGGACCAGGTGGTCCGGTTGGCACGGAGCGTACCGGTGCATCGTGTGCCATCGTGATAAAGGCTGCGCAGTAACGGCAGGGACGTATAGAAGTTATCTATAAAAAGCTGGTATCCTTGCCTGAGGTAGGGTGCCATCAGCTGCTGCACAACTGCTTCGGATATAGGCAGCTGCTGCGGGCCGCGGTTGGCCTTGCCAGGGTACATGTTGAAGTCTACCGGATACCCAGACTCCGATTCAGCTAGCACGAACAGCTTGAAACCAAAGCGAATCGGTTTGCTGGGCAAAAACTGGCGGTAGCTAAAGCGTCCCTTCAATTTCACCATCCTCTCATCAAGCGACACTTGCTGCTTTGGCTGGTAAAGTGTGCGGCATTGATGTCGGACGAAATCATAGAGTTGACGTATGCTGCGCAGCTTATCAGCGAGGTCATGATTGCGTGTGTCTGTCACTTGAACAAACCTCATCAGGCCCTCTGCTCTACGAATGGTCGGTATGAACGAACTTGCCCAGAGGCCATTGTACAGTGATGCTGAACTGTACAACTTGTCGAAGTCACCAACATGTACCACACTCATGTGCAGCAGGAGTCCAAAAAACTTTCCAATTTCCTGGGAGTTTGTTTTGTCCCACTCACCATTCGGGTTCTGGAAACGAACAATGTTGTGGATATGGTCCTCGACATACTCATTCGTGAACGTTGCCATTTTTTTCTAGTTGCGACGTTGGCAGATACAGGCTGAAGAAGTCGATCTCTCGCTCATAATTTCCAGGTGGCAAATGTAGACCAGCTGGTCGCGCAGGTAGGAACGGTGGCGGACTCGGGTCATGATCGTCAGCTGTGTTCCACGTCACGTCAGGGAAGGGACCAGCAGCTGGATTGACGGCAGCACCACCACGTCCACGAGCAACGTCCTCTGGCGACAGGAGCGACAGGTCCGCCACCTCGTCCACGGCCACCGTCACCTCGTCCACGGCCACCGCCACCTCGTCCACGGCCACCGTCGCCTCGTCCACAGCCACCACGTACCCCTCGACCATGTCCACGGCCAGCAGCAGATGCTTGGTCATCACTAGAATCGTCTGACTCTGAGTCCTCGCCGCTGGAGGAAAAGATAAGCAATCGAAAAATTAAAAATGATGATCAGCTGATCGCCGTTGTTCTCAAAGCAATTCCTTGCATTTACTGCTTACCTTTCTAGCAAATCCTCAGAATCGATCCCTGGTGCATCTCCATCACTACTATCGCCTTCCTCTCCTTCTCCTGAGCTACCGGAGCTCTCCATTGGGCTCTCTTCGTCCGACATAGTCACAGTAGCAAGGAAGGCTGACAAGCGCACTTCGATCTACCATATCCTATTATCCATGATATCTCACTTACTTCAAGTGCAAGCAGACCGACTTGCCGCGTGTTCTGATTTGCCCAGGGTCAAAGGCTTTGAAAATGGCGAAATCACCATGTCAACGTCTCAGGAGAGAGTACACGGGATCCACACGTAGTAGTGGGTCGAATTCGACCCACAACGTATGTATGACGGTTAAAGGGTTTTTAAAGGGTTAACCAAAACGAACTCAAAAACAAATCCTAAACAGCAAATCCCGCATGCTGTATTTGCAACAGGAAAACTGTTGCACTCAAAATCATACCTCGCCTATCTTGCTGCGCTCGGCTAGCGAGAAAATTATCGTCTTTTTCAAGCGCAATAGCGGTAACGACTACGGCAATTCCATTGTAAGAAAGTTTGTTGCTCCAAACAATGGAACCCGACACACTGTCTATTGATTAGGTAGTGGTGTTTGCCGAGTCGAAGGTGCGATGACCTTTCCTTGTGCTCAAGATGGCAGTTGTAAGTCAATCAAGTGTCAAGTCCAGTCGGCGAGACAAGCGCAGGCTCCAGTGTTGGCAGCAACCAACTTTCTTACTTGGTCCGCGTCAGCAATATTGTCGCTTATCTTTTGACAATTTGAACTTAGACTTTGGACATGAACGCGTGCACTTGAAGTGATAAAACTTTGTAAGATGGACGGTAAGGTATAGAATGACAACTAGCTGCGAGGAATTTATTGTCCAAGGAAGGGTTCCTACTTTTTTCGGTCCTCCTCATCGCTGCTCTCGGCGCTGGCGACAATTATTTTTGTTCAGGATCGACTGTCTTGCTTTTGCAAGCTCATCTCTCTTCCTCTCCGCTGCCTGGCTATTTTCTAAAAAGAAGTCGATCGTGACGGTCGCCTTCTCTATAGGACTTCGCGTGGGCAGCACGACAGCCTGTGTGGTTCAAATCAGACGCCGTTCTTTGCAAGATTTCATTTTGAACGACGACGACGCGTACAGTACTTGCAAATCTCCACGACGCGCTGGATACTCCGAGCGTTGAGCTGGAGGTAAGGGAGCTGCGATCTCAGCTTGATGAGCGATCCCTGGGGTGAGCGATCTCGGCTGTTCAGCAAAATGAAGCTGATTCCGAGTAGCCGATTGCATTCTTGTGGCTTGCGCTGCTCTTGCCTGCTCAGCGTAAAAAGATAATCTATTTTGATGCGGCGCTATATCAATCAGAATCACCCACCTGTCGCTCTCGAAATCCACTCGAACTCTAGCTAGACCTTTCAGGTACTAGCAAACTAACTTGCTTACCAAAATTGGGATGAAATGGGCTGCCAAGTAAGCATTGGCGACGTATATACAAAGCTGAAAGATAAGCGACAATATCGCTGACGCGGACCAAGTATATTATTTTTATAACAATCATGTCAAACGGCGTTTTAAATAAACTAGTGTACGGTAGATGTTCTTGTCTCTAAGAGTTTGTTGATTTGCACTCTTTGGTTTATTCTGTGTGTGTGCGTGTGTGTGCGTGTGTTGTGTGGCATAGTTATGATGGACTACGAGATAGTATGGGCAAGCAGAATGCTCAGTGGAAGGCTGTATATGACAGTTCAGTAAGTACATGCACAGACATCTGAATGGATCAACATCAATGCGCTGCTGCAATTTGATCGGAATAGCGGGAGTTTTCTGTTTTTCCCACTGTAATTGTGCCGGACTGGCTGCTTGGGCCGAGGTGACTCGTTCGTTGGTATGGCCGACCATATCAGTGAAGCCCAAACTTAACTATTACAGCTATGCCGGACAACTGCATACTTGTCCTTAAAATGTATTCCTCCCTTATCCATCAGTTCATCACTCCACTGACCATCACTCCAAGACAGAAACCCGTTTTGTGACCAAGGCAGTATTAAAAGTAATCCTCCACTAACGCCAGCCGAAACACTCGTGTCCTGATCCACCGTAGCCCATTTAGAAAGATGAAAGCTGGCTATTGGCCAGTTCCCAGGATACGGTCACATGTCCCATAAGAATACAAGTTTCGGTATTTTGAATATCTAGTGTCGACTGGTTTATCACTGTGCTTCATCATCTGCATGTCTTTGCTTGTTCTCGCATGCACACACACACGCACGCACACAGGAGCCACATAGCTGCACTCTGCCAAAGCCATGGTGCGATTTGACCACGTTCCAGAAGCTGCTCATCCTGCGTGCACTCCGGCCCGACAAGGTAAGTGTAGCTGATCACATCGCGTGTCTTACCAATTAGAACTCTGAACCCGTCCTGATTGAGTCGCTGCAGACAGCCACGTGTGACTGAAAACTTGAAAAGTCAACATACGAGCCGCAATCAGCGAAAACGACCCTTAGAGATTTCGTAATTTTTTTCGAGAAAAAGGTCGATTTGTGATGTTCAACGATTTTTTGATCGCGCTGCAAACAGCGCGACGACTTGAACTCTTTGCTTGAAGTAATTTATTTTGAAGTTGAAGGAGTGTCGAGTGGCAACTCCAGTGTTCCTTGATCTTGTTGCGATGGCTGCGGACGCCAGAGCTGTTCGCAGAGCACACACGGCAGTCATTGTCTACAGCTAGCTCGAGCCTGGTGGGGAGTGGATGCTGAAGTAGCCGCTGAAGTTCAGAATGAGGATGAAACGTTCTTTGGTTCCGACATCGATGTCGACAGCGAGGCGGATCGCAGCCGTCATCTCCTGCTGCGATGCGGCTCAAGGTGGCCTATGACTCGTCAGAGTCGGAAGATGAGGAGTCGTCACCTGAGATAAATTCTGTGTCTGGGGCTAGTGACGGCAGCGACGTCGTGTCTTCAGCTGCGGAGGAAAAAATGGAAGACGAGATTGCGGAACGACTCCACGCAGGATGAAGCTGCGAATATGTCGATCATCTCTCCGCACTCATTAGCTATTCTTTGTCATTATAGCTGCTTACTTCACTATTTCAAAAGTATTCAAGCTGCCCACCCACCTTCGAATGCTGAATATTCATTGTACACATACATCGTATACATACATTGCACCAATTTGGAGTACATATTGTATATTGGTGTATACTCCCGTTTAGAATTGCAATATTGAACTTTTTCTTGGCTGAGGTCCTTCAGTAGATGTGGTTCAACAAATTTCTAACCAAAAAGGAATTTTGAAAATGTTGACCCTAAGGGCTGTTTTCGCTGGTTGAGGCCCATACTATGACTCTTGGTTGCTTGTGGACACTGATAGATGATTATCTTACCAAGAGAGTCGACATTTAATAACTCATTGTTGATTGCTTTGTCCGTGTCATCAGGTTGTACCAGGTATCCAGGACTTTGTCACGGAGAAGTTTGGCAAGAAGTTCATCGAGCCACCGCCATTTGACTTGGCAAACGCGTTCAGCGACTCACACAACGGAGCAGCACTCATCTTCGTGCTGTCACCGGGTAGCGATCCAATGGCATCGCTGCTCAAGTTTGCTGATGATAGGGTGAGTGAAGCATTGTGCATGCGCTGTGTGTGAGCCAGCATTGCGCAATCATTGAGACACCCTGCTTAGTGTAATAGTGAGTGCAAGGGGGGGGGGGTGCATTTACTCAGTACACGAAGCTTGATCTAGCATCGGCTGCACTCACTCACTCACGTTGGGAGCGGAGATCTGTTTGTATGGTACTAGTGTTCGTGAGCACTGTCTTGACATCACTGCAACCTAACGAAAAAGGTGTGCAATAGTCTGTAGTCAATGTGCAGTGACAAAGAGTGTGCCAAGTAACAGTTCAGTAGTGTTGTTCGAAAGAAGTGTTAACACCGACGCAAACCACACAGTCAAGTAAAGCCAGTTCTATAACTGAACGTTTTCGTTTCCTTCTCATCATGGGTAAGTACAGGAAATAATGGAAAAATGTCAAATACAGCAACTTAGGGGTCATCGCAAAAGTTTTCCGTCGTCCCTGAAATGAACATTGTTCATTTCGTACTCGGACCCCCTCTCCTCCCTCTGAAACGAACACAGCTTGCTATGCTGGGCGACGAAAATCGCATGCATGTACATGCCATATGTACAGTGTCGGTCGACTTGCGATTTTGGCTCGCACCCCCCCCCCCCCCCCCAATGAATCATGTTCGTTTCAGGGACGACAAAAAAACTTTTGCGACGACCCCTTATAGGGCCATAGTAAAAGCATGGATCGAAACCCCGCGCTATATGTGTGAAATAAAATTCAGTAGAACAGGTCCAAAAACAGGGTGAGGGTGGAGAGATGACTGAAACATAGTGGATATTATTGTTCGATTAACTTTTCCACCGCTAGGGCTTCGGCGGCTCCAAGCTGACGTCGTTGTCGCTGGGTCAAGGCCAGGGGCCGATAGCCATGCGCATGATAGAGAACGGAGTACGCGACGGCATGTGGGTCGTACTGCAGAACTGCCATCTGGCAGTCTCCTGGATGACAACGCTGGAGAAGCTCTGCGAGGTGAGTGCTTCACTCCCTGCTTGCTTTGCATTCTGAAATGTGTTTTTTTCTCTAAAGTGATACATCAGTAGTGTGTTCTACGTTTCCTCTGTGGCAAACCTTCAGCTAAACACAGCATGCTGATCATGGGCAGTGTGGCAATGTGGCAATGTGGAGCAACAAGCTTGGGTGATGCTCCGTGATGTGAAACACATACCTGACAACCATCTCGATTTGGCCGGGACCATCCCGATATCGAGGGTGGTGATAGGCACCCAAATGTGCATTTGCCGCATGCCTCACGGCTACATTTGCGTACATTTACATACCTATAGGTATGTCATTGTGCCGATCTCAGGTCTGCAACGGTTGGCAAGTATGAACCACAGGGTAGCAATGGGGTTGAGTGAAGCGTTTCTTCTGACATGCTTTCCCGGCACTGCATTTGTGCCATGTGCCTACCTTGCAATACATGTACATCACATGTACCTCTTGTTTGTGTTCCCAACCTCCAGGAGCTCAACCCAGATACGACTCATCCAGACTTCCGCCTGTGGCTGACCAGCTACCCAAGTCCACACTTCCCCGTCTCCGTGCTACAGAACGGCGTGAAGATGACCAACGAGCCGCCGAAGGGCATGAAGGCAAACCTGCTCCGTTCCTACCTCAACGATCCCATCTCCGATCCAGACTTCTATGCCGGCTGCACGAATAAGGTATACTGGCTCGGTCTGGCGATCTGACTCGCAGTTCGTCAAACTACAGTGCTGCTCAATGAAATCCAGTCGCGAGAGTCAACTTGGCGCCGTACACCTTTTCGCAGCCCAGTGTTCAGAGGTCTAGGGCTGCGCAATGCCCGGCGCGTACTTGAGAAACTCGACTGGATTTCATAGAGCAGTACTGTTGAGTCGCAATTGGGTGAAACCCCTTGCCAGCTCTCAATCACTTCACTTCAATCATGTGTAGCCGTCTTCTTTAGAGTATGTTTTTGTTATGTTGAAAAGAACTGTGTTTCTCGCTCCACCACTGCTCGACCAGCGAGAAATATGACAGCTACATTAATGTAGGCATACCTGGGCAGTTCACT
The DNA here is from genome assembly GCF_964019385.1 of Sycon ciliatum. Lineage (NCBI taxonomy): Eukaryota > Metazoa > Porifera > Calcarea > Leucosolenida > Sycettidae > Sycon > Sycon ciliatum. Next base: position 18,560,010 of record NC_088646.1, read on the forward strand.
TCGTATCAGTGGGTGCTACTGTGGCTGCTGCCATGACACATGAATAGCGTCCTCCTCGACTGCAATGTGTTATTTCTACTCTCTGTGTTTGTTTTGTGAGCAGACTGCGTGGCGTACTCTCCTGTTTGGCCTCTGCTTCTTTCATGCCCTTGTGCAAGAGCGGCGCAAGTTTGGCGCACTCGGATGGAACATTCCCTATGAGTTCAACGAGACGGATCTGAGAATCAGCGTTCGTCAGCTGCAGATGTTCCTGAATGAGTATGAGGTGAG